>NC_140182.1:28549163-28624163 GCF_963971535.1 Notolepis coatsorum
CAGTAGCCAAAGAAAGAGCCCGACCTGTAAGCAGAGTGATTATATATGCTACCTTGGATAGTTCGGTAGTGAACGTGAGCGGTTGTAATTCAAAGATTAATGAGCATTGTGTAACAAACTCTCAACAACCTACAGGGGCTCCCCCGTAGCGTTCTGGTGGTGGCAGGCGTGGTTCACGAACCTCTCGATGGATAGCAGGATGTAGCGTCCCCTCCTCCCCGACGTGACGCGCTGTTCCAGCTAACGCCGAGTTGGCTGTTGACATTGCCTTGGATATCCCGTCCTGGGTATCGATGGACAGGGCTCCTAAGCGAGTCAATTCGGATCCTACTTCTCCTTGACGGGTGGTGACGACGCCCAGCTGCCTTCTCTGCACCTCCAGCTCCTCCCGGAATACGTCCATGGAACTCATGTTTGTTGGTCGGTTCTGCTGTTAGGAATCCAGGTAAGAATGTTGAGTTCAAGTATGGCATGGAAGAATGGAGACGGAGAGGGTGCTGCTCTTCTCGAATATGTGTTATTTTTATTATCAGAAACACTTTGAGCGATAACAATACTTTACAAGGTAAATCAGGTAGTAGTAATAAGGAAGGGAACTTAGATAGACAACTTATACAACAAGAGAGAAAAGGGCGGTGAGAGATCCGACTTCTCGACCTTAAGCAAAGATACTTTAAATCATGATAACGGGCGAGATATCCGACTTCTGCCCGTGGACGGCTGTTCCCAGTAACACTGCTGAAGAACCGACAGAAAGAGAGGGGCAAAGTATTACTATAAAGGCCTCAGTACAGCCAGCAGACCAAATCAGCACCAGTGACACAAACAAGGGCAGGTGACAACAATCAGGTAATTACTGAGTCAGCACGTGATGACAATCAAGGTAATACAGAGACAGAGTGAGAATTCCAAGATGGCAGTAGGGCCTCCAGTCCTGAATAGGGAGAGAAGCCCAGATGTTACAGCCGTCCTAGCAATAAAAGGATACACAATTGTGAAGAGCAACTAACTCTCCGTCTCATCTTTGCCACCACAACTGGTACTCTAGAGTCTAAGCTCTTACCTTCAAGTCGTAACAACATAATACCTATGATATAGATTTGAGAATAATAGCGGGTCCATGCAAGAGACGGCAACGGTTATAGTATAGTACACACATAAGGCTATTCCTCAGCATTTCGGGAATTACCCCAGACCAATTTAAAACGATACTCATATTCACCACGGTATAAAACGGGAATGTATGGATGAAAAAATTATGTGTAGAGACTACATTATTTACATTTACATTTACATTTACATTTAGTCATTTAGCTGACGCTTTTATCCAAAGCGACTTACAAGTTCTGTACGACAAGCCATCAGGAAGGGCACAACTCTATCAGCTGAGCAACAATGTTCATCAAAGTGTTGAGTGCTACAGTGTAGGTTAGTTTATTAGGACAAGTGCATGAACATTTCACAGGCTTATTATTATGTAATTTTATTTTTGTTATTATATTGATATCTCTATTACCTCTTCTATTTATTATGACTACCGGTATAACACTTAAACTAGCCTCTTCTCTACCACACATCTCACATTTCCTTGCCTCAAAAGGCCATCCTGCAATCGCTGCTCCTAGGCTTTCATCATATCATCCTAACTATGTTATGTATTTACATTAGTGCATTGCAGTAGTCGAGGCGGGAGATGACTGTTGATTGGACGAGGAGTTGGGTGGCTTCTTTTGTCAGGAAGGGGCGTATCCTTCTGACGTTGCTCAGGAGGAATCGGCAGGTTCTGGTCGTCGCTGCGATGTGAGCAGAGAAGTTCAACTGGTCGTCGAGGACAACACCAAGGTTCTTGGCGGTCGGGGACGCAGTCACAGCTGCATTCTCGACTGTGATTGAAAGGTCGGTTAGGGGGGAGGATTTGGCCGGCAGGTGGAGCAATTCTGTTTTGCTTAGGTTCAGTTTGAGGTGGTTGGACGTCATCCAGGCTGAGATGTCGGACAGACAGGCCGAGATCCGCACAGAGACGTGGATATCTGAGGGAGGGAAGGAGAGGAAGAGTTGAGTATCGTCGGCATATTATGTGCATGCAAAGCAAGTTCAAGTTTCATGTTTCAAATTCAACTTTATTAGTTGTCATACAAAAATACAGAATACTTTTACATGAAATGCTTTTTTCTGTTTTGCTCCTGAGTGTGTGAGATCATAGGATGCTTGGTTCATACACATACAGCTCATTATAGTAAATTCCACAATTATTACATTTTAGATAGTAATAATGGCACAGAACATAAAATCACTGACATGCGCAATTGTTGATACATGCAGGACTAGCCTTGAGACAAACGTATGCATATTCACCGCCACACACAGAGTGGCAGCCGACAGCGCGGCACCATTATGTGGAGGGAGGGGGGGGGGGGGGGGGGGTTGGGAGGAATCACCGCCGCACACGAGGCAGCCGACAGTGCAGTGCCATTATGCGGAGACAGGGGTGCGTTGCCCATGGGACGGGGTTGCACGCCGTGCAACCGGCTCTGTGAGCAGAAGCACGAGCATGCACATGTGTTGGGAGGGTGGGGGGGTGGGAGGACACGAGACAAGTCCTGGTTCCCCCACCCGCATGGGGGGGGGCTGGGGGATGGGACTGCCGCATTCCAGTCCTATCTCCATTCGGCTCCAGACTTGACCTTGGGTCATAGCCTCCTCAGCGGAGTTGTTTTGGCTGAGACGAAGGGGGGGGGGCATCAGTAGAAAATATTTCCAAGTAGGGATGTCCCGATCCGATCACGTGATCGGGATCGGGGCCGATCACGTGATTTTCCGAAGATTGGGATCGACAAATTTTTTTTTTATTTATTTTTTTATTCAACAAACATGACCATGTTCACGTCTTAAACTCATACTGAGGCCTTAGTTTTGGTTTTGAATTGCATATCATCATTCATTTATTTATTGTCACACAGAGCAGAATAATTTTGCCAAAACAAACCAATAGTATCCAGCTGCAGAACGGCAGACCAGCCACACTCTCAGACCCAAATGCATTTCCTTTGATTTAATTATACATCAAATGATTTATATCAAGGATTGCAATGCCTCGCTTGAATGAAGTTAACTTTTCACCTGATCAGCATGATTACGAGGATCCAGATATCCTCGACATCTTCAATCTCAAGAGGAAAAAGCACAGTGTAATGATGTGTAATGTAGAGACTACAGTATGTGCATGCATTAGATAGAAGAGCGTTCCTGTGAATGCCCCCCAGCCACCTGCAGATGCAGCAGCGCCGTGCGCTGGGCGATGAGCCCATCACCCAGAGGTTGACCGTCCAGACATTGCACAGGAATGGGGTTCTCTAAGGTCTCTAAAGGCAACCCCCACTCCTGTGCTAACCCCACATGCATCAGGTTGCCTGCAGCCCCTGAGTCCACTAACGCCCGAGCCTGCTGTAGATAATCCCCCCACCCAACCGTGACATAAAAAAAAGTGCGCGACTCATCAGTGACAGAGGAGAATAACCCACCCGCTAGAACCCCTCCGCGGACTAGCGAGCCCTCCTGTTTCCCGATACCGCAGGACAGTTATTGAGACGATGACCAGTGCGTCCACAGTGAAAACAACATTTTTGTTCGATGCGCCTCTGCCTCTCTGTGTCTGAGAGACGCATAGCCCCCAGTTGCATAGGCTCATCCCCCAAAGTATCCCGTGATAAATTAAATGAATTGTCGTCACCGTGAGGAGGGTGCGAGAGTACCTGAAACGAAGCCTCCCTCTCGCGGCCTCTCTCACGGCGGCGATTGTCCAGACGAATCGCCAGGTTGATAATTCCCTCCAGCTGCTCGGGGAGCTCACGTGACGCCATCTCGTCCTGCATACGCTTGGAGAGCCCCTGTAGAAACAACACACAACACGATACCTCTGCCCAGGCCGCCTCTCGGGCTACAATGCGGAAGTCGATGGCGTAGTCCGCCACAGAGCGACCGCCCTGTCGGCAGGCGGTGAGGCGTCCGCCCGCCTCATAGATGGAAATTACCCGGGAGGTATCAAACACACGTCGCAACTCCTGGGTAAAGGCAGCCGCACTGTGGCAGACCACCGACCCAACTTCCCAGTAGCCAAAGAAAGAGCCCGACCTGTAAGCAGAGTGATTATATATGCTACCTTGGATAGTTCGGTAGTGAACGTGAGCGGTTGTAATTCAAAGATTAATGAGCATTGTGTAACAAACTCTCAACAACCTACAGGGGCTCCCCCGTAGCGTTCTGGTGGTGGCAGGCGTGGTTCACGAACCTCTCGATGGATAGCAGGATGTAGCGTCCCCTCCTCCCCGACGTGACGCGCTGTTCCAGCTAACGCCGAGTTGGCTGTTGACATTGCCTTGGATATCCCGTCCTGGGTATCGATGGACAGGGCTCCTAAGCGAGTCAATTCGGATCCTACTTCTCCTTGACGGGTGGTGACGACGCCCAGCTGCCTTCTCTGCACCTCCAGCTCCTCCCGGAATACGTCCATGGAACTCATGTTTGTTGGTCGGTTCTGCTGTTAGGAATCCAGGTAAGAATGTTGAGTTCAAGTATGGCATGGAAGAATGGAGACGGAGAGGGTGCTGCTCTTCTCGAATATGTGTTATTTTTATTATCAGAAACACTTTGAGCGATAACAATACTTTACAAGGTAAATCAGGTAGTAGTAATAAGGAAGGGAACTTAGATAGACAACTTATACAACAAGAGAGAAAAGGGCGGTGAGAGATCCGACTTCTCGACCTTAAGCAAAGATACTTTAAATCATGATAACGGGCGAGATATCCGACTTCTGCCCGTGGACGGCTGTTCCCAGTAACACTGCTGAAGAACCGACAGAAAGAGAGGGGCAAAGTATTACTATAAAGGCCTCAGTACAGCCAGCAGACCAAATCAGCACCAGTGACACAAACAAGGGCAGGTGACAACAATCAGGTAATTACTGAGTCAGCACGTGATGACAATCAAGGTAATACAGAGACAGAGTGAGAATTCCAAGATGGCAGTAGGGCCTCCAGTCCTGAATAGGGAGAGAAGCCCAGATGTTACAGCCGTCCTAGCAATAAAAGGATACACAATTGTGAAGAGCAACTAACTCTCCGTCTCATCTTTGCCACCACAACTGGTACTCTAGAGTCTAAGCTCTTACCTTCAAGTCGTAACAACATAATACCTATGATATAGATTTGAGAATAATAGCGGGTCCATGCAAGAGACGGCAACGGTTATAGTATAGTACACACATAAGGCTATTCCTCAGCATTTCGGGAATTACCCCAGACCAATTTAAAACGATACTCATATTCACCACGGTATAAAACGGGAATGTATGGATGAAAAAATTATGTGTAGAGACTACATTATTTACATTTACATTTACATTTACATTTAGTCATTTAGCTGACGCTTTTATCCAAAGCGACTTACAAGTTCTGTACGACAAGCCATCAGGAAGGGCACAACTCTATCAGCTGAGCAACAATGTTCATCAAAGTGTTGAGTGCTACAGTGTAGGTTAGTTTATTAGGACAAGTGCATGAACATTTCACAGGCTTATTATTATGTAATTTTATTTTTGTTATTATATTGATATCTCTATTACCTCTTCTATTTATTATGACTACCGGTATAACACTTAAACTAGCCTCTTCTCTACCACACATCTCACATTTCCTTGCCTCAAAAGGCCAACCTGCAATCGCTGCTCCTAGGCTTTCATCATATCATCCTAACTATGTTATGTATTTACATTAGTGCATTGCAGTAGTCGAGGCGGGAGATGACTGTTGATTGGACGAGGAGTTGGGTGGCTTCTTTTGTCAGGAAGGGGCGTATCCTTCTGACGTTGCTCAGGAGGAATCGGCAGGTTCTGGTCGTCGCTGCGATGTGAGCAGAGAAGTTCAACTGGTCGTCGAGGACAACACCAAGGTTCTTGGCGGTCGGGGACGCAGTCACAGCTGCATTCTCGACTGTGATTGAAAGGTCGGTTAGGGGGGAGGATTTGGCCGGCAGGTGGAGCAATTCTGTTTTGCTTAGGTTCAGTTTGAGGTGGTTGGACGTCATCCAGGCTGAGATGTCGGACAGACAGGCCGAGATCCGCACAGAGACGTGGATATCTGAGGGAGGGAAGGAGAGGAAGAGTTGAGTATCGTCGGCATATTATGTGCATGCAAAGCAAGTTCAAGTTTCATGTTTCAAATTCAACTTTATTAGTTGTCATACAAAAATACAGAATACTTTTACATGAAATGCTTTTTTCTGTTTTGCTCCTGAGTGTGTGAGATCATAGGATGCTTGGTTCATACACATACAGCTCATTATAGTAAATTCCACAATTATTACATTTTAGATAGTAATAATGGCACAGAACATAAAATCACTGACATGCGCAATTGTTGATACATGCAGGACTAGCCTTGAGACAAACGTATGCATATTCACCGCCACACACAGAGTGGCAGCCGACAGCGCGGCACCATTATGTGGAGGGAGGGGGGGGGGGGGGGGGGTTGGGAGGAATCACCGCCGCACACGAGGCAGCCGACAGTGCAGTGCCATTATGCGGACAGGGGTGCGTTGCCCATGGGACGGGGTTGCACGCCGCGCAACCGGCTCTGTGAGCAGAAGCACGAGCATGCACATGTGTTGGGAGGGTGGGGGGGTGGGAGGACACGAGACAAGTCCTGGTTCCCCCACCCGCATGGGGGGGGGCTGGGGGATGGGACTGCCGCATTCCAGTCCTATCTCCATTCGGCTCCAGACTTGACCTTGGGTCATAGCCTCCTCAGCGGAGTTGTTTTGGCTGAGACGAAGGGGGGGGGGCATCAGTAGAAAATATTTCCAAGTAGGGATGTCCCGATCCGATCACGTGATCGGGATCGGGGCCGATCACGTGATTTTCCGAAGATTGGGATCGACAAAATTTTTTTTTATTTTTTTTTTATTCAACAAACATGACCATGTTCACGTCTTAAACTCATACTGAGGCCTTAGTTTTGGTTTTGAATTGCATATCATCATTCATTTATTTATTGTCACACAGAGCAGAATAATTTTGCCAAAACAAACCAATAGTATCCAGCTGCAGAACGGCAGACCAGCCACACTCTCAGACCCAAATGCATTTCCTTTGATTTAATTATACATCAAATGATTTATATCAAGGATTGCAATGCCTCGCTTGAATGAAGTTAACTTTTCACCTGGATAACGTCAACATTCAGGGTGAATATAATGTGAGAAATTGGGATAACATTTTTTATTTTATTTTATTTTTGATCGGATCGGGAAAGATCGGTATCGGTAGATACTCAAAATCACATGATCGGGATCGGATCGGGAGCAAAAAAACGTGATCGGGACATCCCTACTTCCAAGATGCCCCGATTTGACTTTAAACACGCTTTATCACGGTCTGGATCTCCTGCACGATACCCAGCATGACTTTTGATCTCAGTTGTTCATCTGCTTGATACGCAGCGAGTCGCAGTTCAATGTGGGAGACATCAATCCTGGCTAATGCTAGAGCCAAAGGATTTCCGTCCTTCCAAATTCTTTTTAAACAAAACCAGTCCCAGATGACGATCGCTCCCAAACCGATCAGCATGATTACGAGGATCCAGATATCCTCGACATCTTCAATCTCAAGAGGAAAAAGCACAGTGTAATGATGTGTAATGTAGAGACTACAGTATGTGCATGCATTAACTAGCATGGTGTAATTATGTGTAATGACTACAGTATGTGCATGCATTAACTAGTGAAGTGTACTCTGTATGCAGATAGCTGCTTCTGTAGATTTCAGGTAAAGAGCGCTGGTTAGGGGGGGTGTGGTGATCGAATTAACCTAAAACCAGTTGATCTTGTTTTAGCTGAGACAGTGGTCCTAGTTGGGTGCTTTGATGTGTGTGAGTGAGTGAGTGAGTGAGTGAGTGAGTGAGTGAGTGAGTGAGTGAGTGAGTGAGTGAGTGAGTGAGTGAGTGAGTGAGCGTGGGTGTCCCATGACAGTGTGTGTGTGTGTGTGTCCCTGTGTGTGTGTGTGTCCCTGTGTGTGTGTGTGTGTGTGTGTGTGTGTGTGTGTGTGTGTGTGTGTGTGTGTGTGTGTGTGTGTGTGTGTGTGTGTGTGTGTGTGGGTGTGTGTGTGTGTGTGTGTGTGTGTGTGTGTGTGTGTGTGTGTGTGTGTGTGTGTGTGTGTGTGTGTGTGTGTGTGTGTGTGTGGAGTGTGTCTGTGTGGCTGTGTGTGTGATTACATCAAACTGGTGTGTGGGTGTGTCTCTGTAGAGTAGAATGGATGTGTGGAGACTCCTCCTCTGTGGAGACAAATGGCTCAATCCACATTCTCGTCTGGGCTGTTCCGCTTTTAACTTAAATATGATTAGGCCTATGCTATAATAATTTGTGCTGTTACTGTCTAGTAAGTTATCAAAAATATACTTCACTAGTATGGTGTAATCATGTGTAATGTAGAGACTACAGTATGTGCATGCATTAGCATGGTGTAATTATGTGCATGCATGAACTACTAGTAGTATGCTGTTGTCGTGGAAATATATTATCATGTTCTTATATATCTGTTGTTTTATCATGTCATACAGCTTGAGTTTCAGTCCGACCAGATTTACTGGTTAATGTGTGTATGTCTCTTTAAGATACTCTATCATTTTCTCAGTCATAACGAAGTTGCTGTTTCTACCAGCCATAGAGCCAGAACCCAAGGTCATGGGAACTGTAAGATGGAGCGCTGTTTTCCTTCCAGGCTTAGCCATAACATAGTCGTATTATTAATTTCTCTAACCAGCCATTTTGTTTTCTTCTACGTCATTTCATGTATTCAATTGTATGTCTGACCAAGCCTCTAGGTCAGTCCCCTGTCAGACGCTAGTGGGTAAACATGTCTGTCTCTGGCGGGTGACTGGCCTGGCAGCGTGGCCACGCTGTCATGAACTTTCTTTATTGAATAAACCTTCTTATTATTATTAATAATGACTCAGAATGATTAATGTAAACGGCTCATCGTTTGTCCTTTAATAATTCCCATTACAGATGGCGACGAGATGTTTTTTTTAACCGATGGGTGTCGAGGTCGGCCGCCAAACGGACTCTGCAGAAAGGGTGAATCCTGGAATTCCGGGGGAGCGCTGTCTCGAGGCTCCTCCGTGCGAGACACCGAGGGGAGAGAACCAGCTGCGCCGTCCGCTTGGCTGTCACCTCCGGCATGAACCTTGGGGACGCGTGATGAGGAACACTCGGTGAGCTGTTGACATTCTGATTTCTGTTTAAAACATTTTTTGTTTTTAAATGTATAATTAGAGGTCTAAACTAGAACATGGTGCCGGTCAGAGCTATTTTTTAAATGTATATTACTATGTGCTCTGCAGTGGTTATTTTTTTCATTGTATTGGTGTATTACTGTGCTTGGTAGACTGGCGATGGTTTTTTCTATAGTTTCTCAATCTTGGTACGTCCCGAATGTATTAGGCAGGGATTAGGCTCGTGCCTTATAGACGGGGTGCGGGGGCCTACCACGAGTATAATAAAATATGTTGACGACGAGAAGAATTATGGGGTATTTTTTTAATTAGGTTAATATATATTTTAGAGCGATGGGGGTCGAGTTGGCTGCGAGCCGAGGCGCTATGCGGGCAGGTTGAAATCTTGGGTTTCAGGGAAAGCGCTTTCTTCTTCTCAATACTCCCCCGCACATGGGAAGGGAGTGAGGAACCACCTGCTAGCGTCCGTTTGGCTGCCAACTACGGCTAGAATCCATGGGAGCGCGTGGGGGAGATATTCGGTGAGCTGGGCATTCTGTTTAGAAGCGGTTATTTATAAAGTAGCCATTCTGTTTAAAAGCGGTTATGTATAAAGTAGCCATTCTGTTTAAAAGCGGTTTTTGTTTCTATCTATAAAGTAATTATGCGAGTGGGGTATTGAATATAGGATAATGTGTGTAACCCCCCTGTGTTTCCTTGAGTACTGGGATTTAAGGGGTATGTTCTGGCTGTACGCTGTTTACAGAGCTTTTTATCTCCGAGTGCTCAGGAGGAACCAATCTTTGGGGGCCACATAATTTGTACATAGTATTGTTTTTTTTTGGGTACCCTTTTTATGGTTTTCCTCTGGACACTTTAAATTAAGAGGTATGTTCCGATAATTAGGCGGGAATTACATTTGTATCCGAAATAACAGGCGTGTGCAAAGGGTACTGTGGGTATAGTGGAAAGGGAAGTTCATGCAAATAGTTTTAGGCACTGATTCTGGGTTTTTTGGTTGTTGCACTGTTTTTGGGTTATCACAAAGAGGCGGGAAGAGGGTCCGTGCGTGAGGATACCAAGTGCGTGGGATGCCAAAAGATAGGGGGACAGGGGCTTATGTCGTGTGATTAGTTTTCCACTACCTTATCTGGTCATACTGCAGTTTTTCTGAAAAGAAATAGGATAGGGGCGTCATATCCGAAATAACAGGCGTGTGTTAGTACGCTACTCCACAGAGCTTTTTTCTCGAAAGTGTTCAGAGGAAACGATTTGTCTGCCACATATTTTATTGTGGGTTTTTATTTTTTGTCTTTTATTTTCTGTTTGGTTTTGTTTATTTTTTGTTTGTTTTTGTTTGTTTTGTGTTTACCTAGAAAATGGAAAATGTGGACAGTTTAGAGGGGCCAGAAAGGGGGGCCTGTGGGGTCATGACGGGAGAAGCTAAGAATCTGTTTTTCTGTCTTTTCTCCCACGGTGTGCCCGGGGCTGGATTTTGGGCTCGGTGTCTTTCCGTGTGCGTCACCGCCACCGGCCGTCCCGTCTCCTATCCGCTGGTCTCGCCGGCGACCATCAACTCCGGTGCGCCGGGCATTGGTATAAAGACTGTGCCTATAAGGAGGTGTTTGAGGGGAAAAAAGCACCATGACGTGCGGAGGTGCAGGACGGGACGGGCCCACAGCGCATTGGCTGGACGCACGGCGGGGAGACATCGACCTGAGCTCAGGCAAAGTATAGCGCACACTCACATGCACGCACACAGATCGATAGAGATACAGGTACAGCAATATATTAAGGCCATGTGAACAAATCACTGACAATGGGCCTTCTGAAATTTGTATTAGTAGCTCCAAAGTGATCATAAAGTGTATAGGGTTTAGGTATACCTTTGAGACTGGGATTTAAATACATTTCAATATATACCCTGTTTTGAATCAACATAAAAAAAAATAAAAAAAAGAGAGCAGCCATAAAGGCACAAATATGGGTAATTATTTTTATTAAATGCAGGATAGAATAGAAACAAGTGCATACTGTAGCACAGGCTGTGCACGCTGTTATATTACATAGAAATATTTTCCTCTGTCTGTGTAGGCACACACACACACGTTTACATGCACGCACGCTGTGATAGGGGATAAACAATTCGCTATTTTATCTGCATCGTTTGTGTGTGTTGACATTGCCATGGGTGAATTTACGTCAGTTAGTATCTTGTTATTGACAGTAGAGCTGGACTGTTTTTGCTCATCATCACATTGTATCAGCCACCAAAATACTCATCGAAAAGTACCTGGCGGAAAAAAACCTAATCTACGAATTCCAATCTGGCTTCAGAACGTCCCACTCCACTGACACATGCCTCCTCTATTTGAACGACCACATCAAACAAGAGGTGGACGCTGGCAAATACTGCGGCATGGTCATGCTGGACCTACAAAAGGCCTTCGACACTGTCAATCACTCCATTCTAATGGACAAGCTAAAAGCAATTGGTTTTGATAGCCTATCAGTGAGCTGGATGCAATCCTACCTGGAGGGGAGAGAACAGATGGTAGAGGTAAACGGTACTCTACCCCCCCCCTCACAGTGAGCTGTGGTGTTCCACAAGGAAGCATACTAGGACCGCTACTCTTCCTAATTTATGCAAATGACATGTCGTCAGCCTGTGACTGCAACTTGTTCCTGTTTGCGGACGACTCAGCCCTGCTGGTCTCTGACAAGAACAAATTGCAGGTTGAAAAAACCCTCAGCACGGAACTAGGCAAAATCTGCATATGGCTCGCTGATAACAAACTATCATTACACATGGGCAAAACAGAGTCCATTCTCTTCGGTTCAAATAACAAACTCAGCAAGACCGACGGATTCTCAGTTACAGTGGGTGACAATATTGTCACAAGGAAAGACGAAATTACCTACCTGGGTTCCATCCTAGAGGCAAATCTTTCCTGTGACAAAATGGCATCCAATGTAATAAAAAAAGTCAACCAACGAACTAGATTCTTGTACCGGATCTCCTCTCTGGTAAACAAGAATACCCTGAAGACTCTGGCAGGAGCACTCATTCAAGGGTACTATGACTATGCGTGCACCTCATGGTACCAAAGCACCTCAAAGGCGCTTAAAACAAAATTACAAACATCACAAAACAAACTGGTCAGACTACTACTTGACCTGAACCCCAGAACCCACCTCACCCCTGCCCACTTTGCCAACCTAGGATGGCTTAGAGTAGACGACAGAGTACAGCAACTTGCAATGGGCCTGGTCTACAAGATACACTATACGACCGGGGTGCCCATGTACATGTCAAAATACTTCCCAAAGGTCAGTGAATACCACAACCACTACACCAGAGGAAGCTCAACAAATCATGTTAAACCCAGATTCGGCTCAAACAAGGGACTAAACACGTTTTGCAATTATGCCACAACAATGTGGAACGCCCTACCCAAAGCTGTAAAGGAATGTGAATCCCTGCCCACATTCAAAACCGCCCTTAAAGAGCACCTACGGGAGGCTGCAATTCGAAACTGGCCACCGTAAATGCCCAAAACCCCCACCACCTCCTAATAGACAGTCTCCTCCCCACCGCATGTATATATTCCCTCCCCGCCGTATGTATATTTCCCTCCCACCCACCCACCCCCTCCTAATGTACAGTCCCCTCCCCATCATATGTATATACTCTGTCAGGATCTAGGGGTAACAGTACTGTATATTTGAATACCGCCTATGTCACAAATGTATCAGTACTAAATACCTATATGTCCCTATGCCATAAATGTCATGTATGTTGTGTATGTCATAAATGTCTATATGAATTGAAAATGGGGGACCCTGATGGAAACAAGACAAACGTCTTTCTCAGGTCTGCATCCCCTTAACAATTGTATGTATTGAGCCGTACTGTATTGTACCCATTCTGCAATCTGTTAAATAAAGTTTTCATTCATTCATTCATTCATCAATATTTACATAGGTTGACACTTGTGTCTGTGATCAATACATAGAACTTATCCATACTTAAGTGTCGAATGTGTTGTCGTTATACAGCACAAATACAGTAGGCCTACAGTGGGAATACATGTGGCAAACATAGTGAGTCTATGGAGAGCGGTCTATAGTGAGAGTTTAGAGGGAGATGACACTGGGTCTAAAAGGACTTATGTGCGCTATCATACAAGTAGTGTAACGTATGTTGTTTTACTTGCTACTGCCGGAGAAATTGGGCTGCTAAATGAGGATTAGAGATCAGTAACGTTTTGGTGGTGTTCGTTCAGTGATAACAACATTGGCTAAATAGCTAACAAAATGAATACAACGTATAGCGTGGCTAACGACACAGAATAACGTTAAAACAAGTGCATGCATGATTGTTTACAATAAGCGGGTGGTCAAAGGACTGACATAACGGGTAGATTGCCTGCACACCACGGGGCACACAGGGGTTCCGCGAGATGCCTGATGGGAATGTTTCTTTAAGAACAACTATTGAACTAAACAAATAGTCTATCTAGTGCTTCATGTGTATACAATAAGTGCTTAATCTAATAACATGAACTAAAAAAGAAGTTGATCAAAATGTCTTCACACGTTTCGTAATGTTATTATAGGAACTTTATCAACTTGACGTCCGCGGCAGGCGTCATTGCTTTTACCAACAGGGTTTCCAACGCATTTCCACTGAGCAGTCGCATTCGTGTGACGTCACTCCGGGGTCCTATGACTATCTCCGTTACAGAGCTGGCGCGGCTCTGGTTCGTTATCGTTTACAGGGGAATACAAAGCGGCTGTCGTGATAATCACACAACAATACTTCCGGTCCGGTCGGTGGGCTTCAAAATAAAAGTCTAGAACACCGGAAAAGACGGAGCGGTGGGCTTCAAAATAAAAGTCTAAAACACCGGAAAATAAGTTTATTTTGTACAGCGTTTTCCTCCACGAGTACTCGAGTACATCATGTGATCAATCGATCTGGATTATTTTTGCCCATCCCTAGTTTATCCTGTGCTGAAGTCTCCATTCCAATAGAGATAGTGTATATTTTGGTCTTTATTTTGATTATGGTTTCACTGCTTTTTTATTTATGAGTAAGAGTAAAAAAAAAAAAAAAATCCTACTTTTGAGAGTACTTAAGTACTGAAAAGTAAAAGTACATTGGTTTTTTTAAAGGGATAGACCAGGGGTCTCAAACTCATTCAATCATGGGCCAAGGATTCATTTTTGCTATACATTGAGACAGGTATAATGGGGGCAGAAGGAAGGGGCTTCACTATGGCAGCAAGTCATATTGTTTATTGTTGAAAAGGATCCCCATTAGCTGTCGCCTAAGTGGCGAGGGGAAGCCACTGTATGTATATATATATGTTATGTGTGTATATATATATATATATATTGGGGGGAGATGGTAGCATCTAAAGGTGCCAGGTCAGAGAGGTTGAAATGTGCTTGGCTTGGAAGACACAAAACATAACAACATGAGATACATATGACAATCACAATTAACAATGTAGACATCATTATCAACATCAGCTCACATATTTAAGTAGTGCATTCTTAGGTGGTATTTGAAAGACACTTTACTATTCAATTTACTTATGTTCAGTGGGCAGTTATTCCAATGATTGATGGCACGATGAACAACAGTCCTCTTTAAAGATTTTGGACGTGGTAACGTAATCTGTCCATCATCAGCTGACCTAGTAAAATAAGAATGAACCTGGTTGCATCTGACAATTTGTTTGTAGAAGAAAACAGGTTGAGACGAAAAGACAGTGTTCCTGAAAAACTAACCTTGCAGCTCTGTGGTGGGCAGTTTGCAATTTCTTTAGTTGACCTTTGGATACAGAGGACTATACTGCTGCACAATAATCTAGGTGACATCCTAGCCTTAATTGATAAAGTATCAGTAATCGAATTACCTATATCTGACCATCACTGTGTATTTAACAGAGACAAAAAAAGGATGGAGGGAAAACCCTGCGGTAAAGTAACTAGGAAAATTTGATGGAAGGACGGATGTCATAACCTTGCCCTCTCACTTTCAAACATGCAGAGCGGCAGGGTTTTTGTTATGACGCCAGCTGTAATAGTGTGTTTTGGGACAGGCGAGTGGAAGAGGTACATGCGCGTTCACAAGTAATGTATGCTTGTGGATAATAGAGTGGATATGTATTAATTAGGGCTGTCAGTTTATCGCGTTAATTAGATTAATTAATTACACAGCAAATTATCGCGTTATGAAAATTAACTCAAAATTAATTACAAACAATTTTTTATTTTTTTTATATAATAATTTTTTTTTGTATCTCATTCATTCCATGAGAATGTGGAATACACATTTACAGATTTCTTTTTTAATATGGTCCATTTGCATGTTCTTGGTATCTGATTCTAGGGACATCTATGAATCTCAGGGAATGTATTCCCAGTGTCAGAAATACTGTGGGCTAGATCCACAAAGAATGGATTGCACGGTGCAAGTTGCACCCTTACTTACAATTCATTATGAATTGAAAATGGGGGACCCTGATGTAACCAAGACGAAAGTCTTTCTCTGGTCTGCATGCCCTTAACAATTGTGTGTATTGAGCCGTACTGTATTGTACCCATTCTGCAATCTGTTAATAATATTTACATTCAATCAATCAATCTGCGCTGTGATTGATTGAATGAAAATTTTATTTTGATCAATTGTAATGAACCAAATGAGAATATCAATAATTTTTTTTTTATCTTTGACCAGACCTGAAAAATCTAAGCAAATTAATAGATTGAAGATGATTAAACAGAAAGTTTTGTAAATACAGTACTGAATTCTGCCATCTGGACACATGCTATTTGAAATATGATTATAGAATATAGAATATGAGGCATAAAATGGTTATGCGATTAAAATGCGATTAATTAGATTAATTAATTACAAAACCTGTAATTAATTAGATTAATTTTTTTAATCGCCTGACAGCACTAGTATTAATACTCCCAGATGAAGGTAATAGGCTAATGTGTTGGACCTGAAAGGCTGTCCCTCCTAGTTGTGGGCTTTCAGAGGCAGGGCAGAGGGAACAGAGCGAGTGGAGAACGAGACAAACCACTCAAGTTAACGTAAAGCTGCAATACGTAGTTTTGGGATAGAAGTGGGTGTGTGATAGTATCTTTAGAACCAAATTATCAGAGTAGCAGTATATACACGGCACTCCATTTGCAACAAAATAGGAAGAACAGCAATATTCTTCACTAACAAATTACAGGACAATTTGCTTGTGTTATGTCAACTGAGCTTTACAAAACTGTCATGGGAGATGACCACAGCTAAAACGGTGCCGGGTCAGAGAGATCAAAATGTGCATGGTTTGCCTATGAAGAGGGTGATAGAACAGTGGTGCAGTAGATAAGGCACCACGCCCTACAAAGCAGAGCAGAGTGCAGGCTGCAGAGTCTCCCATTTTCACAAGAGATGTCGCTCACCAGAGTCTCATCTGCTCTCACTGCTACTATATATATATATATATATAGGTTGTTCTATTTTGGCCTAGGTGCCTTAGTTTTGTTATTGACCTTTGGAGTCTGGAACACCCAGCTCTCACCCTTTTGTCCATTTAAATAGCTGTTCCAATAGATATTGTTATTTTTGATAAACTCCTGTCTTGTCCTGTGTCCACCACTTTGCATTCAAGGCCTACACAAGCCATACTTTAGGCTTGAATGTAACATGGGGGCTCTAGCAGGTCTTCAAACAGGTGAGGATGCTCTTAATTTATAATTTGATTTGACCACTTATATGCTGTTTAAATATTTAGTTTAGTGGACACCACAAGTAGGTACTTTCATTGTTTTCTGGCTGTGTTTAGCTTCCTGTGTACCACGTAACCCTGGGGCAGTCATTGAAGGGATTAGTACGATATACTTGTCTTGTATTATACAATATACTTGACAGTATATGGTCGATATGATCTTTGGCTGGTAGCAGGTGTGGTTGAAGAATGCTAGGTCTACAGTGCTTTCAGTATAGGTAGGTTAGGGGGCCGGAGAAATAATTAGTGTTAGGACCTGATTTTTGTTAGAGATGTGGTGGGCCTAGCAGTCCTTCTTTGGCTGCAGTGTAGGTTTTAGAAGCTATTTGTGAGTCATATCAGATTGTAAGGAGCACCTGTTTGGATTGTTTGGGTTTGTTTGTTTGAGTTTGTTTATTAGATGTTGCTGGAGGGTGACACAGGAGGTTTTGCCTCACTTTGTTTGTGTTGCTGAAGAGCGTTTGTTCCATTATTTTTGGGATAAATGTCTACATATATATATGTGACTTCACAGGGTTAGTCTTGTGGGTGGTATGCATTACACAATACAATACACACATGTACAGATGCGGTTACTGTAGCCTGCTCACTCTGTGCCACCCACACCCCCATTCACCAACTCATTTTAAATAAAGAGGTCAAGTATACAGTACAATGACCTATCGCAAAATCAGAAATAGATGTCAGATGGAGCTTTATAATGGAATGACCTTCGTCCAGCTTCAGGAAAGGGAGATTACAGCCAGCCACTCATATCTCTCTTTTGTTTTTTTTCTCCCACGTACACCTCTCCTTTGTAGTTTCTCAGGGGGGGGTCCTCCGTCTCTGTGCCAAACAAGTGACCGCCGGGCCCTACTGACCACTGCCCCAGTGAGAGGAAGCTGTTCCCGGAGAAGCATATACCTATCAGCCTGCTCTAGCCTGCAGCGGGCCTACTACTCTAGCCTGCAGCGGGCCTACTGCTCTGGCCTGCAGCTGGACACGACGACGCAGCTATGAGCTACATCAGACACTGCCCAACAGCTGACCACAGCTGGGACAAGCACTGGCCGAGTCATTGGCCGAAGATAAAGAACTAAGACAGTTCAATCCTAACTGCGATTCATCAACAGGCTTTTAACATCGGAGGATAAGACAGTTAGCCTGTTTTCAGTTGTGAAAACGAACCAAGGACAGTGCGAGAGAACAGACCATCTGCAACGACGAGGGAACCATCAGACTGGATCGGCCCGGGGGGTGTTTGGTGGCGGGGGGGGGGGGACCTGCCTGAGATTCAACAACTGATTAAGAGGCAAGTCTGACCCACATCACATTACATTATCTCAGAAATATTAAGTAACAATGTACTGAACTTTGTTAAAGAATGGAAATGTTTTTGCAAATTGTAGTTTTGTTTTGTTTTAGCTATCTGAGGGTATAGCCTTGAGCTTTTCCTCTGCTTGAGAGATTCCAAGCACTGTGCAGTTTGCAGTCACGTGTTCTTGCTGTAATCTGTTTTCGCTCTACTGAAAGGGTTTTGTGAGAATGTTTTTGTTTTGAATAAGGGGAATTATTATTCTGCAAGATACTCTCCTGTTTTTCTTTTGTGATTTCAATTTTTCAGCTTGGTGGTGGGAGAAGTATGGCCTTGACAAAACCAGAGGCTGGACTGTACCCTTGAGTCCTGCAACCACCGTCTGGGCATTTGCAAAGAGACGCTAATGATGGTTGCTGTTATGACAACTTCTCTTTTGCACGTGACACGGGGTCTATGCAGAGGACCTTTTGTTTTTTAGATAATAAAAATAGTTTGTGCTGAGTTTAATGATGATAATATGTTTGTTGTCTTTATGAAATGATAATGATTGTGATTAATATTATCAAAAGGAGGGAACTGTCGTGGAAATATATTATCATGTTCTTATATATCTGTTGTTTTATCATGTCATACAGCTTGAGTTTCAGTCCGACCAGATTTACTGGTTAATGTGTGTATGTCTCTTTAAGATACTCTATCATTTTCTCAGTCATAACGAAGTTGCTGTTTCTACCAGCCATAGAGCCAGAACCCAAGGTCATGGGAACTGTAAGATGGAGCGCTGTTTTCCTTCCAGGCTTAGCCATAACATAGTCGTATTATTAATTTCTCTAACCAGCCATTTTGTTTTCTTCTACGTCATTTCATGTATTCAATTGTATGTCTGACCAAGCCTCTAGGTCAGTCCCCTGTCAGACGCTAGTGGGTAAACATGTCTGTCTCTGGCGGGTGACTGGCCTGGCAGCGTGGCCACGCTGTCATGAACTTTCTTTATTGAATAAACCTTCTTATTATTATTAATAATGACTCAGAATGATTAATGTAAACGGCTCATCGTTTGTCCTTTAATAATTCCCATTACACTGTAATCATGTGTAATGTAGAGACTACAGTATGTGCATGTGTGGGACATATTTTCAGGCTTGAGAATATTCAGTTGACTTTGTGCTTATGTAACGGATATGTACCGCGATAGTGTGACCAGAGATGTGGCTGGCTCGGTAGCGGTACATGGAAGTAAAACTCACTCCCCTGATCCTCAGAGACAGGATAGACATGGTTAGTTAGCGAGGAGTTCCTCTCTTGGCGCAGCGGTTTGTGTTGCTTCCCCCCGTGCAGACGCTCGGGGTTCGACTCCCACTCGAGGCACGGTCGAATTACGTGGCAGGTGCTAGGTGGCACCTGCTACAGTTGTGCCGTGACCCGGATGCCTTGGGTGGTGTGAGTTTAGGGGGGGAGAGTGTAACGGATATGTACCGCGATAGTGTGACCAGAGATGTGGCTGGCTCGGTAGCGGTACATGGAAGTTAAACTCACTCCCCAGAGGCATATAAACCGAGCGCTTAGAGAGGAGTTCCTTCCTAGCGCAAAGGTCTGTGGTGTCGCCCGCGGAGCCGGAGACCGGGGTTCGAATCCCACTCAAGGCATCGAAGTGCCTTGGGTGGAGTGGAGTGAGTTTAGGGGGGGTGAATGTAACGGATATGTACCGCGATAGTGTGACCAGAGATGTGGCTGGCTCGGTAGCGGTACATGGAAGTAAAACTCACTCCCCTGATCCTCAGAGACAGGATAGACATGGTTAGTTAGCGAGGAGTTCCTCTCTTGGCGCAGCGGTTTGTGTTGCTTCCCCCCGTGCAGACGCTCGGGGTTCGACTCCCACTCGAGGCACGGCCGAATTTCGTGGCAGGTGCTAGGTGGCACCTGCTACACTTATTTTATATTTACCTTATTTAATTGTTAATCTTTAATATTTTTTTTTTTTAAATATTATTAAATGTTCTTAGGTACAATCATTATCGATATAGAATATCGAGTGTGAATTATGACATATTGTGAGTTTGTTCAGGCCTCTTCTTAGTGCCCTGTGTCAAGGCCAGGGCACATGGGCATATTTGTTATCTCTGGGCCGAGCTAAAAGACACTTCAGCCAAAAACACATAGGCTTTGCATTTGCACCTAGGTTTGGTGGGAAAATGCACAGATGCCATGTTTGGGATTGGCCACCGGCCATACGCCTATGGACAGAGCAGAGTATAATATTCAGGGCTTGGGCATTAGCTCTGTACTCACTCTCTCTTTCTCACTCTCGCTTTCTGGACTCTCTTTTTCTGGATACTCTCTCTCTCTTTCAGTCTCTGTCTTTCTCTACTCCTATCTTATTCTCCATCTATTCTCTTATTTCCTACTGTAAGATATAGGTTATTTTGTTGGCTGCAAGCGACGGCTGAACAGAGATGTTGAGTCGGAGTCAGGTTTGGAATTCAGTTGGTAAATAAAAAGTATGTTTACTTCTGAACCACACACATCATGTGTAATGTAGAGACTACATCCTGCGGTCAGTAGGCCAGCTTTTCATGACTGTTTTCGCGATATTTCATGATATTTGCGGAACTATTTGTATATTCTATATATGGGGAAAATGGTATAGCTAATTTGACAGACACTATTTGCAGTACAACATGTAAAAATGTGTTCATTTCTACACACTGTAGTTTGTAGTTTAATACACGCTGAACATCGCCCATTTCCAAAAGATCCAGTCTTTTTCCATAGATCGCGAGATAGGACGCTTTATGTGCAATAAGCCTGAATCGTTCTGGTTGATTCCCTGAACCCCCAAATACTCCCAAATCAAAGGTATATAACATGTACATATGTACCTTCACAAAATCATCAGAAAAAGAAAAAGCCTCATCTACCGGTACAGTAAGCCACTGTGATCGTTACATAAACATGTTTCACGTTCGGTAAAATAGACATAGGGGGTCCTTACCTTAGCCAGAAGGTAATCCAAAAAGAATAATTCCAATTACATGTTATTAGCTATTTGGTGAGATAGCATCTAAAAAAGAACCACTTAAGGAAACAGATGGTTTGGGGAGTTATCTGAAAACCTTCTTTTAAGTTCCCCTTTCAAGGCAGCTGATGGTCGTAAAATAAGTAAGATAGTAAGTTAAAAATATTCTTTTGTTGATCCCCTTGGGAAATTCAGGCATCATAGCAGCATGGGGTGGGGGGGGGGGTACAGGTAGTAAAAACAAGCAGTGTAAACAATATAACAAGTCAATATAATTAACTAACTAACTAACTGAAATATAGTATTCACATAAGGTGCCGTATGCATAAGGTAGTGTTATTGTCCTTTTTAGGTTCCTATAGTTGTAGTTGGATGTCTGGCAGCAGTCCCTGCCCACTGTTGTGGAGCCTGATGCCCGCTGGTATGAAGGACTGGCCGAGGTGGTTAGTTGAGTGTCGGGGGGTATGAGTCTGTGACTGAACGTGATTCTCATCTTGACTAGCTCGTCATAGAGGGGGTGGGATGGATTCTCCAGGATAGCAGCCAGCTTCCTTCTCATCCCCCTCTCTGCCATCACCTCTAGTCTGACCAGCTCGACTCCCACCACCGAGCTAGCCTTCCTCACCAGCTTGTTCAGTTTGTTTGTGTCCCTCGAGTTGATGTAGCCCCCCCAGCATAGAAGAGGATGCTGGCCACTACAGACTGGTAGAATGACTGCAGCAGTCTATTGCAAACATTGAAGGATCTGAGGCGGCGGTTACACCTTTCGTTTCATTTTCGTTTCATTGTCATATGCGTTTCGCCGCGACGTCGCAGCCTCGAGTCACACTTTCGTTTTTGTCACCTGAGCACACTGATGTAGTACACTGCCAAAGCAGTAGGTGGCAGTAGGTGGCGAACATGAAGGCAATTTCAACCAATCAGAACTTGAATGTGCCAATACACTTCCTGGAAGCTCCAGCAAAGAAAATGTCAACAAGGCAGGCCCACCATCTTGCCTATTTACTCAATGCAGCAATTATTTTTCAGCAAAGCCTAATAAAAGTGCAATAAACAAAACGGATACATTCACTGTGTGTTCTGCCTGTCATTTGTTGATGAAACAAAACTAACATCAACACAAGTGACCACCAAGAGCGGATAGTTTAGTCTAAAAAAAGATCGGTAGCTACAGTTAGCTGCATGCTAACGTCAATGGAATATGCCATTATAACAATATAGCATTGTGGCTCAAAGCTAACGTTAGCTCACGCTAGTTAGCCAGCACCAAACTGATGATATCGGGAGCTATCAATAGTTAGATAACATTAGAGACAACGCTGTGTGTATTAAACATCGGTGAATAGATGACTGGGCCTTTTTGTTTAATGCTTGTTAAGTTGAAAGAGGAGCTTTGAGCTAACAGGGTCTGATAGCTAATGCTAGCTCATGTTAGCCAGTGGTAATGCTAGCAGAATGAATGGATGTAAACTTTATTTAACATATTGCATAATGGGTACAATACAATACGGCTCAATACAAACAATTGTTAAGGGAATGCAGACTGTTGTAGCTTGGACTGCACCTGCACCTGCTGTTGTGACTCATCTGGCGCCACAGCCATACGTAGGCTGCCTCTGATGCTCGACGGTGGGGGCCCACCCCCCCCTTGACTGCTCCACAAACCAAATTCCTTAACCGCCCTCCCCCCCCCACCCACTCCGCCCTCCCTCCAGTTCACCAGGCGCCACAGCCATACGTAGGCGGCCGGCTATCACATACAGTGTCTCAGGCCTCCTGTAATGCTGACATGTTCAACAAATGTACATGTCTGTTGAATTTATGCTGTGCCATTGTTACTGTAAAAATGTAATGATTGTGTTGTTGTTAATATCATTTATGAGACGTTAAGCTGTATGTGTGTGTCATGAATTTCCCCAAGGGGATTAATAAAGGAATATCTTATCTTATCTTATCTTATCTTTATAAGAATAACTTATTTGGGACACAGGGACACGGAGCTGGGAGCTCTGTCCCAAACACACACACACAAACTCTGTTGTCACCGGAGGGCACGCAGATGGTATCTACTGCGCATGGGCGTTTTCGCAACAACGGCTCCGTGCAGACTACATGGCTGTTGTCGTCGCGTTTTTTAGGGGTTCTCCAAAACACAAACACAATTTAGCGTTTCAGCCGTATCCACAAAAAAACGCCAAAAAACGCATTTCTGTGTAATAGGGACATCAAACGTATTCAAAAACGTATAAAAACGAGCCACAAAAACACTAGTCTAACCATGGCCTGAGTCTCCTCGGGAAGAAGGTCTGGCAGTTTGTAACAGTCATTCTGAGAAGGCCAGAGGGCAGAGGTAATTTTGTGACAGCAAAATGGAAAATCACCAGAGAAGGCCAGAAGGCAGTTTGGAGTTAGATAAGGGAGAAGGGCAAAGGTAATTTGCTGACAGAACAAGAGCAGGTGTATTAGCCCCTGCAAGCCTTCAAAAAGGAGGGGGTTTCATTTAAAAAAAAAAAAAAAAAAAACTTGAGTCTGGAGAGAGCTAGGGAGACTTCTCCACCCGGGGATCCAGCACGAAGGACTTTTTGCATGCTGTGTGAGTATGATTTTCTATTTAGACAGGAGGCCTAAAGCCAGATGGAAACTTGGAATTGTCTATGAATCTGAATATCATTTGTATTAAACTTTTTGAATTAAGAAGTATTTTGAACTCATTATGTCACACCATTCAAACCCTCCCAGGGACCACCATCTATAGTCACAATTGTATACAACACTATCATGTGTAGGGACTACAGTATGTGCATGCATTAACCGGCATGGTGTAATCATTTGTAGAGACTACAGTATGTGCATTAACTAGCATGGTCAGTCAGAGTCAGAGATTTTATTTACCATGTATGGACGAATCCACATTGGAATACAGGTACAGGGCAAAGACTGTGTCTACAACTAATCCAATACAGGAGCAGAGTAGAAACAGTACAGACAAAAAAAGAAAAGAAATGATGGTGTAATCATTTGTAGAGACTACAGTATGTGCATGCATTAACTAGTGTGGTATATTGACGTTGAATTTCATAATTAATATGTGGGAATAAATTAGAGACTCATAATGTAAAGCCAGATGTATCTTTCAATAGCAGAGAGAGAGACTCAGTGGCTAAAACAGTCTCAACTGTCAGTGGAGACAGCTGCAGCAGATAACAACAGAGAGCCATTCTCAACCCCCACTACACCTTTTCGAACTGACTGTATGTAAATGCTGATCAAAGACAGCTGGGCTGACCACAGGGCAGACCAGTTTAGACTTGTTGAAGAGATGATTAGTCATGGACACTAAGTCACAAACAAAGTTATCTATTAATCAACTGTTTAGTATCAAAAGAGTAAACCATAATATTAGAAATGGGTAAATTCATATATACGGGAGATACAGTTGGTAAAAGGTTTATTGGCACACCCAGGCGGGGGGGGGGGGGCACAAAGACCCCCCTTCTGATCACGGAGGGAAGAGAAACCACATCAAGGAAGGGGGGGCCATAAAGACCCCCCTTCTTATCACTGAGGGAAGATGACATCACACCAGCCCCCACCCGTGGGACAAGACCCAACCCCCCAGAAGAAGACGCTGGATTGGATCAACCATGTGCTAATATTGGCTAGAAATGATAGGATATAAGGGCCCACAAAGTGTAATTCTGGAGCCCAGATCCCACCCAGGTCTGCGTGCTCCAACCGCCCACCCCACCGAGAGACTACTGCTGTTTTAATGTAAGTAAGCCGAATGGAACCACACCATGTTTGGTTAGAATAGAATGTTAGCTTAGAAACCAGGCTTACTTACATACAAAAAGGGCTTACAGTATTGTCAATGTATGTTCAAATTATGTTAACGAGTGACTGTTTCTGTACATATTGGGGTTTGAGATGCAAACCTTATTGTGATTTCTGTACACGGCAGCCATGTTAATGTTTTTCTGATAATCTTTTGTATGTAAAAGGCAACTTCTTATTCACCCTTGGCCTCTGGCTCAAATAAATGTTGAGTTGAACTATAGTTCTGGTTTGGCTGGCTACACGTTTATTTCTTCATCTGCTATAAGTCAGATGAGGAGACCAACAATTCTATCGTATATGATCCCTTTCTCCTCCTTCCAGATAAGCAATCCCATTGTCCTGTACTACAATAACCTTAGATTATTGTAGGATTCTGTAGAAATATACTACACTAGCATGGTGTAATCATGTGTAGAGACTACAGTATGTGCATGCATTAACTAGCATGGTGTAATCATGTGTAGAGACTACAGTATGTGCATGCATTAACTAGCATGGTGTAATCATGTGTAGAGACTACAGTATGTGCATGCATTAACTAGCATGGTGTAATCATGTGTAGAGACTACAGTATGTGCATGCATTAACTAGCATGGTGCATTGGTGTAATCATGTGTAGAGACTACAGTATGTGCATGCATTAACTAGCATGGTGTAATCATGTGTAGAGACTACAGTATGTGCATGCATTAACTAGCACATTGTAGTCATGTGTAGAGACTACAGTATGTGCATGCATGAACTAGCATGGTGTAATCATGTGTAGAGACTACAGTATGTGCATGCATTAACTAGCATGGTGTAATCATGTGTAATGGAGAGACTACAGTATGTGCATGTTATGTATATAGTCCCGCTCTTAAGCCATACCGAGATATACCTCATCTCATGTACCTAGTGTACTCCATCAACGAATAAAAAACAATACACCCATCACCTGCCAAGCCCCGCCCTAGTGGCGTACTATATAGTACTAGGCGTGGTCACCACTCACTCTTCCTCGGAAAATCGTTTCCAAAGAAAAGTTTCCCCAAGGGAACTCAGGGCACGCTAAGAGCGGGACGTTAGCCAGTACTCATATAACTAGGTTATATACATAACCTGTCGTTATATACTCGTACTGGCATCGCGTCCCGCTCTTAAGCCATACCGAGATATGGGGTAGAGCGGACGCGAGGCCCGACAGATGTACCCCCTGAGGACCCGTAAGCCCACATCAGGGGGGAGGGGAGTCCCGTCACCCCATTCTTCCTAATGAAGAGGGGGCGGCAGTCAACTCCACCCGAGTGCGAACAAGAGGGAACTAGAACCTCTTGAACGCACAGCACAGGCGGAACCACGTGTGACACAACACATTGTGGCCCACACCCACACACGCCTGCTACCCCACCAAAGGACGGGAAGCAGGAGAGGCCACAGACCTCAGAACCGCCTGGGAGACAGAACCCCCGGTCATGTCCATGAGGTAAAACCTTACGAAGGGACCCGGTGAGGACCATGAAGCCTCAGCACAGATGTCCTCCACCAAGGCCCCACCCAGGAGAGCGGCAGAGGCCGCCACCCCACGAGTGGAGTGCGCCCTGACGCCCCCAGGGGGAGCCAGCCCGGCCAACGTAAAGCAAAGGGCAATGCCCTCGCACAACCAATGGGACAGGCGCTGTTTCGACAGTGCCTTACCAGCACGAGAGCCACCGTAACAGACAAAGAGCTGATCGGTAGCCCTGAGGCCCTGAGTACGGCTGAGGTAAACCCCCAAGCCCGGACCGGACATGACAGGTGAAGGCCCGCCTCCAACTCACTAGCGTGAGGAGGCGGATGAAACGCCTGAACCATAATATCCCTGGAGCGGAAGCACTCCGGATATTTTTAGGCACGAAGGCTGGATTAGGCCGCAGAGTGGCACTCTGGCCGTACCGAGAGAACACAAAGCACACCCACACGTTTTAGCGGAGGTGATGGCCAGCAAGAACGCTGTCTTGAACGACAGCCGTTCCAACAGCGCTTGCTCAAGAGGCTCAAACGGGGCCAAGGACAACCGACCGAGGACCAATTGAAGATCCCAGCTCGGAGCCAAAGAGCGTTTCACCGGCTTAAGGCGTCGAACGCCAAGCAGGAAACGCTTCACAAGAGGGTGGCTGAACGCTCAACCAGCAACCTCCACTGTGGTGTGCACCATGAAGGGGTTAATGAATAAATGAACTAACACCACGAACATACTGTAGAATGGGCAAGCCCATGCACACAACGTTAAGGGGAGGCGGACCAGAGAGAACCAGTCCCGCATTCATTCATAATATTCACAACAGCACACCAACCAGGGACCCTGATGGAAACAAGACAAACGTCTTTCTCAGGTCTGCATCCCCTTAACAATTGTATGTATTGAGCCGTACTGTATTGTACCCATTCTGCAATCTGTTAAATAAAGTTTTCATTCATTCATTCATTCAGCCCTAGACCTCAGCCCATTTACCCATGAAGGTAAACAAAGCCTGCCCCGCACTACTCCCCCAGTAGACACCGATTGACCGTCAGCATGAATGGTTGAGAGGAGGGAAGACTGTAGTATATAGACAGACATTCCCGTAGCAGAGAGACAGAACAGAAACAGTAGCCCAATATAGCATAGCGTTCGCCGCTAATGTGGACAGAAAAACAGTCAGCTGAGCCACGACACTGGCCGCCGCTAAATTCCATCCTGCAGCAGTATAGCTCTCATCAGTCCATACTGCCACCCGCCGGGCCGACTCGCTCTCAAGCATCGGCTTCCGGGTGGGACACCGTCCAACCCCGCCGGGGCACAGGATCAATGCTACCTGGCTACCTAGCCACGGCACACCCGCCCTGCACCCTGTTGTCAACCCATTTACCCGTGAGTGTGGAGACCCTGAGCAGACTGTTGACCACATCCTGACCATCTGCCCCCTATACAAACCACCCTCGGAAGCCAGCCTCTTTGATGTGGGGCCAGAGTTAAGGGCATGGCTACAAGATACAGAGTTGGACCTCTGACGTTACACGAAAGAAGAAAGAAGAAGAAGCAAAACCCCACACATTAGCTACCGACTGACCTTCATCAATGAACCGGTTAACCGGTTAATGCCCAGCATTTCAGCATTAGCGTTAGCATTAGCGTTAGCATTAGTGTTTAGCAGCACGCTCCAGGATCGCTTGGAAACCGTCCACTTCAGGGGAACGTTCACCAAACCATCCCGCCCCTGGTGCCGACACACAACTCGGTTGTGTAACAAAACAACCAGCATTACTAACACTAGCATCAATGCCTGATGACACAGGGCCTACCTGTGTGCGAGCCGGCCCGATAGCCAACCTCGCACGCTGTCCCTCGATCTGCTGCCACAAGACGAGGGAACATCAGAATAGACCCGACGTGTCGTTGGAACATACCCCGAAGATTCCAGGGGTAAGCAAATCTCCGTAAGCACTTAATATTATCTAAACTTTTCATAACAACTAGTTGCATAGGGTGTCATGCATCCGCTATGATGGAAACGAAAAAAGAGGAAGAGTGAGTGGTGACCAAGCCTAGTACTATATAGTACGCCACTAGGGTGGGGCTTGGCAGGTGATGGGTGTATTGTTTTTTATTCGTTGATGGAGTACACTAGGTACATGCGATGAGGTATATCTCGGTATGGCTTAAGAGCGGGACGCGATGCCAGTACGAGTATATAACTAGCATAGTGTAATCATGTGTAGAGACTACAGTATCTGCATGCATTAACTAGCATGGTGTAATCATGTGTAGAGACTACAGTATGTGCATGCATTAACTAGCACGGTGTAATCATGTGTAGAGACTACAGTATGTGCATGCATTATGTTACGGGTGAACCTCCACAACCCTCCATACCTGCCTCACACCCCCCCTGCACTTCAGCTCAACCCTCCATACCTGCCTCACACCCCCCCTGCACTTCAGCTCAACCCTCCATACCTGCCTCACACCCCCCCTGCACTTCAGCTCAACCCTCCATACCTGCCTCACACCCCCCCTGCACTTCAGCTCAACAAGTCAAGTAAAGTCAACCCTCCATACCTGCCTCACACCCCCCCTGCACTTCAGCTCAACCCTCCATACCTGCCCCACACCCCCCCTGCACTTCAGCTCAACCCTCCATACCTGCCTCACACACCCCCTGCACTTCAGCTCAACCCTCCATACCTGCCTCACACACCCCCTGCACTTCAGCTCAACCCTCCATACCTGCCTCACACACCCCCTGCACTTCAGCTCAACCCTCCATACCTGCCCCACACGCCCCCTGCACTTCAGCTCAACCCTCCATACCTGCCTCACACACCCCCTGCACTTCAGCTCAACCCTCCATACCTGCCTCACACACCCCCTGCACTTCAGCTCAACCCTCCATACCTGCCTCACACACCCCCTGCACTTCAGCTCAAACCTCCATACCTGCCTCACACACCCCCTGCACTTCAGCTCAACCCTCCAGACCTGCCTCACACACCCCCTGCACTTCAGCTCAACCCTCCATACCTGTCTCACACACCCCCTGCACTTCAGCTCGGGCACTACGTGTGCGTAATAGGCACAGGTGAAACGAGTTGCGCTGATGGATGGAGACTCCACACCCACTCTACCCCTCTGCCTACAAGAAGCATGGTTCTCCATTCATTCAGTGTCAGAACTTCCCTAAGAATGGCCTGCCCACTACCTCCAGTGACCCTCACCAGCCACTACCGCCAGCCTGCCAGGCTAAAACACTCAGACTCACCGTACCTGTTTCCCCCCCCCCCCTCTACACAGTAATAAACACCCTAAAGGGTTGAACAGTATTCTGCCCCCCGTGTTGTGCATTTGAGCCCCCAAGCTACCGTGACATAACACATTAACTAGCATGGTGTAATCATGTGTAATGTAGAGACTACAGTATGTGCATGCATTAACTAGCATGGTGTAATTATGTATCCGTGGAATTAAATAATTATAATGATAATAAATACAATATTTTCATTATTAACAATTAAGTTTTGCAATTATAGTCCTGACTCAATGAGTCATCGTGAGCATTACACACACACACACTGCAAACTAAATAAATAAGAACTAAACTGATCGCCGCGGATATAGTTACTGTATAGTGGAATATACTGTATTAATATGCCATGCCTCAGTGCATGAGCACACACACACACACACGTACTGCATACGTGCGAAATTAATCGTTCGAGCAAAGTAGGCTTCTATTATTCTAATGACTTGTTTTATTAGGTATTATAGTAGTAAGTCCTACTGTAGAACATGACATATTACCATGACATCTCATTTAGTAATGTCAATACTGAACGACTGCGCGATTGGCTCTTGACAAGCGCAGTTGTTCAGTATTGACATTACTAAATGAGATGTCTGAGTTTCATCACCTGTGCATTGTATGTTACTAGTGCACTTTACTGTTACATTTGCACTCTGGTTGGATGGTGTATTGTACTTGTGCTATATAATGACAATACATTTGAATCTAATCTCATTTTGAGATCAGTCGCAAATTGCTTCCGCACTACCTGTTGAATGGGTCAGCATGGTGCAGATGCTCCTTTGATATTTGTAAATTTGTTCGTATGAAAAAGTATTTACAAAGGTACTTACGAACATGTTCGAGAATGAGGACCAATGTCACTATTTATTATGTGCTGAATGCAACTAGTTTACTTTTGGTAATGGTGATTATGTGATGACCATTGTTAAAGGAACACGCCAACTTTTGTGATTTTTCTAAAATTAACAGGGGGTTCGAGGTGATGAAATCACTGCGCCCAGGCAGCAGTGGTTCGGCAAAAAGTAGTTCCGAGTATATATCTGCTTAGAAAACGAAAATGTTGAATTATTTGTTTTTATTTCTCCACGTGGTAAATACACAGGTCACAACATGTTTACAGAAATATTTTGGAGTTGTATTTGGAGTGTATTTTGTGACTGTTGGGAACTAGGCTACACTGGCACACCTACTTCCAGTGAATAAGCTAGGCTAACAGTGCGGCTGTTCCCTAAGCCTAATGCATGCACAGAGAAGAAAAGGGTATGTATTCTGCTTGTCTAACTCCAGGGTAGATGGCAAATAAGCTAATTTCCCAAAAAGTTGGTGTGTTCCTTTAGTAGTAGAACAGCCTAATGCAATGCATCTGTATCCTGTTATTGTAACTTGCTACCATGTCTCCTTTTGCATTGTCCCTGACAAATAAACTGAGAGATGACACAGGTGGGGAGGGTGAACCCTGGGTGAACCCTACTGCATAATAACTCATTGTGTGGAGAAGTCTCCAGATGGCCTTGAGACTGATAACAACAGATCCAGAGAGGACCAGTCTTGCTTCAAGGCCAGGTCACTCAAAGCTACTGGCCAGTGTTGGATATTTTGAAGAAGAGAAAACAGGAGAAAAGACCGCCCAGACTCCGTCGATGCAGATTCAACAAACGTTAACCGTCTGTAGTGTGGTAGTGAAAGGGTTAACCGTCTGTAGTGTGGTAGTGAAAGGGTTAACCGTATGTAGTGTGGTTGTGAAAGGGTTAATCTTCTGTATTGTCGCAGTGAAAGGGTTCATCTTCTGTAGTGTGGTTGTGAAATGGTTAACCCTTTGCTGTGTGGCAGTGAAAGTGTTAATCTTCTGTATTGTCGCAGTGAAAGGGTTAACCCTTTGGTAGTGTGGTAGTGAAAGGGTTTTAAGGGGGCATTTCACTTCTCAGCCGATGGTGGACTCAGAATTGAGCCATTTGAAGCAGTGTTATGGTAAATAAGATAAGATAAGATGATCCTTTGTTAATCCCCTTGGGGAAATTCAGGTGTCAAATCGTATATATTGTAACTATAAGATACAATATAAAAAGTACAAGATACAAGATAGTACAAGGTAAGTAGGTATGCCTACAGCAGAATTACACAAGGGAATATGGCGTTAGTTCTCCTGTCAGCAGAGCCGGCCGTCTGAGCCCTTGGTTGAAGAGCCTGATGGCTGCCGATATAAAGGACCGTCCCAGGCGGTTTGTGGTGTGTCGGGGTGTTTCATGTGTTTCTGTTATTATTACATATTCTCTGTACAGCCTTGACCAGTCAGCATATTTCAACTAGTGTACAGACGGCCTGTTTTGCCTACCAACCATTTTTAATCACCTATCCACTCATAACAAAACTGTGTTATAGTCTGCTCCTGGGCCAGGGCACAGCTTATCTGGCAGATACGACAAACCCCTGTTGTTTTGTCTTTGTTTCATATCAAATCTTGTGTCAGATATGACAAAACCCCATGAACCCCTGTTGTTTTGTCTTTGTTTCATATCAAATCTTGTGTCAGATATGACAAAACCCCATGAACCCCTGTTGTTTTGTCTTTGTTTCATGTCAAATCTTGTGTCAGATATGACAAAACCCATGGAACCCCTGTTGTTTTGTCTTTGTTTCATATCAAATCTTGTGTCAGATATGACAAAACCCATGGAACCCCTGTTGTTTTGTCTTTGTTTCATATCAAATCTTGTGTCAGATATGACAAAACCCATGGAACCCCTGTTGTTTTGTCTTTGTTTCATATCAAATCTTGTGTCATATACAACAAACCCCATGCACCCTTTTTTGTTATTGTCTTTGTTCATCTTGTGTATAATGGTAAAGTCTGCCCAGGGATCGCTCTCCACTCTGGTCAGACAGTGTTAGGGAAAGACGTCTTTCCGGGGATGCACAGTAAATAAGGATTGCTTTGGAAAATGGTCTCAAGAATCAAAGTATGTATTATCTGCAGCAGAGGATACATTGGTTCCCACAGAATTACGTGCTGTAGGTCTGTGGGAGCGGGATGCACAATCTTTCAAGGGTACGTTGCCTTAAATAGGAATTAAGGAGTCATCTTGTATAATGAATAACAGACATCTGGTGATTTTAGAGACGGGCAGGGTTTTGTCTACAGAGGGTATTTGTGTACAACCTTGGCTTCTGTTTACTTGTTGTTCAGAAACAGTACCTTTGAACCTGTTAGATGCCACGTCTCACATAGGCCCATAATATAATATGGGTTACAAGATTGGATTAAATGATACAAGTCTGTATATGAGAATACAACAGTATATAGCTTTCAAACAGTATATGATACGTATGTATTTAAATAGAATGAATGATACATATAAAAATATACTATTTTCTTTTGAAATAGCTGGGACTCTATCTCAATTCCTATCAGCTCATCTGCCTTTGCTAAATTTGAATTTTCCACAACAGCAGCCAAAAGTAGGCATATTTATTTCTTTGCTTTGATCATTTGTAGTATGAATCTGCCATGTCTGTAATTAGTAAAATCAACAGTGACAAACCATAATTCTACAAACACAGAGTTCAAATGACAATATTAGATCTAAGTAATTTGGGGTTGTAAAAATGGGAAGTGATACATGTAAACAACAACATTCTTTTTGGACCTGAAATTATTGATAAATTCATTCATCAATTTGTTTGGGGATAAAGCAATACTTTTATTCTGCACCTTTCTAAAAGCTCTGTGGACGTATTGTTTTTATTTGTTTATGATTACTCTACATAAACATTTTATCTATAGCACCTTCACATGTTTCTTTTTTGTCACTTTTAGTTTTTCTTGTTAGTCTTAATAGCCTTGTGCTGAGCCAATCCAAACTGAGTGAAGACTGGGTTTGTGTGTGTTTGGGTTTGTGTGTGTGTGTGTGTGTGTGTGTGTGTGTGTGTGTGTGTGTGTGTGTGTGTGTGTGTGTGTGTGTGTGTGTGTGTGTGTGTGTGTGTGTGTGTGTGTGTGTGTGTGTGTGTGTGTGTGTGTGTGTGTGTGTGTGTGTGTGTGTGTGTGTGTGTGTGTGTGTGTGTGTGTGTGTGTGTGTGTGTGTGTGTGTGTGTGTGTGCGTGTGTGTGTGTGTGTGTGTGTGAAGGTTGATGAAGGGTTAGTGTGACATTTATCATGGTTTACGACCTACTACAACAGGTTTATGACTACGAATACAGAGCACTATTCCAGAGCATCGTGTGATATCTCCATTCCCTGTGTGATGTCCCTTATCTCAGTTATTGTGTTGAAGTATGGGGGAATACTTATGGGACCAATATAAAACCATTATATATACTACAGAAGAGGGCTGTAAGAATCACACATAAAGTGAATTATCGAGAACACACAAACACATTATTTATTAAATCTAGAATAATTAAACTTGAAGACATGGTTAAGTTTCAAACAATGTTAATTATGTTTAGGGCAAGAAATAATACAATGCCAGAAAAATTACAAAATCTTTTTCATTTAGAAAGTGAGTTTAGTAGGAGGAAATTCAATTTTAAACATCAGTTTGCACGTACCACACTTAAACAGATGTGTCCTTCAGTTATTGGTGTAAAGTTGTGGAATTCTCTCCATAGCGAGCTTAAGGGATGTAAGTGTGTGTCAATTCAAAAATAATTATAAAAAAATATATATTTAGTCAGTATGAAAGTCAAATGTGATCTGAATTGTGAGATTTTTTTTTTTTCCGTTTCTTCTTTATTATTATTATTATTATTATTATTATTATTATTATTATTATTATTATTATTATTATTATTATTATTATTATTATTATTATTATTATTATTATTATTATTATTATTATTATTATTATTATTATTATTATTATTATTATTATTATTATTATTATTATTATTATTATTATTATTATTATTATTATTATTATTATTATTATTATTATTATTATTATTATTATTATTATTATTATTATTATTATTATTATTATTATTATTATTATTATTATTATTATTATTATTATTATTATTATTATTATTATTATTATTATTATTATTATTATTATTATGTTTCTTGTTTAAACTGTGGATTGTTTGTTTCTTTGTATATGGTATACATTTTTTTTTTTTTTATTATTATATTATATGGTATAAATTAGGTTGTACGTCGACCATCAAGTAATACTTGTTTAGTTTAGGAATAGGGGGCAGGTAACTATAAGAATTATTCTTCTTCCTGCTCCTTTTGCCCGGCCCCATGGTATGGTATTTATGATTTTGTATGAAAACTCTATGATTGTATTGCTTCCATGTGGCAAATAAAACTCTGAATCTGAATCTGTCTCTGTTCCCTGTGTGATGTCTCTGTTCCCTGTGTGAGGTCTCTGTTCCCTGTGTGATGTCTCTGTTCCCTGTGTGATGTCTCTGTTCCCTGTGTGATGTCTCTGTTCCCTGTGTGAGGTCTCTGTTCCCTGTGTGATGTCTCTGTTCCCTGTGTGATGTCTCTGTTCCCTGTGTGATGTCTCCGTTCCCTGTGTGATGTCTCCGTTCCCCATGTGATGTCTCTGTTCCTCATTCTGAAAATCCGCCTAAAATACATACCCAAGTAAATGGAATATTGCTCCACTTCTACAAGGACATTTGCATATTCTTGGTATCTAGGGACATCTATGGACCTCAGTGAATGTATTCCCAGTGTCAGAGATAATGTGTCTATTACTAGGCTTGCTTAAATTGTGATGAAACAAAGGAGAATATGAATTATGATTTTTCTTTGCATCTTTGACAGTGAATAACACCATGCTAATAATGACCAGACATGAAGAACTGCCACTGATCTCGTTCAGTACCTTCTTGAGATCATGTGTACAAAATCTAAGGAAATTAATAAAGGGAAGATGATTAAACAGAAGGTTTTGTAGATACAGTACTGAAACTGGCCCCTACAAATGTCCTAACCCAGTTGTACAGTAAATGACGAAGTATGGCTTTGTCAGTATTCCAATGTACAGTGTACAGTGTCCCCCCCCTACCCAACCCCCCCCCCCCCCCCACCTCAAATGTACTGCCCCCACCCACCCACCCAACCCCACCCCACCCACCCAACCTCCTCCAATGTACAGTTTCTACGTCAAATGTATATACACTCTTTTTCTGGACACTTTTTGTATCACAAACAGTACTGTATTTGCAAATCTGATATGTCATAAATGTATAGATGTAGCAGTACTATCTATCTGTATGTCATATATGTTATGATGAATTGAAAATGGGGGACCCTGATGTAAACAAGACGAAAGTCTTTCTCTGGTCTGCATCCCCTTAACAATTGTATGTTTTGAGCTGTACTGTACTGTACCCATTCTGCAATCTGTTAATAAACTTTTCAATCAATCAATCAATCAATCAATTCTCCCATCCAGACCAATGAAATTTGAAATATTATTATAGAATATAGAATAGCAGGCTTATAAATTACCTTATTATAGCCAATTCGCACATTTATATACATATATTATCTTTCAAATGGCCGAGTTCAATTTGGATTTAGTATCACCAGGCGTGCATAAGGCAGATAATGAAATCTACTGTAATCTACTGTACTTTTTTATTTTGATCAGGGTGCAACTGTTTTGAAACTAATTTCAAATCTGATTGTTTCTGCATGCTAAAAATAGGGAAGAGAAACTAACTGTGCTTCAATATATGTCAATAACGTTAAGTGTTGTGGTTTATTATCCCGAATAATAAGAGATATTAAAAAAATTCATACAGAAGTATGACGCTTGAAACCCCATAGAGCCTTTTGGGAAGTGTCGTTCTGAAAAATTCCAATGCTGATCGACAGCTAGCGATGTCCTTTACAAAATGACCACAAAAAAACCACAATGGCCGCGTTATTTTTTTTCCTAGCCGCATTTCTCGGAGACGCTCTCTGATTGGCCACTGACTGACGCTCTCTGATTGGCCACTGACATGTTTGCCCAATCGCATGACGAGCTGTTTCTTTGCCCATTTCCGCGTTGAACAGCCTGCAAACTACCTGGCGTTCTATCGCCATGCTCTAAGACAAACAGGCGTCGGCCAATCAGAGAGCGTCTCCGAGAAATGCGGCTAGGAAAAAAAATAACGCACAATGGCCGCAAATGGGCGCCAAAAAAATCCCATGGTTCAAAATATCCAAAATGGTCGCCTCTCGCGAAATAAACAAGACCAAATCGAGAATGAAAATCTATCTAATAACACTTTAAACTAACGTATTGATGATAATATACATTATAAATGCTGTTGTGACATGGTTATGATGTTTATACTTGAATATGTTTGAAAATTAAAACAATACTTTTGTCAAACAGTCTGGAGAGATTGATTTATCATCGGGTGGAAGAGGTTAGCAATAAACAAATGGATGATGAACAACTTCCTAAAATTAAATGAGGGCAAAACTGAAATCCTACTAGTCGGATATAACAAAAAGAGAAATGTTACAGAGCAATATGGGGCAACTTACTCCTTGGATCAAACCCGAAGTTACAAGTCTTGGTGTTATAACCTAAGCTTTAAATCACACATCAACAAGGGGCCAAAAACCTCATTTTCCACCTTAGAAACATAGCTAAGGTATGGCCGTTTATAAATAAAAAAAACGCTGAAAAACTGATCCATGCCTTTATCTCAAGCCGACTTTATTGTAATGCACTCCTCACTGGCCTCCCAAAAAAAAACACAGAACGACTCCAACTCATTCAAAACTCGGCAGCTATAGGCTACTAACTAGAACCAAGAGGAGAGACCACATCAGTCCAGTATTAGCTAACCTACACTGGCTTCCGGTAACATTTAGAATTGATCTCAAGGTCCTCCTCCTTATATACAAAGCACAAGGACCGCTACTGTTCCTAATTTATGCAAATGGCATGTCGTCAGCTTGTGACTGCAACTTGTTCTTGTTCGCAGACGACTCAGCCCTGCTGGTCTCTGACAAGAACAAGTTACAGGTTGAAAAAACCCTCAGCTCGGAACTAGGCAGAATCTGCATATGGATTGCTGATAACAAACTATCATTACACATGGGCAAAACAGAGTCCATTCTCTTCGGTTCAAATAACAAACTCAGCAAGACCGACGGCTTCTCAGTTACAGTGGGTGACAATATTGTCACAAGGAAAGATGAAATTACCTATAGAGGCTAATCTTTCCTGTGACAAAATGGCATGACCAAGTATGGTTTTGTCAATATTCCAATGTACAGTTTTGCTTGTACAGTTGTACAGTGTTCCCCCCCCACCCCTCCTACACCCCCCCCCCCACCCCTCCTACTCAACCCCCCCCCCCCCCCCCTCCCCACCCACCCAACCACCTCCAATGTACAGCCCCCCCCCCCCCCACCCCCCGCCCCCACCCCCCCCCCCCCCCCACCCCACCTACCCAACCTCCCCCAATGTACAGTTTTTACGTCAAATGTATATACTCTCTTTTCTGGACTCTTTTTGTATCACAAACAGTACTGTATTTGCAAATCTGGTATGTCATAAATGTATAGATGTAGCAGTACTGTCTATCTGTATGTCATGTATGTCATATATGTCCTGATTAATTGAAAATGGGGGACCCTGATGTAAACAAGACAAAAGTCTTTCTCTGGTCTGCATCCCCTTAACAATTGTGTGTATTGAGCATAGTACCCATTCTGCAATCTGTTAATACAGTTTTCAATCAATCAATCAATCAATCAATCAATCAAACTAAATGGAACAGGACCAAGCTACATTGCAAATTATCTATTCAACTATGTGCCTCCTAGAACATTGCGATCATCTACTACTGGTCTATTGAAGGTTCCAAGGGGGGATGCAGCCTTTGCAAACCATATGCACCAAAGTTATGGAAAACACTACCTATGGACATTAGGGAAGCTAGATCTCTTAATATTTAAAAAAATAAGCTAAAAACGTACCTCTTCACCATAGCCTTCTAATACACTCCGCTGTTGATTGTATAGCACTATTTTACTCTGTCCATTCTATTGCATAATTTTACTATCTATTCTACTATTTTATTGCACTGTATTATTTTACTCTGTCTATTACTTTTTATTACAGGTTCAAAACGGTCAGGTATTAAACTGTGTGGGTATCAAACAAGAGGCTTTAAAGAACTGCACCCTGAGAGAGGGAACTGCGCCCTGAGAGGGAGGTTTGCCCTGGGTGGGAGGTTCGAAGGGTCAAAGTATGTATAAAACAGGAGGGAAGACTGTAGAGTTTTCAACTGTGGATACCAAACAGAGAAGGTAAAGACGACTTTGAACTGTTGAACAGTAATCCAGAACTATTTTATTGCACTGTAAAAAAAACTTTTTTTCTTTATCTATTCTATTCTACAATTTTATTGCACTGCACTATTGCACTATTTTACTCTGTCTATTTTATCTTACTCTTTTTATTATTGTATATTTAAAACGGAATCAAACCATAAACAAGGTGGCCTGTTGGGATGTGAAAAACTGTGATTTTATATGTCTGCACTTTATGTGTTCATTTTATGCCTGACTTTTTTCTGCTGTGAAGCACTTTCTGTATGAAAGGTGCTATATAAATAAAGTTTATTATTATTATTATTATTATTATTATTATTATTATTATTGGCACCCCACACCAGGTTCAGTCTCCACCCATATCTCATCTCACCTTTGACGGCCAGGTCATCCCTCTCTCCCCCTCAGTCATAAATCTGGGGGTTCGATTTGACCCCCACCTGACCTTCAACATCCACATAAAACACCTCTGCAAGACCTCATTCTATCACCTAAAAAATATATCCAAACTTCGTCCCACTTTAATCCTGTCAGACGTAGAGAAGCTTGTCCATGCTTTTGTCTCCTCAAGACTGGACTACTGTCCATGCAAGAGCATCCAAAAGCTGCAATACATCCAAAACAGTGCTGCCAGGATCCTGATGAGAGTCACATAACAAGCACATAACCCCCATCCTCCACTCATTACATTGGCTCCCTGTCTCATCCCGGATCAACTACAAAATCCTGCTGCTTACCCATAACTGCATAAACGGACATGCACCCCTCTACCTACAGGAACTCATCACCAGGCACGTTGGAAGGGGGGTGCAGGGGTGCTGCAGCACCCCCCCCCCTCAGTTATTGGAAGAAAAAAAAATGCCAGTATTTATATATTTGTATATTATATACTGTAACTGTATAACTGTAACACTGTATATTATAAGTGTTATTATAATATAATTATCCTGCTCAAAGCACTTCACCATTTTAATATTGTGTGTATTGAGCCGTACTGTATTGTAGCCATTCTCCAATCTGTTAAATAAACCGACAAGATTGCAGCAGAGTAGATTTTCGAGTGATGACAGACTGACACAGACTGATTGAATGACAGGTAAAACAACTAATTGTATTCACCTCCCATCTCCCGCCCTTCCCACACGCCACGAACCACTGAGCTACTGTGATACAGTGCTTGCGCAGTCAGTTGATTTTAGCTAGTAGTCAGACTTTGCTAGCACAGAATGTCTCACTCGCAGAAAATAAAAATATCAGATTTCTTTTCGAAACGTCCCGCCGGTCCCAGTGACAGTCCCACAAAATCTGATAAACGTCAGAGAGAGACAGAGACGACAGGTTCAGCCTCAGCATCAGGTATTGAAGAGTTAACTGAGTCTGTTCCCCTATACCCCCCTCGGGCGCCAGGGGCTTCCACTGAGGGGTGATGCAAATAGGGATGGAGTGTTATGGCAGCTCATGATGGAAAGAGTGCGCACAGAGTCTGATTCCGAGTTGAACAATTGGCTCCAAAAGAGAGACAACTGGATGTCCAACAACATCCAAAACCAAATCTTACAGCTGTTTGCCCATGATATTCAGCGACAAATTAGAGGCAAAGCATCCAAAAGCCCATTCTTTGGCTTGAGCGCTAACGGAACCACTGATGTCACTCACTGGAAAAGAACAATTCTCGTGTAATATACAGTTCGCCGATGACAACTTGGAAGCTCAGAACTTCTTTTGGGGTTTTTACAATGCCCGGCCCAGACACAACAGCCGAGACGCTGTTTTTGTGTATAAAAGACTTTTACGCCTCGACCTGCCCATGGAGAGGCTGATAGGATACTGTTTTGACGGGGCCAGCAACATGTCTGGGGGGTACAGGCTAGACCAGGGGTTCCCAAACTTTTCAGGCCGCGACCCAAAAAAAAATTTGTCAGAGAGCCGCAACCCCCACTATTATAGGAGGTAAAAAAAATCTTTTTTTAAATAAAAAATAATATTCATTTTTTATTTCTTTATATATAAATGGAAATGTATGGTTGAAACATGTAAACGTTCAAACGCACACACACTAATAAGCATTGGAGGCTTTTAACCAGGGCCGGACTGGGGAAATCATTCAGGCCAGAAAATATAGTGCAAAATATAGCCCCAGTCAGGCCACTTTTTAAGCAGGGGGTCTGGGGGTCCCCCACCAGGATTTTCTTTGTTACAAAGAATTAATTTCCTGCATTTTGGTGCAGGAATTTTTTTATTTGTACCCTTTAAATGCCAGTGTTTGTGATGGCATCACAAATTATTGTTAAAAAACAGGCTAGCATATGTATGATTAGCAACAACACAGATTTTTATGGATTTTCAGTTTTTTTGTAATTGATAAATACAATATTTTATTCAACTTCAGCCCTGATCATAACACCACATATTCATTTTATAATTCTAACCCTTTAAATGCCAGTGTGTGTGATGGCATATATTTGCAATATATCAAATGCAAAGTAGATTTTTCTGGGGGGGATTATTACATGCTAGCATGTGTCAATGATTAGCAGTTTTTTGTAAGGGTCCCGCCTCCACCAATCACATGTGGCTCCCTTTGTGTGTGTGTGAGAGCAGGAGAGAGAGAGAGAGAGATAGTTCTCCAACTTGTGTGAGTTGCAGTGATCTCCTGGTTGTTCCCCACCTAGGTTATCTAACTATTGCGCTGGTGCAACTAGAAACACTGGCCTGGCCTGGTTCTAAGTTCAGTGGCCTGAAGAAAGAAACATTTACTTTTTTTTTATTTATTTTTTTATCATCTGGCGACCCCCCCGCGGCGGCTAAAAGGCCGCACCCCCTACCGATTTAAAGTTCCAACGTGCCTGTTTTCGACCACGATCACCACCGTATCATCATCACCACCATCATCATCATTATCATCATCATCATCATCATCATCCTCATCTGGTTTTCACTGAAGCGGTGGGCTACTGGAATTATTCTTGAGAATTAAATTCCACTACACCGGCAATAGAAGCCTTTCATCTGATGAAGAGAACTTTTTTCATTCAGTTAATGAGCTGGTCAGATCTGTAAGCTTAGTCAATTTAAATCATCATCCTCTCTGTCTCAAGCGGTTCTCTATGACCTTGTGTTTTCAGAGATTTGAATCCACACAGATGATCCAGTACCTACTGTACCCTATACAGTAGACGGCCACATGCCGCGCATTGTGCCGCAATTCCAAACACCATGCATTTTGCACGTGACCAATGGCCAGGCTGAAGGCGGGACCTGCCTCTTCAAACGTTGCACGTGGACTTTGACATGGTCCTATACTGGCAAGTCAAGATTTGTTTGATTTATTGACAAGATGAGTATTGTTCTTATTATTATAATACACTATACAGTGGTACTGTAGTAATAATAATAATAATAATAATAATAATAATAATAATAATAATAATAATAATAATAATAATAATAATAATAATAATAATAATAATAATAATAATAATAATAATAATAATAATAATAATAATAATAATAATAATAATAAGGGCGGCTAGGTGGTGTAGTGGTCTAAGGCACTCGCCACCAGTGTGGAGACGCTAGGATTCGCGTGTTCGAATCCAGCTCTCCACATTGTTTTTCAGTTTGGCTGGTCGTCCGCAGTGATACACATTGGCCGTATTACGGGGAGGGAAAACTGAAGGGTGGGGATCGAACGTTGTGAACAAGCGACTCCTACAAGTCGGTTGGTGCGCCTGCGCAGTAGAATCAGGAAGTGTCGGGGGCAGCGTGAGCCTCCCACGCGTTACTCCTCGACACTAAGAGATCGAGCTGCGCAGGTGAAAAGATGCGACTGCTGTTACCTCAAGTACCGGAGGGGACTTGTGCTATGTATGACTTAGTCCACATTGCAGCCGGCTTGTGGGAGGCAAGAAACAGCGTTCGTGACAGGGGAGGGTTGAATTGGATGATACGAAATTGGGATGGGAGAAAATATAGAAAAATGGGAGAAAAAGTGGATCAAAAAAAAAAAAATAATAATAATAATAATAATAATAATATCTTAAAATGTATATAGCACCTTTCAGTAGACCCAAGGCACTTAACAGCTAAGGGAGGGGGACAGGGAACAATGTAACAACAAAATAATAGTCAAAAGGAAAGAAAGAAAGAAAACAAAAGAAAAAAAGGGGAAATCAGGCAGAGGCATTTACAAATTTGGTGAAAAGGTGGGTTTTGAGTTGGGATTTGAAGGAGTGCAGGGATGTAGCACTACAGATGTTTGGAGGGAGTGAGTTCCAGAGGGTGGGTGCGGCCACAGAGAAGGCTCTGGGACCAACAGTCCGCATGTTGGTGGTGGGGATGGAGAGGAGACCGGAGTCAGAGGACCGCAGCCTCCGGGGCGGGATGTAGGGATGGAGGAGGTCCGCTAGGGGGGCAAGGGAGTGAAGGGCTTTGTAGGTGATGAGGAGGATCTTGAAATTGATGCAGGACTTGACTGGAAGCCAGTGGAGGTGGATGAGGGTGGGGGTGATGTGGTGCCAGGACTTGGTGCGGGTGAGAACCCTGGCAGCAGAATTTTGCACATATTGTAGCCTGTTCAGGGCATGGGTAGCCCTATGAGGACAGAGTTTGCGTAGTCAAGACGGGAGGTGACGAAAGCGTGAATGAGAGTCTCTGCTACGGAGTCAAGGAGAGATGGCCGGATTTGGTTATTGTTTTTATGTGGGAATGAAAGGAGAGGGTGGAGTCCAGTATGACGCCCAGGTTGCAAACTTCTGGGGAAGGGTGGATTAGGCAGCCATCCACTTCAAGGAGGAGATCTCCAACCTTCCGGAGCAGTGACTGCTTGGCCACCATGAGCTCAGTCTTCTTGCTATTTAGCTTCAGGAAATTGGATGACATCCAGGCCTTGATGTCAAGGAGACAGTTGACAAGGTGCTGTGGGGGGAGAGGAGTGGAGGGTGAGGTGCTGCAGAGCTGAGTGTCATCAGCGTAAGAGTGGAAATTGAGACCATGTTTCCGGATGATGTGACCAAGATGTAGATTGTGAAGAGGAGTGGACCAAGAACGGAGCCCTGTGGCACACCTTGGTTGACTGGGGCAGGGGTGGAGGTGGAGTTGCAGATGGAGATGAACTGTTTTCAGTCAGTGAGGTAGGACTCGAACCAGGTGAGAGCGGTCCCAGTAACACCCAGGTGGTCAGAGAGGCGGTTGAGGAGAATGGAATGGGAGACCGTGTCAAAGGCCGCAGATAGATCCAGGAGGATGAGGAGGCTGATGTGACCAGAGTCGGAGGCAATGAGGAGGTTGTTCATTTACATTTACATTTATTTTCTTGTTTCCTTTTCATTCTTCTGTGATGTCGTTCTTTTTCTTCCTATATTCCTCCCACTTTTCCCATTACTGTGACTAACTGAAATATGCCACAAAAAATAAAGGAAAATGGACATACAGACGTTTTTTAATCAAAGGGCAGCAGAGACAAGTGATACAGGGACACAGGTAAGGTCTTACATGGCTTAGTGATTATAACAGTGCAGTTCAGCATTCAGTAACCCATACGTTTTGTGAACGTGTTTTTGATACTACATTCTGTTGAACACACACCTCAAAACTGTACCTAAGGAAAATTGGCTCAATTGCAAGAAAAATAATAGACAGTTATGATATTACATTCTGCATAATTTGTATGCAAAATATTGTGGTACCCTGCTTTAGTCTGTTAACACATTTCTATACTAAAATGCTTGTGTAGTCCTGTGTCATACCTAAATGTAATATAAGTGAATTGTATAGAAACAACTCACCAAAAGTGACTATTGCACAACTGATTTGACCAAAAAAATCCACCAAGGGGGGAAACCCCCCCTGCCCCCCCACCCCTCCCTCCTCGCCATACCTTGGTTTTTACTGAAATGACGCCACTGGTTAGGGTTAAGGTGCACTTCACGGTTATGGTTTGTTTGTGGTGTGGTTATGGTCAGACTTCTGGTTTGGGACGAGACTGTCCGAAAATTGTGTCTCGGTAGAGTCGAAGTCAAAAGCACTCGCCTACCAACTTAGCGCCCACGGGTTCGGTCGCCAGCAGGCAGACTTATACAGTTAACCAGGGAGACTACGGATAGCGCAGAGGGCTATGCACAGTGCATGTGAGACACGCTCCTAAGGGTGTCTGAGCGTGAAGAACACACACTGAGGTTGTGAGACAGGCGTGTGACACCGGGGCAGGATCCGAGGATGGCTGGAGCCTGTGAAGGACGACTAAGGACTGGGCTCTAGGAGTTCAGTATGCTTGTGTTTAACATAATGCCCAAACAAATATATGTTCGAATTGGGGCTTAATCAGCACAACTGTCCATCCTTCAGTTCTTTCAATGCTTGGCAAACCCTGACTTCTTTAAACTTCATTTAAATGTAACTTTATTTCAGCCACAGCTCGATAGCCTGCCTTGTTACTGCATGCTACCTCATTATATTTGACATACAGTAGCCTACCGCATTTATACAGTAGCCTACAACCTTTATACAGTAGCCTACAGCATTGATACAGTAGCCTACAACCTTTATACAGTAGTCTACAGCATTGATACAGTAAACTACAGCATTTATACAGTAGCCTACAGCATTTAGACCATAGCCTACAGCATGTATACAGTAGTCTACAGCGTAGACGGACCATGCAGGAGGTACTGTCATGGACTCCATTTAGCCAACACGACAACACAAATAAGTAACACCACATTTGAACACCCCATTTATTGTCAATTAGATTAGATTAGATTAGATTCACTTTATTGTCATTACACAGTACAAGACAGTGCAACAAGATTGTGTACGTCCAACCAGGATGTGACAATCAACAGTCAGTTGCAATATAAATAAAACTGTACAGTAAAGTGCAATGGTTAGCACAATGTGCGATGGTGAGAATAAAAAATAATAATTAAAATAAAGTCTACATAAATATGGGCTATATACACAGGTGTACAGTTTGGTGCAGTGGGTTAAGTAGATATTTGATTCAGAAGTCTGACAGCTGAGGGGAAGAAACTATTCGTGGTCCTGTTGGTTCTGCCTGGGAGGCTGCGGTAGCGTGCCCCAGAACGAGTACCCCGCAGGCGGGTGAACAGTCCATGGTTGGGGTGAGAAGCGTCTTTGATAATGTCCTGTGCTCCGCTTCTCATAGATTGATGAGATGGGGGGGAGTGGGGTCTTAGTGATGCGTTGGGCTATTTTCACTAACCTCTGCAGTGATTTCTGGTCCTTAACAGTGCAGTTGCCGTACCAGACTGAGATGCAGGTGGTGAGGATGCTCTCAATCGTACAGCGATAAAAGTTCGCTAGCATGGGAGGGGGTAGGTGGAGTTTGCGTAGCGTGCAAGCCCGATTTTTAAGTGCCCTTTTCGGGCGGGGGGGCCCCCTTTTTATGCTTTTTGGGGGGTTTTGGTGATCAAATATTGAATATTGAACTATAATAATCAGTGCAGGAGCTCACTTATCCTTGAAAGACACTTTTATCACTGACTTAAAAGGCCCATACATCTCCATAAATGTTCAGGGGGGAGGGAATAAGTGCTTACCCTACAGACCCCAAGAAGTGCTGTATATTCTGTATTGTTTAATATAAATGCATTTTTTATTCCAATCTCGATTTGTATTTTAGATTCCCAAATCCCATCGGACTTGACTTCTCCGTGTCCCTCAATGAGTGTAATACCAGCATTCAACTGTATGCGCCAAGGACGCGGCAACTAGGGGTGCGGCAGGGGCTGCATCACCCCCTGCTGGCGGGGAGTGTAACTGCAACTGCAAGGTTGTTTTGGCTTTTATTATTCTATTGTAACAGAGGCTACTCGGAGCGGCACTGGATAGACGCGGCCTGGAAGCGTCAACGCGGAACTGGAAATCCGTTGGTAAAAAAAATAGACTCAGCCTGGAAGTTTTGGGACGCTGAATTCGCAGTAAAGGAATATATATCTGCGGTTTCCCTGGCGTGAACAAGCCAGCAGAACTATCCGAGCCCCCGGGAGGGTGATCGAAGACCTTTTGCATGTCGGCGATCATGTATGCGGGGAACGAATTGCAGAGTATACACACAGACAGTGGAGCTGTTTGCAGATAGCGAGCATTTTGACTTGTTGTGTGGTGGCGATGTCTCGCAGACAATACAACTACAAGTATAATTATATAATATATATATTTTATAAAAAAAAAAATGATATAAAATAAAATAAAAATGTTATCAAAAACGATCAATATCTCAGCACCCCCACTTCCCGCGGACTTCCCGCAGCCCTGGTATGCGCCACAGCGGTTTCTATCATCATCATCATCACCACCCACGCTATGCATAAAATATAGGTCTGCGGAGAGGCACGCTGAGGAGGCCGTGCAAACTGCAATGGAATATGGGGCATCTCTCTCTTTACCTAATATTTTTATTCTATCCTGACATTTTTCAGTTGGAAGGACAGTCTATATGCGTAACAAAAAAAAATAAAGAACAAATTTTTATTTATTTTTATTTTTATTTTTTTAAGAGCGCTTTTTTTATGGGGCTCAAAAAGGCAGGTGCTCAAGCACCCCTTGGGCTCTATGTGTGCACGTGCCTGGTGGTCTAGGACAGGTCCTCAGAGATGTGGAACTTCCTCAGAAAAAAGAGGCGCTTGTGGGCCTTCTTGACCAGGGTTGAGGTGTTGGTGGTCTACAGGGACGTGCACAGGGCTTTAGAGGGGCAGGTGCTCAAAGGCTAAAAAGGGCACTATACGTGTGTGTTTATTAACCGAGCGCGCGTAGCGTGCAAGCCCGGTTTTTAAGTGCCCTTTTCGGGGCGGGGGGGGGGGGGGGGGGGCTTTTTATGCTTTTTGGGGGGTTTTGGTGATCAAATATTGAATATTGAACTATAATAATCAGTGCAGGAGCTCACTTATCCTTGAAAGACACTTTTATCACTGACTTAAAAGGCCCATACATCTCCATAAATGTTCAGGGGGGAGGGAATAAGTGCTTACCCTACAGACCCCAAGAAGTGCTGTATATTCTGTATTGTTTAATATAAATGCATTTTTTTATTCCAATCCCGATTTGTATTTTAGATTCCCAAATCCCATCGGACTTGACTTCTTCGTGTCCCTCAATGAGTGTAATACCAGCATTCAACTGTATGCGCCACAGCGGTTTCTATCATCATCATCATCACCACCCACGCTATGCATAAAATATAGGTCCGCGGAGAGGCACGCTGAGGAGGCCGTGCAAACTACAATGGAATATGGGGCATCTCTCTCTCTTTACCTAATATTTTGATTCTATCCTGACATTTTTCAGTTGGAAGGGCAGTCTATATGCGTAACAAAAAAAAATAACATTTATTTTTTATTTTTTTTTATTTTTTTAATGGTGCTTTTTTATGGGGCTCAAAAAGGCAGGTGCTCAAGCACCCCTTGGGCTCTATGTGTGCACGTGCCTGGTGGTCTAGGACAGGTCCTCAGAGATGTGGACTCCCAGGAATTTGAAACTACAGACACGCTCAACCTCCTCTCCATTGATGTGGATGGGGCTGTGCGTGCCTGTTTTATTTTTCCTGAAGTCCACCACTATCTCCTTAGGTGTTGAGGGCCAGGTTGTTATTAGCACACCACTGAGCTAGGTACTGGACCTCCTCTCTGTACGCCGACTCGTCATTGTTGCTGACTAGTCCCACCACGGTGGTGTCGTCTGCAAACTTGACAAGGTGTTTGAGCCATGCACCGGTTTGCAGTCGTGGGTGAAGAGGGAGTAGAGAAGAGGGCTCAGCATGTACCTACAGTTAAAGGCATACATCCTCTGAATGGCCCAGGTCTCCAGTTTCTGTTTGTAAAGTTGTATGAGGCTGTGATAATCCTAATAGGACATTTTATACAGTGAGGTCAAGTAAAAAAAATTACTGGATTGAAATGGCTACTATTTCACACATTATCACAAATGAATACGGTTGGCCTTAGAGTGTTATACCCAATTTATGAACGACTGTTTAGGGACTACATTCTGAATTAGGCAAATATATAATAATAATAATAATAATAATAATAATAATAATAATAATAATAATAATAATAATAATAATAATAATAATAATAATAATAATAATAATAATAATAATAATAATAATAATAATAATAATAATAATAATAATAATAATAATAATAATAATAATAATAATAATAATAATAATAATAATAATAATAATAATAATAATAATAATAAAATATCAAGTCTCTTGTCTGATAGATTAAAATGTAGCTTTTGACTGATCATTTAATTGGCAATTCAATAAATCTGTTAAAATATATATCATAATAGGCAGGGAATTAGGCTGTACATACTTTTAAAAGGATGCGTTGAAATAACACAAGTTATTGTGTTGTCCTTTACTAAACAAACACACATGGGTTACAGCCACAATGTGATAATAGCAACATATTTTATGTACTTTTAAAATAAAAAAAGATGTAATTGTATTTATTTTTGGGCATTCTGTATTTTTTCACCCATCCCAAATTAGTCGTTGTGCCAATTCCCTTCCTGGTCGTTGCACGCTTGCCCCACTGTCGGCCCGGGGAGGGAGAAGACTACCACATGCCTCCTCCGATACATGTGGAGTCGCTAGCCGCTTCTTTTCACCTGACAGCGAGGAGTTTCACTGGGGGAATGTAACGCGTGCGGAGGTTCACGCTATTTCCCCCAGATCCCCTCCCTGCTGAACAGGCACCCCGACCGACCAGTAAGAGTCACAGTTTACAACGACCAGGACTCATACCCCACCGGCTTCCCACCCGCTAACACTGCCAATTGTGTTAGTAGGGACGACTGACCAAGCCGGAGGTACCACTGACAGCTGGATTTGATCCCAGAGTCTCTGCTTAGCCCACTGCGCTACCCAGCTGCACCTCATTTTATGTACTTTAAAAAAAAAAAAAAATTTGTTTTCGGCATTTTATTGCTTTATTTCGGATAGGCCCGGCAGAGAGGAAAGTTGGGAGAAGATATGGGGGAAGACATGCAGCATAGGTCTCCGGGTCCGGGAGTTGAACCCGGGATGGCTGCGTTACACTGCAGCGCAGTTATGTGGTGTGCGCACCATAATTGTATGTACTTTTTAACAAACTCTTTAACACACCCTGTGGTTATGCCAACGCATCCCTTAAAAGTTCAACTTTGTGGTTTGAGTTACTTGTGATCAGGAGGATAGGATATATTCTTTTTGACTCGCAACAATAACAAATATGTTTAATTTGCCCAAACATACCTAGTGATGTCCAACTGCATGAAGATAATTGGTGTTCAACGTGGCATTTGGAGAACAAAAGCTTAGGACAGTAGGAAGATCATGGGAGGTCACACTGACATGCTGGATTTAAATGTCAGTGCATAGTAACAATTAAACACTGGTAAAGTCAAATAGGCTCTTATAACTGATGAGTAAGAGTAGGTGCTGAAAAAAGACACTGAGTCCATAAACATCTCATCAATAGATAACTAACAGTCATAAGACAACCGGCTTAAAATGTCATTACCCCAACGATGGCTGTTCAGTGTTACTTCAGTGTCAAAAAGCTATCGTTCAACTTCTCACTTTTCCTTTACAATTCAGTTCAAGAGCATTATATAACGTTGAAACCAGACATTTTGAGGGAAAGAAAAAAACCTTCTCACTGCCAAGAGAACAGAATCATCGCTTTCCCTCTGCTCAGCATTAGCTCTTCCAGATTTCACAGACCCTCCCAACCCACTGCAATTTGACCGTGTGAACCACGTGCTAAAATCCCATGTCTGCCGCTATAACATCCCAGGCCTGTCGCTAAAACATTACAGGCCTGTCGCTATAACATCACTGGCCTGTCGCTATAACATCCCAGGCCTGTCGCTATAACATCACAGGCCTGTCACTATAACATCCCAGGCCTGTTGCTATAACATCCCAGGCCTGTCGGTAATATCCCATACAAGTTCACAAGAACCTGAGAAAGAAGCAGTGGTGTATAAAGTACTTGAAAGCCAAAAGTAAAAGTGATTGGTAAATGTAAAAGTCACCCATAAGAAAATCACTTGAGTAAAAGTCTTGAAGTAGCTCACATTAAATGTACTTAAGTATCAAAAGTAATCTATTTATCTGGTGTTAAAATATAGTATGAAAAGAAAAAGCGCAAAGTAACAAAGCAGCCAGAAATGGTTTTATTCTCTCCAAACTTTATTAAATGTATTTCTGTCTCCCTCAACTCCCTCTTTATATTCAGACAATTATATTCAGATTCTATTTCGTCGTTATTCATTCAAAACAAATGAAAAATTATCCTTTTACTATACTACATTAAATATATTTGTAATGTAGTGAAGTAAAAGTCATAATAAATATAAAAAACTATAGATACTCCCCAAAACTACAGTAAAGTACTGTAGCTAGGGATGATCGATATTGGCTTTTTTACCGATACCGATATACCAATATTGTCCAACTCTTAATTTCTGATACCGATATCAACCGATACCGATATATGAAAACCGATAATGTCCGATATCACATTTTAATGCCAATATCGGCCGATAATATCAGTAGGCCGATAATATCGGACATCCCTAACTGTAACTGTTCTGAAGGATCAGATTAAACCGAATATATATATTTATTTATATATATATATTTAATTGTATTTGTATATCCCCTGATATCCCTTGTATATTCCTTGTACAATATGCATTGAATATCCCTTCTAGTCTACTGAACATCCCATAATAGTCTCCATTCTACCATTGGACGAGACCTTGGTGCCAGGTCGCCATACCCCTCAGACCAGGTTCAATCGTACCGCTCAACATGTATGGACAAGTCCTAGTTCCGCGTAGGAATATGTCTACCGCACCACTAATGGTACTATTTGTTCATAGTGCGTATATATACTGCGCTATTAAAGTAGAGCTTTCTTTTAGTCCAGTTCCTTACCCTCCAACAGAGTGACAGACGCAAAAGCCTCCCCGCGAACCACGTGTGGGCAGTAAGGCCAATTCGGCCCAGTATCGGCATTGAGACATCGTGTATATTAATATTTGAATAGTCATATTTGGCACTATATCGTCGAGTTGGACGTATTCTATTAAGCTAATAATAGTCTATTCATATGTAGTGCCTCGTGCGGTAAGAGTTCTATAGTAATCAGCACCCCCATCGTTTCGGGCATCAGCTGGACGCTTATCCAGGGTGGTTAACCCCACGTGAAGCTGCACCCGAGGAGCTCCAGGCCAAAGAGCGAGTGGACCTGTATATTGGATTATTCTACCGACGACGGCTAGCCTTCCCCGGCTTGGATTATGCTTTGAGTACTTTGATTATTCTATGGATAAAGGCCAACACTGCGGTGTGTTGGAAGTACCCCCCCCGGAGAGGACGACAGGTGAGAAGACGCTCTACACGACGAGGTCGCCTCACGTCTCTCCATCGTGGACCGGAGGACGCCGGCCACAGAGAGTCCAACTGCTTTCATCTGTGGATCGAGGATCGCTGGGCACCGGGTCGCACGACTGTGGGCTCTCCCAGGATACCCTCGGCCAGACGGGATACAGCCAGACTCTACCCCCCCCCCCTCCAGCTGTCCTACAAGCAGTCGGAACCTTCCCCTAGTGTATCCAGCTATATAATCATTCAAGTATCATTGCTATTGTTCCCTAAATATTCCAGGTTGTATATTTGCTTCCTGCGCAATCAGAGATTGGACATTCGATATTGATCTACCTACGAATACTCATTTGCCATAAAAGTGCATACTATTTCAAATCATAAATGTAATTAAGTGATCGTTGTACATACCTTTTGCTATGTATTATTATTAAACGCAGACTTTCGACTTGGTACATTTGTGTTGGATCCGTTTCATCAGGTGGGAGTGTTTATCATAATTATTTATACCTAGTACTGGGTGGCCAGAGTCTAAAGTACAAGAGGTAGTGGTAGTAAGTATCATATCTAACAATACAGTCAGGGAATTGTACCCCTCAGTTACAATTGGTCCTTCGAGCCGGAGGGTAATCAGTGTAATATTAATATAGTGTTATTAATATTAAAATGGCCTATGATGAACACTCCACGAAACGATCCTCCTAACCAACAACGCCCGCGGCGCAAACGACAGTTCCTCAGTACCTAGAGGCTTACGCTGTCAGTCAACAACCTAGTCTTCTACCAACAGTAAACGCGGTAAAACTAGTGTGGTAGATTTCCGTCAGAAAGCAAACTGTGTATATGTACAACAAAGCAGAATGGCAAAAACACCAACAGGTAAAATACATTCACTATTTTCCCTTGCTCCTCTACCTCTATAAACAAAAGAAACGAGACACATCGCTGATTTGATAAACGCAGCTGCTTGGCTCAAGACTTCCTAAAAGGGGTGTTGAAGCAGGCAGATGCTGATTGAGTGAGAGATAGTGTCTCGTTTGAAGTTCCTGGGAAAGTCAATAAACATGGGTGATTTTACAACCCAGGGCCCTAGGCAAATGGTCCAAACAGATTGAATACAAAGAAACTGCCTTGAGAGACGCCAGATTGTCTCTGCTAAAACAAAGCAGCAGTTGATCAAAGAAAAGACCATTTGGCCACTCCGTGACCTAAATTAGTTCAAAACGTCACGGTAGTGAGTTAGCCAATGAGAGCTGAGAATAAGTGTTCTCCAATAGAAACGCTCGAGGCGAGTTTTGGAAACGCCCGCTTGCCGTAAAATTAGAGGCGGAGCCTAAATTGGATATAGCCAAAACTCCTCGCCAGGAGAGGCACAAAAACAACCCACAGACCCAGGAAGCAACAAACACACCCTTTTTCTCCACTAGATATTGAGGACCCTGCAGCAGAGAGACGGACGCAGCAAAAACATCTTTGAAGAACGAACAACGAGCAGCTACAAGCTTTTAGATATTGAACGGTTAGACTGAATTCTACTGACCTTCGGCATAGCGACTGCTCCCGGTAGAATTCATTGCACCATTCTTTCAAATATTTGATTTGTAATCTGATTGAAATCCTTTTTTCATTAAAAAACTGATCCTTTTTCAAACTGCTCCGACTTCGCTTCATTTCAACGGCCGCGCCGTGTGCTCTCTCAGGGTAAGCAGAAACCAGATTAAACATTGGTTATCTGCATTTGGAAAGAGTAGTTCTTCTAAGAAGCTTTGTAAGGTTTAAATCACAACGCAGAGTAGGAGTTAAAGCTAGGAAGTTACTACACTAGAAAGTAAAATTATGTCTAACCCTAACGACCAGGCTACCCCGACCATAGAGGCCCCTATGGGTTCTAACGTAACTGACCCAGTTCACGGTGGGGACCAGGGGGGACCAGACATGACTTTACACCCCGCCAATACCGAAGAAGTAGTCCCCGACGAGTCCCGGGAGGAAGACAACACTACCGAGAGAGAACTCGGCACGGAAGAAGATGAGGAGAGCACCGTGGAGATAGAGCTCCAAGACTCCGCACGGAGTACCCCAAGGGACGGCTCCCCTATACAACCGTCTTCTCCCAGCGAGGCAGAGAGGACACTACAGCAGGCATTCCTCGTCAGCCTGAAAGCCTCTACTGAACGCGATAGACTCCAGGGTGAACGCGATCGATTGCAGATACAGCAACGGAGCGAAGAAGAGCACATACGCCTGGAAATAAGACGCATTCAGATGGAAGAGAATATGGCAAGAGACCGGGCCGACGCCCAGCGCGCCGCCACCGGTGCCCAGAGAGAATCGGATCTCACCAAGCGCGAAGCCGAGCGCGACAGAGCACAAGCGCAACTAATAGAACAGCTGATCAGAAGGACAACACCCCCTCCCTCCACCAGAGGCTCCAAGAACTCGTCTAGACATCACTCCAGGGCGGCATTCCCTAGCCGAGTAAGCGACCCTGAACTTGACCAACAGACGAGGTTTATACCCCCCGCAGACCCCCTTCCCCAACCGGTCCAAGCGAGACCCAGCCACCGGGAAGGAGCAGCATACACTGCGGAGAGGCTAAATCAGAGACTACAAGCCCTGGATGACCTAACGGAAAACGAAGAGGAAGAGGAGGAGAACCACGCCCGACGACAGCACAGTACTCTACCGGACCAGGAGGTCCAGTACAGCCCAGGCTATACCCCCGCGGAGCTGCGCTACAGACCCCCGACGCTATTCACGGGTGAGCACGACGCACGACCCGCACCGAGGAACAGCACCTGGACCAGCGGGCCATGGTACACAGCCGGTACCAGCCCACGCCAAGGAGCAGGAGGAGACTCGCCTAGGAGGCCTCTCCCCCAACGCTCGCCGATGTATCAACAATCCGCGTCATACATTGGCACACCTATGGTACCAGACTTCACCCAGGAGAACCGGGCCCAGTATACGGAGCTCCGCATGTGTCCGGAGACAATGTTGGTGGATGTCATTGATGAACGCCATAAATACGCGATACTACTGAAGCATTTAAAGGTACCCCGCGCGCACAACATAGCGCTCGCCTACGCCACTTCCACGACCCCATACACCGCAGCGCTGGTAGCGTTGGACCAGAGATATGGATGTATATGGGATTACGTGATCCAGGAGATCAGGCACATCGACCGCCTACCCCCAGCAACAGACAATCGAGCACTGGACGACCTGTCCATCAGAGTGCAGTCCCTAGTAGGGATGCTGGGAGCGCAGAGGGAAAAGGGTAGGCATGAACTATACGCCAACTCAAATGTAGAGAGGATCTTGGAGAAGCTACCGCCCGCCCGACAGGAGCGCTTTAGGCGGCAGAGAGACCACCGAGACCCTAATGGCCCCGAACCGAACCTCCTCGATCTAGCCGACTTCCTGGCGAGAGAAGTCAGCAGCTTACGGCTAGATACATTCGGACGGAGCACCCCTGGCTCCAGAGAAGGAACCAGGAGACTAAATGATGGAAGAAGATCGGTGACTGTCATGCACCAATCGGAGTCAGTGCCAAGCAGTAGGAGCCACAGTACCCCCTCAAGAAAGGAGAAGTGGAAGATAGTGTGCCCCTACTGTGAGAAAGAACACTGGCTGTCACAATGTGACTCATTCCCCAAGATGAATGCGGAGGAAGCGAGTCAATGGATAAAGTCCAACAGACGCTGTTTTCGCTGTGCGCGATCACACATGGCAGCCGAATGCCGCTTAAAGAAAAAGTGCAGTCGGTGCGATGGAGCCCATCTGGACATACTCCACGACAGTAACAGACGGCGGCCTCCACCCGCACCATCCAGCAGCAAAGCAAGCGTCATGTACATCGACCCCGCCAGCAGCAGCGGAGCCAGAGTGCTCTTAAAGGTAGTCCGTGTGACATTGAGCTACCAGAATAAAGTCATGGACACTTACGCCGTCCTTGATGACGGGTCAGAGAAGACCCTTCTGCTCGCGTCCGCTGTGGCCCAGCTAGGGCTGCGGGGGAGCGAAAACCAAATGACAATTCGGACAATAAGAAGAGATTTGAAAACGATAAAGGGCGAGAATGTCTCATTCTCTATCGCAGCAAGCGGCCAGCCCGAGCGACGGTACAGGATTACAGACGCTTTCACCAGCCAAGAAATAGGACTCTCGCGGTACACATACCCCGTAGCCAAGCTGATGGAGAAATATGTACATCTACGCAAGCTACCGATCCCACTCATAGACGGTGCTACCCCGACACTGTTGATAGGCTCCGACCATGCAGACCTCATTGTCCCGATAGACCGGGTTCATACCGGACCCAGAGGCTGTCCTGCAGCAGTCGAGACCCGCCTAGGATGGACTCTCCAAGGCCCACTCGCCAAATCTCTCAACCGAACCACAGCCACTAGCTGTCTCCACTCCCGAGTCACAGAGGGAGACACCGCACTCCTGCAGCATGTAGAGAGGCTATGGACCTTAGAACAAATGCCCTTTAAGAACGAAAAGAAAGACATTCGCTCTAAAGACGACATCTACGCCATTAACCTCCTCGAGACGGGAACAAAGAGAGTCCCAGTCAGCGGCGTGTTGAGATACGCCACGCCACTCCTGCGGCGGGAAGGGATGCCTACCTTTCACGCAAAGAAAGATGCCACAGAGCGGTACCTACTAAACACAGAGCGGCGCTTAGCCAAGGACCCCGCCCAAGAAAGTGTATACCGTGCTGAGATTGAGAAGCTCATCACAGCGGGACACGTCACAAAGATTGACATTAAAGAGGCCGACCAGACGACTGAATCGTGGTACGTGCCCCACCACAAGGTTCATCACAACGGCAAAGACCGCATCGTGTTTAACTGCAGCTACCAGATCGGATCCCAAAATCTGAATAAAGAGCTATTGCCCGGTCCTACACTCGGCCCCTCCCTACTAGGCGTACTACTCCGCTTCCGCCAGGACAAGGTGGCTATCAGCGCGGATATCAAAGGGATGTTCCTGCAGGTGAGATTAGTAGAGGAGGACAAGCCCCTGTTGCGGTTCCTATGGAGAGAGAGGCCAGGAGATGAGCACCCAGCCATCTACCAATGGGAAGTCCTCCCTTTCGGAACTACATGCAGCCCATGCTGTGCTACATTTGCACTACAGAGACATGTCGCAGAGGACCCAGCAGCGGACGAAGAGGTCCGACACAGTGTGAAGAACAGCTTCTACGTAGATAACTGTCTACAAAGCGTTTCGACCCAGGAAGAAGCCGAGGCTCTCCTACTTAAACTCTGCGCCTCTCTGATCAAAGGCGGCTTTGATCTCAGGCAGTGGGCCAGCAGCGATCCGCACGTACTGCGCAGCCTCTCCTCCGAGGACAAGGCAGCGAACAGCGAGACCTGGATGGCCACAATCCCAGGAGAAGCCCAAGAGATGACACTAGGACTAGTGTGGCGCTTCAAAACAGATTCGCTCCACTATAGACACAAACCCCTGACCACGGAGCAGGGAAGGTCGACGGCAATACCGACCACCAGACGAAGTGTGTACAGAACACTCGCCCGACAATATGACCCGTTAGGATGTATACTACCGTACACCACCAGGGCAAAGATGATTGTACGAGCATTGTGGGACAAGGACCAGGGCTGGGACGACCCCATTCCCGCACACCTTTCATCCACCTGGAGAGAGTGGGAGATGGAACTCCACTCACTCCCAGGCGTTAATATACGCCGAAGCTACTTCCCACCCACGGTGAGGCCAGAGACATGTAAAATGGATCTACACGTCTTCAGTGACGCCTCCGAGGTCGCCTACGGATCAGTAGCCTACTTGCGGGCCCAAGAAGAGGGGGGAGAGATCTACACAGCATTCATCCTCGCCCGCTCGAGAATAGCCCCACGCAAGCAACAGTCTATCCCACGTCTAGAGCTCTGCGCAGCCCTCGCAGGAAGGAGCGCATCTAGCCACGCTCATCCAACGTGAGCTCACCATTCCGGTGCATAGAACAATCCTGTGGTCAGATTCCACGACAGTACTCGCCTGGATCAAATCAGATTCATGCAAATACAAAGTCTTCGTGGGAGTCAGAGTCACTGAGATTCAAGAGTTAACCGGAGAGTTAACCGGAGAAGCAAACTGGCGCTATGTTGATACAAAACACAACCCAGCGGACGTCATCACCCGGGGAATGTCCCTAGATGACTTAACCCGTCATAACATCTACAGTGACGGACCAGCATTCCTCAAGCTCCCGGAAGGAGATTGGCCCACGCCCACCCCGAGGGAAGCAAGTGACGAGGAGGCTGAGAATAAGAAACCCATGTTCTGTGGATTGAGCACTGTTGTCTCCGCAGACCCCAACATAGACGATTGCATTACCATAGAGAGTGCGCAGCAACGGACATTCCTGCGGCACCACCCAGAGATTAAGTCCCCCGCTGATATGTCAGCAGCTGACTACGAGGAAGCAGAACTGCTTCTACTGCAACGAGCCCAGAGAGACTTGTTCCCCGATGAACTAGACTGTCTACAGGGAGGAAAGCCCGTCCCATCAGACAGCAGATTGATTCATCTGGCCCCCGAGAGTGACACACATACCCTCATCAGAGTGGGTGGTCGCCTGCGGAGAGCCCCCAATTTACCGGATGACATTAAGTACCCGATCGTATTGAACAGCCGACACAAGGTCACAGAGCTGATTATAAAGAAATACGATGAGGATGTACACCACGCAGGAGCAGAGAGAGTCTTCGCGGAAATCAGACGTCGTTACTGGATACTTCAAGGAAGAGAGGCGGTGCGACGCTTCCAGCGAACCTGTCTAGACTGCCGAAAGTGGCGCGCGCAGCCCAGCATACCACGGATGGCTGACCTACCTCCATGTCGCCTCCGACTCGGCGACAAGCCATTCCACTCAACAGGCATGGACTGTTTTGGCCTGCTGCACATAAAGAAAGGAAGAGGCACCGAGAAGCGGTGGGGTATTGTATTCAAATGCATGACCACCAGAGCGATACATATCGAGCTCCTTCCGACCATGAGCGCAGACTCATTCCTTATGGCCTTCCGAAGATTCACATCACGGAAAGGAAAACCGTCTACATTATTGTCCGATCACGGGACAAACTTCAAAGGCGGAGAAAGAGAGCTGAGGGAGAGCTTCCAAGCTATGGGCCCAGAACTTAAGACCCACCTCGCTCCAGCCCAGATTGACTTCCAATTCAACCCCCCAAACGCACCCCACTTCGGTGGAACTTGGGAACGAGAAGTACGTTCTATAAAGACAGCCCTGTACGCAGTACTTGGGGCCCAGACTGTGGCGGAAGAAGTCCTAATGACAGTCCTCACGGAGATTGAGGGAGTATTGAACTCAAAGCCCCTCGGTTACGTCTCCAGTGATGTAGCAGATGTCGACCCAGTCACCCCCAACACCCTCCTGATGGGGCGGCTAGATCCCGCGTTACCCCAGACAATGTACCGGCCTGAAGAAGCGAACGGCCGACGAATGTGGAGGTACAGCCAAGTATTAGCCGACAAGTTTTGGAGCAGTTTCCTACTGCACTACCTACCGTCTCTACAGACCCGCCAGAAGTGGGTAAAAGAGAGAGACAATTTGACGGAAGGAACAGTCGTCATGATTATTGACCAGTCACTACCCAGAGCTATGTGGCCGGCTGGCCGCGTAAGCAAAGTGATCACCGGTGCCGATGGCAAGGTCCGAGCAGCTGAAGTACTCGTCCAGGGGCGCATTTACACCTGTCCTGTGGCGAGGCTCATAGAACTGCCCCGACTCCCAGACACAATCGATGATGACCATGACCCTATGACTTTGTGAGTTGACTGACCCTTACAGCGAACCCTTGAGTGGTGGACAGTGCGGTTAATCTGTCTCTGCTTAACTAATTGGGTTGGGACCAATTAGGGGGCGGCTGTTCTGAAGGATCAGATTAAACCGAATATATATATTTATTTATATATATTTAATTGTATTTGTATATCCCCTGATATCCCTTGTATATTCCTTGTACAATATGCATTTAATATCCCTTCTAGTCTACTGAACATCCCATAATAGTCTCCATTCTACCATTGGACGATACCTTGGTGCCAGGTCGCCATACCCCTCAGACCAGGTTCAATCGTACCGCTCAACATGTATGGACAAGTCCTAGTTCCGCGTAGGAATATGTCTACCGCACCACTAATGGTACTATTTGTTCATAGTGCGTATATATACTGCACTATTAAAGTAGAGCTTTCTTTTAGTCCAGTTCCTTACCCTCCAACAGAGTGACAGACGCAAAAGCCTCCCCGCGAACCACGTGTGGGCAGTAAGGCCAATTCGGCCCAGTATCGGCATTGAGACATCGTGTATATTAATATTTGAATAGTCATATTTGGCACTATATCGTCGAGTTGGACGTATTCTATTAAGCTAATAATAGTCTATTCATATGTAGTGCCTCGTGCGGTAAGAGTTCTATAGTAATCAGCACCCCCATCGTTTCGGGCATCAGCTGGACGCTTATCCAGGGTGGTTAACCCCACGTGAAGCTGCACCCGAGGAGCTCCAGGCCAAAGAGCGAGTGGACCTGTATATTGGATTATTCTACCGACGACGGCTAGCCTTCCCCGGCTTGGATTATGCTTTGAGTACTTTGATTATTCTATGGATAAAGGCCAACACTGCGGTGTGTTGGAAGTACCCCCCCCGGAGAGGACGACAGGTGAGAAGACGCTCTACACGACGAGGTCGCCTCACGTCTCTCCATCGTGGACCGGAGGACGCCGGCCACAGAGAGTCCAACTGCTTTCATCTGTGGATCGAGGATCGCTGGGCACCGGGTCGCACGACTGTGGGCTCTCCCAGGATACCCTCGGCCAGACGGGATACAGCCAGACTCTACCCCCCCCCCCTCCAGCTGTCCTACAAGCAGTCGGAACCTTCCCCTAGTGTATCCAGCTATATAATCATTCAAGTATCATTGCTATTGTTCCCTAAATATTCCAGGTTGTATATTTGCTTCCTGCGCAATCAGAGATTGGACATTCGATATTGATCTACCTACGAATACTCATTTGCCATAAAAGTGCATACTATTTCAAATCATAAATGTAATTAAGTGATCGTTGTACATACCTTTTGCTATGTATTATTATTAAACGCAGACTTTCGACTTGGTACATTTGTGTTGGATCCGTTTCATCAGGTGGGAGTGTTTATCATAATTATTTATACCTAGTACTGGGTGGCCAGAGTCTAAAGTACAAGAGGTAGTGGTAGTAAGTATCATATCTAACAATACAGTCAGGGAATTGTACCCCTCAGTTACAGTAACAAACATTACATTATACCACTGGAGAGATTGCACACACACCGACAACTGGCATGTAGTATGTTACACCCATAGTACTATTAGTACATGCTCATGCAGGCGCACAAACACACACACACACACACACACACACACACACACACACACACACACACACACACACACACACACACACACACACACACACACACACACACACACACACACACACACACACACACACACACACACACACACACACACACACACACACACACACACACACACACACACACACACACACACACACACACACAGTACACCACATGTACACCCACAGACATACAGTGTACATATACATACCAACACTATATAGCCTACTATACACGCCTGCATGTCAACTACATACACTCTTGTCGTATATTTCTAAATGAAAACATGAACATAAGCAACTATAAATGTACCAAATGATAAAACAGAGAAGTTGATTTGAAAGACAGGGTGATTTGAACACCATGTGAAGTTATTTCATGAGACAAGGAAGGAATTTCAGGTTACAACACGGCAGCTGCTGACTAACCCAGAGGTCAGAAAGGTGACACAGGCTATTTGGAAATCGCCCCTTTCACAGTAGAAAGCCACTCTAATAGGTAGACTAGACGGTTTTTAGACCTTAAGGATATAAAGAAAACTAATGGCTTTGTCAGAGAGATTAGTTAGATGGCTTTAGAAAAACATTGCAACACATATGTAAAGAAAAGGACCATTATGTTAAAAGTGAGCTGTCATACCAAATCACCTTAAATAAATAGGTTTGGCAGGCATGAAAAGTTGACCATAAGTGAACCAAATACAAAGACATTGTTTGTAAATTAATGTTAATACTGAACAAAATAATAAGTGATCAAAATAGAGCTAAAACCTAGATTATAGCGTACTTTAGAATAGGAAAAACAAACAGTAAGATAAATAGTTCCATCAAATAAAGTAAAAAATGGACCCAACTGAAGACAAGACAGTGAGTCACTGGCTAGACAATAAAATAATTATCTTAGTATTCTAAAATGCAATTACAGAATGGTAAAGAGTTTGTAGATGGAAATAGCTCATGTTGTATTATCTAGGGATCAAGAGCCAGTCTGTCTCCCCATAGACTATGAAAACGGTTGTGTCAGCAGAAGAAATTGTGTAACATGTGGACACAGGACACCAACAGACAGGTTTCTGTTGGAATGTGGACCAAAATAAGAAAAGCGTATGGACGTGAACAGGCAGGCAGGGTCTCCCCCCTCCCTCTCGCTCTCTGTCTCCCCCCCTCCCTCTCTCTCTCTCTCTCCCCGCTGATAAAAAGGGCGAATGGCGACTCACTACAGACAGAGGACTCACACCAAAAGGGGACCTGGAGAGACAGACAGACCTGGAGCGACACACACACCCGGTGACACTCAGAGGAGACGGAGAAGGATCCCTGCAGAGCCAAGCAGTGACACAGAGGGACTGAGACCCGATGACAGACGAAATCGCTTCGCATCAGGAGAAGCGCTGACACACCAGAACGGACCTGAAGACCCAGAGACATGGGGACAGACGATGACAGAGATCGAATCGCAACTGGAGCGCTGAAAACCTCCACCGACAGAGGGAGACTCGCGACTCGACTCGCCACTCAGGCTACTGAAGAGCCGATGACTCAGAGAGCCATTGAGACCAGATGACCGAGCCGAGGTTCATAGCGGACTCCGCCGATACGAAATCAAGCACTCCCGGCCTGATCGACGAGGAGACCAGGTTGTCTTGACAACCAGACCAGCGAACCACAAGAGAGGACTCGGTGTTGGCCATGGACAACCTAAGACAGCGAACAGCACCGAGAAACGACAACAACCAAATGAAAGAGACGATGTACTGTTTTAATTCCTAAAGCTGTTTTATTAATAAACACCGCCGCCCGTTGATTTTGACCATATCGTCAGTCTCCTCTTACTTGAAACCGAACATCTGAAAATACCTAAAACCATGCAGAGGAAAGGGTGAAATAGAACACTATACGATCAATGAACTTAGATAAGAGATACATGAATTAAGAAGATACACTTCACTCTCTAACACACAGACACAGACACAGACACATACAGACAGACACAGGCCCTGTATCTAAACTGAGAAGATGCAAGGACAAGTTTGATGCTGCTGGTTTAATTCTTGAGTTGTAATGAATTATGCCGCTGTCACGGTGAGGAGCAGGGGAAGGATATATTGGACGTGGAGCGGACGGAGCGAGCTGGCGCGCCGGCCCGGTGTTTAAAAGTGATTGATTAGGCCGACGCCGGCTCAGGGGTGCGACCGCAGCTCTATTCGTCTCCCTCATTATGTAAGGCTATATTTCAAATCAGGAGTGCACTGGAGGAAGACACAGGAGACACCAACCAGACAGGACACCCTTCAAAGAAAATAAGTTTATCAGACAACACCCAAGGAGACTGATGGATTCCCTCTCTTCAGAGTCCCGTCTTGGGAGCACCGTCGGGGGAAGAAAGAACGCAAGAGTTTGACAGAGGAGCGGGTCGTCTATAAGCAGAGGACCGGGTCGTCTATAAGGACCGGGTCGTCTATAAGGACCGGGTCGTCTATAAGCAGAGGACCGGGTCGTCTATAAGCAGAGGACCGGGTCGTCTATAAGCAGAGGACCGGGTCGTCTATAAGCAGAGGACCGGGTCGTCTATAAGCAGAGGACCGGGTCGTCTATAAGGACCGGGTCGTCTATAAGCAGAGGACCGGGTCGTCTATAAGGACCGGGTCGTCTATAAGTAGAGGACCGGGTCGTCTATAAGGACCGGGTCGTCTATAAGCAGAGGACCGGGTCGTCTATAAGGACCGGGTCGTCTATAAGTAGAGGACCGGGTCGTCTATAAGGACCGGGTCGTCTATAAGTAGAGGACCGGGTCGTCTATAAGCAGAGGACCGGGTCGTCTATAAGCAGAGGACCGGGTCGTCTATAAGCAGAGGACCAGGTCGTCTATAAGCAGAGGACCAGGTCGTCTATAAGGAGAGGACCAGGTCATCTATAAGCAGAGGACCGGGTCGTCTATAAGGAGAGGACCAGGTCGTCTATAAGCAGAGGACCAGGTCGTATATAAGTAGAGGACCAGGTCGTCTATAAGCAGAGGACCAGGTCGTCTATAAGCAGAGGACCAGGTCGTCTATAAGCAGAGGACCGGGTCGTCTATAAGCAGAGGACCAGGTCGTCTATAAGCAGAGGACCAGGTCATCTATAAGCAGAGGACCAGGTCGTCTATAAGCAGAGGACCAGGTCGTCTATAAGGAGAGGACCGGGTCGTCTATAAGCAGAGGACCAGGTCGTCTATAAGGACCGGGTCGTCTATAAGGACCAGGTCGTCTATAAGGACCGGGTCGTCTATAAGCAGAGGACCAGGTCGTCTATAAGCAGAGGACCGGGTCGTCTATAAGCAGAGGACCGGGTCGTCTATAAGCAGAGGACCAGGTCGTCTATAAGCAGAGGACCAGGTTGTCTATAAGGACCGGGTCGTCTATAAGCAGAGGACCAGGTTGTCTATAAGTAGAGGAGCTGGTCGTCAGTAAGCAGAGGACCGGATCATCTATAAGCAGAGGACCAGGTCGTCTATAAGCAGAGGATAAAATAATTGAGCCTAACAAAGCATAGAAGCTCATGATGTGTTTTTAGTCCTCACTCTTTTTTCCCCTTATCTTTGCTACTTTGGAAAAAAAATGAAAACGGTCCTCATGATCATTTTAACTGAAGAAGTAGTTCAGCAGTTCTAATGCCGTGCAGCAAATATCTAAATCCAAATACAGGGATACAATATGAATTCTCTGAATTAGTTTTATCAATCTACTTCCAACGGTGGACACCACGACGTGCCTCTGTTGCTTTAACAAATTGGACATCAGAACGAAAGCCTAGCAAACAACAGAAACACAAAATGATTCTCCTCATGCTAATGTGGCGTGGAAGTGCTGGAGTGTAATGAAAGAGACATATTAACGGCTTCTCACTTATTCATGTGCAGGAAATGAAGAGGCAGAGCTGCAGTTTGAAACGGTTGACAGAATAAAGAGCCGACGTTGAGGGTGATTGTATTTATGATTTCAATCTGACAGACAGGTATCGAGAGAGTGACTGAGTGACACGTTTTCGTGGCAGTTCAAAGTGTTTGTTAAGCGATGTATGTCAAAGGACTCAGGCACAGGCGCCGCACACACACACACACACACACACACACACACACACACACACACACACACACACACACACACACACACACACACACACACACACACACACACACACACACACACACACACACACACACACACACACACACACACTGTGCAGTCTGAGTGCGAGGGCCTCACTAGCGTAACACCTCAGAGGCAACTGGGAAGTCATGCACTACCGTGACAGACATCGGCACATGAGATGTATACTGTACCCTAGACACACAGTACTGTACCAGAATCTATAGATTATAAGATAAGATAATATAATATAATATAAGATAGATGTATACTGTACCCTAGACACACAGTACTGTACCAGAATCTATAGATTATAAAATAAGATAATATAATATAAGATAGATGTATACTGTACCCTAGACACACAGTACTGTACCAGAATCTATAGATTATAAGATAAGATAATATAATATAAGATATATGTATACTGTACCCTAGACACACAGTACTGTACCAGAAATTATAGAGTATAAGATAAGATAATATAATATAATATAAGATAGATGTATACTGTACCCTAGACACACAGTACTGTACCAGAATCTATAGATTATAAGATAAGATAATATAATATAATATAAGATAGATGTATACTGTACCCTAGACACACAGTACTGTACCAGAATCTATAGATTATAAGATAAGATAATATAATATAATATAAGATAGATGTATACTGTACCCTAGACACACAGTACTGTACCAGAATCTATAGATTATAAGATAATATAAGATAAGATAGATGTATACTGTACCCTAGACACACAGTACTGTACCAGAATCTATATATTATAAGATAAGATAATATAATATAAGATAAAATAGATGTATACTGTACCCTAGACACACAGTACTGTACCAGAATCTATATATTATAAGATAAGATAATATAATATAAGATAAAATAGATGTATACTGTACCCTAGACACACAGTACTGTACCAGAATCTATATATTATAAGATAAGATAATATAATATAATATAAGATAAGATAGATGTATACTGTACCCTAGACACACAGTACTGTACCAGAATCTATAGAATATAAGATAAGGTAAGATAAGATAAGACAACATAAGATAAGATAACATAACATAACTAGGGCTGTACCGAATGTCATTTTTTAACATTCGAAGCTTCTATTGAAGTATTCGAACGAAGCTTCGAATGTCTATTAAAAAATAAATGTACTTCATAAAAGATTATTTAAAAAAACATTTCTTTCGTAATTTTTTTCCAAACTAAATCCTCAATTTGAATAAAGTGATTAATCTGATTAAATTAGTATTTTTTCTTATTATTAAATCAACTTTCTTTAATTAATATAACTCATCAGTTTTGTCAACATAAATAATCCAATAAGGGCACGGTTGGTATGAAAGTGATGGTGACGTCTTATAGTATAATATTATAATATTATAATATTAGTGTAGCCTAATCTTTATCTGCAACTGTGAATAAAACCCCCATTGGTTTAAACCGATTGAATAGACACATAAAAAAAAGAAGTTATTAAAAATTTACATTTCGAATGTTGATTTAAAATTCGAATGTCAACATTATGATCGAAGCTTCGAAGCTTCGAAGCATTCGGTACAGCCCTAAACATAACATAACATAACATAAGATAAGACAAGAGACGATACGATAAGATAAGATAAGAACACAAGATAAGATAATATTATAACATACGACAAGATAAGATATTCCTTTATTGATCCACTTGGAGAAATCTGGGTGTCATAGCAGCATGGGGGGGGGGGGTACATACATTTAGGCAATACAATTAAATCAGAATGTAAAAATATGAGAAATGAAACAGTGTAAACAAAGGTGCAGATGAGGGTCTGTGTGCATCGGTTATAGTATATGTTACAATAAATATAGACAATAAATAAAGATAGTGTAATCTGAATATATATTATGAGTAAAGTAAACAGTAGACACAAGGTGCAAGTGAGGGTCTGAATATACTATGAGTAAAGTAAACTGTAGATACAAGGTGTAGGTAAGGGTCTGTACCCTAACTGGCATACTATATGTGCAGGATTTGGTCAGACACACTTAGTGGTCAGAGGTCAGACAACATTAGTATCTGTAAGGTATGCAGGAACTTAGGGATGATATGGTGTTTTATTGCATTTTGAATTATATTTCAACTGAACAGTACTCTTCTAAACATGTCTCCCATCAGAGACAGTGCTGCCAATAGCACCACCTAGCAGCAGTTTGACAATAGCAAATCACCATTCAGTCTGAGTTGAGTTCACATTATATTATTTCTTCCTATTATAAAGGAATAAGCCTATTGCATGCTTATCGGTGTCTGACTGAATTGCATCCAGAATAATCCTACTATTATTCTGTTTCAGTAGCCTATTTTGTGGCATTATTTTCAATATCATATCGCACAATGTAATTCAATTGGGTAATGTCCTTACAATAACACAATGATTAGAATTCAAAAGACACGCCATCATAATTGTAATACATTCGCCCTCCCTTAGACACGCAGTGGTTAATATTTAACATGTAAAAAAGGAATGGTAATTGTATTAATACAGCTTTTTTTTATTTTTATTTTTTTTGCCAATTTCTTTTGTATTTAATTTTTTTATTATTTTTTAAACAAACACATAAACAAACATGACAACACACGATAAGATATACAAGCATTAATTGTCAGAGCACATCCAATGAAATCACATTTTAGTTAATTGTCTTATATAAGATATACCCCTAATACCTGTTATCTAAAAACCTACACACATATGCTCCAGCTCGAACCCCCCCCTCCCGGACCCCACCTTGGGTAGTACCTCCATTATCCCTCGCACCTAACCAGACACTACCATTATAAGCTAGCTTTTATTCTCTCCACCACTTCTAACCACATTGACATTTTGGATTCATTGAGACCCAGAATTCTTGCTGTAGATATTTCTTGATAAATCACATCGAGATATGTAAGAAACCAAACTTTCCGGCACATTTTTTCCGGTATTAATACAGCTTAATATCAGGCACACAACAATCCACTTCAAATGTTTGCAGGGAAAAAAGGTTTCCGCAGGAAGAGAAAAAAGTCTGCTTTTGGAGAATTCCTTTCTGTCAGTGCTGGACTTGACTCATGGCGTGTGTGTAAGAGTTCATAATTATGACTAGGGACCGGAGTGATTTTCTCTGTTAAAAATCAGGGGGTGAAAAATGTCGTGGGTTATTTGTACCTGACAGAAGTTAAGAGCTTTTCCCTGAGGCCCCTGGGGCTCCCTGCTGACCACACGGCTGGCTTCCTCTCTCTCCTCTGTAGCATCAGCTCACCTTGTGAGCGCGCTCCTTCCTCTTCCACCGGGCGGATGGGACGGTCTAGTCCTCACAACACCGGAGCCTCCTGTACCGTAAAGCCCCAATCTGTGATTTTCTTTTTCAGTGAGGGCTATACCCACATACAGTACGTCCTTGTTATCCTCTTGTGTTTAGAAACAAATACCAACCGATATATCACCTATCACTACTAGCAACACTACTATCACCGACATCTAAGAAGGGAGATCCCCCCCTTGAACGGCCCTTCTAAGGTTTCTCTCCTCTACATTGCTTGTGGTGCTTTTTTCCTATTGCTAAGTTTTTTGTGAGTTTTTCCTTACCTTCGCTGGCGTATGTCTGGGAGTGTTGCATTTAATTATTTAAAAGAAAATTGGATTTCATGGTGTTTTTTTGTTTGTTTGTTTTGTTCTTGATTTATTGTGATGTTTGTTCTTGACTTGTTTAAAGAAGACGTGTCCGGCCCATGGGGACATTAACGTGTGTTGTCGGGCCTTACAAATACATTTGATGTGATTTGAACAAAATGCAGCAAATCATCTTTTTTTCTCAGTTTACTGTGGGAGAAAAACAATCTACCGGGATGTGGTACACCATGCCTGTACCTCCACCTGCATGCAGTCTGGGTCCACGCGACTGAGTCCGCTGACCCGCGGGAGCCCGTCTCCACCACCCTCTCTGCTTTCTCATTACACTAATGGAACAGGAAATCTACCTCATAATGAATATTGTCCTCTGTTTGATCGCCGCCGGTAGAGCGGTTTGTCTCCCTTCTGGTCTTGTATTACCGCCACACAGCGGATGACAGAGGAGCGTACGAGGCCATGCCACTGTACGTGAATGTTGCATCCAAGTAATTATTGCAATACAAAATACGGCAATGACCTACTGTAGATAAGACACATCTACTGTACTTCACATCTCCTTTACTCCTACTGCACATACTGTATATTATGATGACTAACAGGTGTAAGACGGACAGTGTGCAATTGTGTTGGTTGGTGGCAGTCTGTGCATGTACAGTACAATACTGTAGGTCTTGTGTAGATTTTTCTAAATTGTCATTGTATTACATACAACCAATAGGAACATTGCCTGAGCTGAGAGTGTGTGTGTGTGTGTGTGTGTGTGTGTGTGTGTGTGTGTGTGTGTGTGTGTGTGTGTGTGTGTGTGTGTGTGTGTGTGTGTGTGTGTGTGTGTGTGTGTGTGTGTGTGTGTGTGTGTGTGTGTGTGTGTGTGTGTGTGTGTGTGTGTGTGTGTGTGTGTGTGTGTATATAATATAATATAATCTGCACATTTTGAAATACAACCCAAACACACGCTTTGCTTATTCCATGATTTTCTTGTTGTCATTCACTTAAGCAGACCATTCAAAATATGATTGTGACTCAGACGAAGCGCGGCGGTCGAGAACCTATGGCGCACTCCTCCCCGGTGACATAAACAAGACGGTGGCACACTGCCGTGCGCCCCATCCCATCTGACTAGCCTCGCCCATCAGACATTACTTGGCGGTGTCTGATGTCGGGCGCGGCTGCTAATTTAGCCTTTAGCTCTGCGGTACCGTAAATCACAACACTCAGGAAGACAAATGTCAGAGCACATGTTGCCTGGCTGCGTCTTTCAGCGGAATATTCCTTTAATTGGGTGTGCAGGGACTATGTCCAATCCCCAGCACCCTCTTCTTCTTCTGCTCCTTCCTCCTCCTCCTTCTTCCTCACTCCCCCCACTCTCTCTCAACACTCTCTAATAAAAGGCAGAGATGAAAAGGACAGCATCAACCCATCCCTACTTTGTGCCATTATAGAACAGACACACTAGGGGTAAAGAGGTGCAATGTCGAACTTCAAGGAGAGCTTTATATAACTCTCTTTTGAGTCGCCTCGTTTCATGTTTATTTTACCTCTTCCTCCTGGCTATCACGTCTGATTGTCATCGCTTCCTGTCGTAACCGCCATCGAACCAGCTTATGGAATCCGGTGATAGCTCCTGGATTTATTTGTCTGAGTTTAAGAAAACGTGTAAAGAATATATATATATACACACACACACACACACACACACACACACACACACACACACACACACACACACACACACACACACACACACACACACACACACACACACACATACACACACACACACACACACACACACACACACACACACACACACACACACACACTCTGAACTTCAGCAGAGGGAATACAAGATCATAAAGAATAGATACTCAAAGGCCTAACAGACTTTCCTCAAAGCCTCTCTCTCTGGATCCACTGGGTGAGGGGAGGTTGAAATGTCCACACTCTGAGAAATCACAGATGTAGAGGGGAAAGAATACCTATTAATGCTGCAGCTGATGGTGTACAGTCGTAGTTACCTAGTTGTACCTGGTCACAGTGAGGGTTTGCAGGTTGGGGATATGTGGGGGTTTCATTTGAATGTGCAAATGTTGATTTCATCATTTTGGTTTCAAATGATTTGCAATGCAATTACATCAAATATGCAATTGTCCAAAGGCCTAGAATTGTACTTACGCACAGGCGGCTGGGTGGCGCAGCGGACAAGGCGCTCGTCACCAACGCAAGAGACACTGGTATCGAATCCAGCTGTCAGCGTTGCTTCCGGCTTGGCCGGCCGTCATACTGGCTCGATTGGCAGAGTCAGCGGGAGGGAAGCCGGTGGGTGGGTCTGGGTCGTTGTGGACAGCGACTCCTACAGTTCGGTCGGGGCGCCTGCACAGCGAGGGAAGGATCTAAGAGAGGTAGTGTGACCTTCCACACGTTACACTCTCTCAATGAGAGTCCGCGCTGCCAGGTGAAAAGAAGCGGTGGGCTGGGTACACATGTGTCGGAGGAAGCATGTGATAGTCTCCGCCCTCCCAGACCGACGGTAGGGGATAGAGTGCGCAACGACCAGGAAGGGGATTGGGAATTGGCATAACGACTAACATTGGGAGGGGAGAAAAACGGAAAAAGAAGGAGGAAAAAGATTATTAAAAAAAATAATAATAATTGTACTTACGCAAATCCTACGCTGTAAGAATAAATAATCAATAAGTGCAATAATCAAGACTGATGTTAGTGCAATAGGCAAAACTATTTAATAGTTTGTAGTACTTTAGTTTACTTCAAAAGTAACAAGAGTCTATCCTTATCCTGAATACTGTGAGGTGATTATGTTCATGAAAATCAATGTGTGTTGTATCCAAGCTACCCGTTTGTTATGTGGCTAATCCATTTCCCCCCTTTTAACCCTTTCACTACCACACTACAAAATGGTTAACCCTTTCACTGCGACAATACAGAAGGTTAACCCTTTCACTGCCACATGACTACCAGTCTGTAGTGTGATAGTGAAAGGGTTAACCTTCCGTATTGTGGTAGTGAAAGGGTTCAAATGTTTTCGCAGTTTCCTCACATTAGACTCTTTAAACGCCACCAGAGGGATTTAGCTGTTTAACAATATCAGTTCATCTTGATTTATAATATCCATCAGAACTATCTTAATAATATAATGATTTGATTTGAAATTCTTATCACAAATATCTACGTCCCAAGTACAACTCACTAGTATTTTCACCTAAAACCCTTACTTTAACCCTGACCTTAACCTCAGTGGAGCCCTCACGTCCCACCCTAACAAAAAAAAATATCTGGAAAAAAAAGAGATTATTTCTTTTTAGGTGATCATCGATTTTCAAAGATATGTGCATTTTTCCACGTTGCAACTTTGCCGTTTAGTGACAAGCCACTAGCGTGTAGAAAGACTAACACAGGGTAACAGTTTCCTGTCATCATGTGACCTGTGCCTCACAGCACCACCCTGAGAGGAGCCGGACACACGTTAGACAAAGAGGATTCTATTCAATATTCATATAAAATAATATTTATTATATTATATATATAAAATATATATCTCAGTCCCTCTGTCCAGCCCTCTGTCCAGCTCACACACAGACATTAATAGCCGTTTAATAGCCGTTTCCTCCAGTAATTGTGTATCACAAGTGTGTTCTACTCAGCCCACACAAGCTCCACAATAGACATTTCAAATTTATGTAATTAATCAAATCCAATATATGACATGAGCCGTGTAGCCGAATGTACCAGCCGTAGAATTTCCAAATTACGATACAAAACTCTGATGAGGTTTAGTCTTAACACAGGCTCACTATAAATGGACTTGATGATAGCATTGTTGATAATGACTCATGTATGCATATCACAACTTATGGCAACTTGTTCAATGAGAAATTATATTTGTATATTAATCCAGTGCTTTATTAATTTTACTTTAAGCACGTGCTTCTATTGTGAATTACTATGTAGATCTCATGAACATGTCATGAATCCTTCATTAATAATTTAGAAAGATTTACTATTTTATTTTTTGATTAATTCATTCATTTATTTGTATTAATTCATTAATAAATAAATAAAAAACAGTGTGGGCTGTGAAACAATAGTCTCAAATAATTCACCCAGACTAAAATAGGCAGCCGGTAAAGAAAATTACACGGCGACAAAATCCAAAGCTGACGTTTTCCCCAAGGTTCTCCAAAGCCTGAATTGTTCACGGTAATGTTTGTCTTCAACAACAAAACAACACGTCTCCTTTCTCTTTCTCCTCGCTGTGTTTCTTCTCCCCCCAGCCAGACCCCATAGTGAGCAGCAGGCACCTTTTATTGATCAACACAAAGTCCCAAATAAATGAGCCCAGAATGAGAGCTATGCTCCAGAGAGCTCTAGTCTATAGGCTGCCATCCATTTTAATCACTGCCCTAATGAAGAGGCTCCTCTCTGCTGGGTGTCCATAACTCACTATGCCAGGGCTATACCTCCACAGCCTCCATCACATCACCTCTGCACACACACACACACACACACACACACACACACACACACACACACACACACACACACACACACACGCACACATGCACACACACGCACGCACGCACACACACACACACACACACACACACACACACACACACACACACACACACACACACACACACACACACACACACACACACACACACACACACACACACACACACACACACACACACACACACACACACACACACACACACACAGACCCCCCCCACATTATAGCTCTAATGACCTTTTCAAAATAAACAATGCACTAATAGACTTGAGAAATTGTTAGATGCATAGAAAGGTTCAGAGGTAGGAGAGAGAGAAAGAGAGAGAGAGAGAGAGAGAAGAGAGAGAGAGAGAGAGAGAGAGAGAGAGAGAGAGAGAGAGAGAGAGAGAGAGAGAGAGAGAGAGAGAGAGAGAGAGAGAGAGAGAGAGAGAGAGAGAGAGAGAGAGAGAGAGAGAGAGAGA
>NC_140182.1:28629163-28939163 GCF_963971535.1 Notolepis coatsorum
TATCGGGGGCAGCGTGAGCCTCCCACGCGTTACTCCTCGCCACTGAGAGTTCGAGCTGCTGCGGTGAAAAGATGCGACAGGCTGCCTCCTCGTGTACCGGAGGGGACACGTGATGCAAGGCTTCTATCCTCACTACAGCCGACCAGTGGGAGGCATTAGTCTAGCAACGTTCAAGACAGGGGAGGGAAGAATTGGAAATACAAAATTGGGATGGGAGAAAAATAGAGAATGGGGAGAAAGAGTGGATAAAAAAAATTATTACATTTACAAAACATTGTTGTGAGTATTTCCACCTAGAAAGGCCAGAGGTAAACTTTACCCCATAGGTTTTAGACGGCTTGTCATCCCAGTGTCTGCTCTTCTCCTCCCACTCTGGCAGACGTCCACTGAATAACAATAATTTTTGGTTGCTTTTCTTAAGACTCGCGAAGAAAAGTTATGGCCTATATCTACCAACATCGACTACTGTAACTCTCCCCAGTCCTCCATTCCCTTCACTGGCTGCCAGTTAACCAGTGGATCAGCTTCAAGGTTCTCCTGCTGGTCTATAAGGCCATAAACAATATCAGTTCATCTTGATTTATAATATCCATCAGAACTATCTTAATAATATAATGATTTGATTTGAAATTCTTACCACAAATATCTACGTCCCAAGTACAACTCACTAGTATTTTCACCTAAAACCCTTACTTTAACCCTGACCTTAACCTCAGTGGAGCCCTCACGTCCCACCCTAACAAAAAAAAATAATCTGGAAAAAAGGAGATTATTTCGTTTTAGGTGATCATCGATTTTCAAAGATATGTGCATTTTTCCACGTTGCAACTTTGCCGTTTAGTGACAAGCCACTAGCGTGTAGAAAGACTAACACAGGGTAACAGTTTCCTGTCATCATGTGACCTGTGCCTCACAGCACCACCCTGAGAGGAGCCGGACACACGTTAGACAAAGAGGATTCTATTCAATATTCATATAAAATAATATTTATTATATTATATATATAAAATATATATCTCAGTCATCTGCCCTCTGTCCAGCTCACACATAGACATTAATAGCCGTTTCCTCCAGTAATTGTGTATCACAAGTGTGTTCTACTCAGCCCACACAAGCTCCACAATAGACATTTTAAATGTATGTAATTAATCAAATCCAATATATGACATGAGCCGTGTAGCCGAATGTACCAGCCGTAGAATTTCCAAATTACGATACAATACTCTGATGAGGTTTAGTCTTAACACAGGCTCACTATAAATGGACTTGATGATAGCATTGTTGATAATGACTCATGTATGCATATCACAACTTATGGCAACTTGTTCAATGAGAAATTATATTTGTATATTAGTCCAGTGCTTTATTAATTTTACTTTAAGCACATGCTTCTATTGTGAATTACTATGTAGATCTCATGAACATGTCATGAATCCTTCATTAATAATTTAGAAAGATTTACTATTTTATTTTTTGATTAATTAATTCATTTATTTGTATTAATTCATTAATAAATAAAAAAAAAACAGTGTGGGCTGTGAAACAATAGTCTCAAATAATTCACCCAGACTAAGGCTGCGGTTACACCTTTCGTATCATTTCGTATTGTTTTCTTATACGTATCGCCGCGTATCGCCGCGACGTCATGCGCCTCGAGTCACACTTTCGTTTTTTTTCCGTTTTTGTCAGCCGAGCACACTGATGTAGTACACTGCCAAAGCAGTAGGTGGCAGTAGGTGGCAAACATGAAGGCAATTTCAACCAATCAGAACGAATGTGCCAATACACTTCCTGGTGGAAGCTCCAGCAAAGAAAATGTCAATAAGGCAGGCGCCTATGCCGCGCCACCATCTTGCTATTTTTTACTCAATGCAGCAATAATTTTTCAGCAAAGCCTAATAAAAGTGCAATAAACAAAACGGATACATTCACTGTGTGTTCTGCCTGTCATTTGTTGATGAAACAAAACTAACATCAACACAAGTGACCACCAAGAGCGGATAGTTTAGTCTAAAAAACGATCGGTAGCATTGTTAGCTGCATGCTAACGTCAATGGAGTATGCCATTATAACAATATAGCATTGTGGCTAGAAGCTAACGTTAGCTCACGCTACTTAGCCAGCATCAAAACTGATGATATCGCGAGCTATCAGTAGTTAGATAACATTAGAGACAACGCTGTGTGTATTAAACAAAGGTGAATAGATGACTGGGCCATTTTGTTTAATGCTTGTTAAGTTGAAAGAGGAACTCTGAGCTAACAGGGTCTGAATCCTGATAGCTCACGTTAGCCAGCTGCTCATGCAATCGGTAATGCTAGCAGAATGAATGGATGTAAACTTTATTTAACATATTGCATATGGGTACAATACAATACGGCTCAATACAAACAATTGTTAAGGGAATGCAGACTGTTGTAGCTTGGACTGGGGTCCTTATAACAATAACTTGACAACACATGGTAGCTGAAGCTATTTGGGACACGGAGCTCTGTCCCAAACACACACACTGTTGTCACCGGAAGGGCACGCAGATGGTATCTACTGCGCATGGGCGTTTTCGCAACAACTGCTCCGTGCTGACTACACGCTGTTGTCGAAGCGTTTTTTTTGCGTATCTCCAAACGCAAACACAATTTTGCGTTTCAGCCGTATCCACAAAAAAACGCCAAAAAACGCATTTCTGTGTAGATAGGACATCAAACGTCGTCAAAAACGTATAAAAAAACGCCAGGAATACACTAGTCTAACCATAGCCTAAAATAGGCAGCCGGTAAAGAAAATTACAGGGCGACAAAATCCAAAGCTGACGTTTTCCCCAAGGTTCTCCAAAGCCTGAATTGTTCACTGTAATGTTTGTCTTCAACAACAAAACAACACGTCTCCTTTCTCTTTCTCCTCGCTGTGTTTCTTCTCCCCCCAGCCAGACCCCATAGTGAGCAGCAGGCACCTTTTATTGATCAACACAAAGTCCCAAATAAATGAGCCCAGAATGAGAGCTATGCTCCAGAGAGCTCTATAGGCTGCCATCCATTTTAATCACTGCCCTAATGAAGAGGCTCCTCTCTGCTGGGTGTCCATAACTCACTATGCCAGGGCTATACCTCCACAGCCTCCATCACATCACCTCTGCACACACACACACACAGGGGCGTAGCTGGGGGGGGGGGTAGATTAGGATGATTCCAAGGGCCCAGCACTGGGGGGGGGGGGGGGGGGGGGGGGGGGGGGGGGGGCAGAGAACACTATTATTATATTTTTATTAATATGGTTTTATTATTATCCTAAAGTAAGTTAATGTAGTTGACTCAAAAGTATAATTGCCTGTATTAAAGAAAAACGTCACAAAAGAAACAAACAGGTGCTTGTTACTTTGTTTGACAATATGAGCACCCCTCCCTTCTTTCATTGCATGGTTCAGTCCACATACACAACAGCGCACAGCGCGCAGCTTGAACAGAGTCAGACTGACAGGAAAATGTCTACAGCTCATGTTTAAGGAGCTCAGAAACGAAAGAAAAAACATCAGCATTGCAAGAGTCACCAAGTATTTTCACAAGAAAGGTATTTATTCACAGAACTTGTTTTGAAGCCCATAACAGCTTGGCCAACATTTTGTGGCTGATGTTAGCTGATTGATTGATTGATTGATTGATTGATTGAAAACTTTATTAACAGATTGCAGAATGGGTACAATACAGTACAGCTCAATACACACAATTGTTAAGGGGGTGCAGACCAGAGAAAGACTTTCATCTTGTTTACATCAGGGTCCCCCATTTTCAATTAATCAGCTACCTGTGCTATAAACAAATTTGATGAGTGTAGATGAGTTGATATGGAAATACAAGTGGTGAACTGTTGAAATAAAGATTAACCAGAAACACAAGATACGTTTGTTGGTTTTTAATACGGCCGGACACTCTTTAACAATACACAGAATGCAATGTCAGAAAGTGTGAAGATCATCCCACTGTACAGCGTATTTATAGAGCTTTCCCCCTCCTCCTTTCGTGTCACCCCGCTAGGCGGGGGGTGTGTGTGTGGGTGTGTGTATGTGTGTGTGTGTTTATGTGTGGTTTCAGGAAGTGAAAGTGTGTGTGTGTGTGTATGCTTACACGTGCATATGTGTGCGTGTGTATGTATGTGCGTGTGTGCACGGCTATGTCCCAGAGACGATACCAAACAGGATGTACGGGGGGCCCTGTGTGTGTTTTGCAGAAGTGGCTTTCTGGTTTCCAAAACTGGAGATGTACAGATGTCATATGTATGATGGACTATAAGTGCATTTGGGTCGTAAAATTATTATATTATAATATTATACAACTTTAGGTAATATTCATATTTAGTTACTCTAGTTCTTCCAGTAATTGCAATACCATTGACCACTGGCACATTAAATTGAGGTTGTTACAGTAGCTATAGCTAGATTTGAGCAATTGGAAAATATCTATACAAATTATTATTATTATTATTATTATTATTATTATTATTATTATTATTATTATTATTATTATTATTATTATTATTATTATTATTATAATTATAATTATAATTATTATTATTATTATAATAACAATTAAGAGATAGCTCGAGCTGTACTGTGTTATTACTATTATAGGACATTTTATAAATCATGTACACTATGGATACTCGAGCAAGGCAGCCAACGAGGAGAGCAGAGGTGAAGAGGCAGAAGTAGTACAAGAAGAAGTTGAGGACCATGAAAGCAGCACAGATGAGGAGGAAGCAGTTATGGACAGTCAATGTCAGGGACAAAGTGAGGCTCCGACACAGGATTCCACAGATACTGAGCCACCTGTAGTGGTGTCTGAGGTAGAAGATCTGCTATTGAATTGAATTGAAAACCTTTATTTATCCCCAAGGGGAGATTCAGATGTCCATTACAGCATAACAGAAATGTAAAAACAGTTAGTGGAAACAGTTAATACATAACATACACTTATTAGTATGTGTTAAAAACAAGATGGACAAATACATAGGGATAAAAAGAGCTAAAATAGGGCTAAAATAGAGCTAAAAGTGGTGAAAAGAAAAAGAAACAAGTCCAATCATGATGTTAAATAATAAAATTAATTGGTTACAGTCCACAACCCAGCTCCTCCAGTACACAGCAGTTGGCCCGTCCTGGCCCTGCCTGGTTGTGGAGCCTGATTGCCACCGGCACAAAGGACTGCCCAAAGCGCTTTGTGGTATGTCGGGGGGGGGATAAGTCTGTGGCTAAACGTGGACCGCATTGCGGTCAGCTCATCATGGAGGGGGTGGCAGGGGTTCTCAAGGATAGCATACAGCTTCCTCCTCGTCCTCCCCCACCACATCCAGACTGTCCAGGTCCGCTCCCACCACAGAGCTTCCTTTTTTGACCAGTTTGTTTATTTTGTCTGTATTGGTGTTGACCCCCCAGCATACCACAGCGAAGAAGAGGGCACCAGCAACCACAGACTGGTAGAACATCTGCAGCAGTTTGCTGCAGACATTAAAAGACCTGAGCCCTACCAGGAAGAACAGTCTGCTCTGTCCCTTCCTGTAGAGGGCCTCGATGTTGTTCGTCCAGTCCAGTTTACTATAATTTGAACCAGGGTTGTTCCCAGCCTAGTGCGACTCAAGGTTCTTTGGTAGACTATTGCATTGGTCCATTCATTGAAGATGAACGCAATGCGACATCATTTACTAGGCTCACCCACCAACAGTGCAGGTGCTGAACTGCTGATCCGAATGTATAGGTAAAAACCATATTAAGCGTTTTCATCAATAAATAAATGGCCAAAAAAAAATCTGCTCTCGCGCTTACACGCGCTCGCATTAATTGGGGGCCTACAAATACATTCTTTCATGGAGCTCAGAATCTACAGCTACGCCCCTGCACACACACACACACACGCACACATGCACACACACGCACGCACGCACACACACACACACACACACACACACACACACACACGCACGCACGCACGCACGCACGCACGCACACACACACACACACACACACACACACACACACACACACACACACACACACACACACACACACACACACACAGACCCCCCCACATTATAGCTCTAATGACCTTTTCAAAATAAACAATGCACTAATAGACTTGAGAAATTGTTAGATGCATCCAGTGACGTTCCAGAATCTTTCTCTAGCATCTGCTCCTCTCACTGTAGGTAAGGGGGGAAATCCATCACCTTCCCCCTGGGTTTGCATAAGCCGCTCAACGAGGCGCGTCGCTGCTGTTGGGCTATTTGTTGCCACGTCCTGGGATTTGCCCCGTCTTCTCAGATTTGATATCTGAACACAACCCGTTGGGTTGTCTCGGGTCCCACCCGTGGCGGTGGTGCTGGCTGGGAGTGTTGTGGAATATCAATCAATATATGTGCCTGCTTTAATACATCACCCCACATTGACCTTTTGACACGACACTACTAGACTGTCTGTGCTCATGTTTAAACCATATATCTTTTGAACAAGCCATTTCCCTGCGAAACTGCCCTTTTAGGTTTCTCATGACCCCTATGTCCAAATATCAAACTTCTGTCTGCTCAAACTGTATTAAGCCCCAGTATATCAGGTCAGTTTGATAAGCCCATCAATCAGTGGTCTGCTCGTCTGGCTTCAAACAGCGTCCTGCAATGCCGTGACGCTCAAACCCCAGTGAATCTAAAAGAGTTGTATCAAGAGACCGGTTATACTGTTTGCTCGTCTCGTCCTCCTCCGGCAAGATGTGGATCATTGGTAGAGGTTGCGAGATCTATATTTTATTATAACAAGGAAGATTTATTTGATAAGTCTGTCCTTAGTAAATCTACTTGAGTGTTCAAATAGGTTTGTCATCAATCAAGTGATTATCCCTCCCTTATTTGTCATAGGCGCCGGTGAGAGTCCATCTCGCCGCTTAAATGAGTGAGGTAATCTCTTCTAAATGCTTGCTGTCTGGATAATCCCCTTTTGCATTGAATACAAATAGATTACAGATTCTTATTTACTTCTTTTGCTATTTTTTGAGAAAAGACAGACATCTGTACTCATTACACCTAAGATCTATACATAATAAATTAAATAGATCCATGCCGTGTTTCTGCCCTAATGACAATATTTTTTAAATGTTATTCTCTTTGAGAGATAAGCTGAAATCTAACATTTAGACAGTGACAGAATACTATCTTAGGAGCTAATGAATAGTTAGACAGGCTAAAAAAACAGTGACAGATACCATCATAGGGAAAAGTATCTTCCCAAAACGACCTTTCATTCAAGTCTCAATTACACCGCATGACATTGAATCAGGTGCTAAAAAAATTGAATGATATTATAGCTTACCAGTATTTCTTAGAAAAAGTAACACGAAGAAAAATATTTAGTTTCAAAAAGTTTCAAAGAGTTACAAAAGAAGAAGAAGTTATGGAAGCGGTCGCTGTACAGTCCGTGCGAATCACGACAGTGGAGAATACGGTGACAGAAATTACTCGGGCAGTCAAAGAGAACGAGAAGATCGTCAACGATGGTTTGACAGAGGTAACGAAGGAGATAAAAAAGGTGGAAGAGGCATGTCGGATAAAAATACAAGAAGTTAAAGATGAAGCGATGGAGAGGCTACTCGAACGTTACTACAGGCGAAATAACATCCGCATTGTAGGACTTGATGAATCAGTCAATTGCACAGACGACAAGTTTCCAACAGTGTTATCAGAGATTTTGGGTAACAACATTCTAACCACAGAGCTGATAGTGGACCAATGTTACAGAATCGGTACTCGGGAACAAAGAGGCAACGGTCCAAGAGTCATCATTGTTACTCTGCGCAAGACGGCAATAAGAGATGACATCATCAGAATTGCACGCAACCAAAGGGGAAAGCTGAAACATGGTGAAAATTCAATATGTATCTACGAGGATCTTTGCAAAGAGGCCATCGCTCAGCGTTTCCCCTACAAGGAGGTGATGCAGAAATTGTTCAAGTGTGGCCTCAAACCAAGGCTAATATACCCGGCACTATTATCGATCGTGGGTAGAGACGGCCGTAGGGAAGGATTACGCACGCCTAAAGCCGCCGAGGAATACTTGAATCTACATGGAGCAGATCCCCCAGGGCAGAACGAAACACTGTCTAGCAACAGATAAGCCTACTCATCTCTCTCTTTCTCTGTGTATCTCAGTATTAGAATGACTTTATCCGGGCTCAACAAAAGTAGCAGATGATATGCATGCCGACAACACCAAGGCACAATGTGTATAATATGGTTCGTAATGCATTATATTTACAGACTTCTGGTCTCCGTGGAGACAAGAATATATCATTGACACTATGAACAATCTGGAATATTCTGGGCTCATCGCTCGACTGCTCTGGGTCACTAAGAAATATCCCGAAAATACTAGTAGTCATGAACCCTGGGTAGGAAGATCATTCTGGAACATAATAGCAGTCTGTTAGTATATACTAGTGTATTCTACAACCTTCTAGAATATAATGCACCATTACAACGAAGGCTTGCAACTCTAACATTAACATCCGGTGTGTATAAGCATAAGCATATGATCAATTGACTGAAGTTTAATCAGGCCTTAATAAGGCTTTAAAAAAAATCAGCCACACCTAAACGTATGAGCACAACAAGGTTATTCTAATAATTTAAATAATCACTCCACTGATGTAGAGATTGGCACAAGGTAGCTCCAAAAGTCTCTGTTTTTCTCTTTTATCTATTTATTCAATTCTGTTCTAGTGGTTTCTCCACGTTGAGTTTTATTTTAGCTCTCACTCCTTTTTTTCTTTTTTATCTTACATTGTTCTTTCCCATTGTTCTTCATATTAAGGTGTTAGTGTTTCTCTAAAATATTTTCCTTTTTTTTATGTTTCCTACATAAGTTAGTAGACGGTTCAAATGAATATATCAATGAAGGTATATTCTTTTTTTTCATTTTTCATAATATTTCATTACAGTAAGGGAAGGCGCAAGACCAAAAGCGACATTCTATTGAATTAGAATGAAAATGTTAGATCCTATGGCAATTAGCATAGGAAGATTAGGATTACAAAGCTCAGTTTGGGCAATCCGGTGGCCTAAGGGAGGGAGTCATACGCGGAGGATGTGTTTATGGAACACAGGCCTGTACGACTCTCTGGGAGAGGGGAAAAAAGGGGATTTTTATTTGTATATATATATGTTTTTAAGCTCGGCTCTCAACGGGACCTCAATAATTGGATGTACATCTATTGTAGCTTCGCACTCCAGAAGCATTACCAAAAACTACACAAAAACATGTATAGATTATGGCTAGTTTGAATATAATGATATGGAACACTGGTGGGATAAATAAACAACACAAACGCAAAAGCGTGCTCACACTGATGAAAAAAGAACATGTGGACGTGGCTATACTAAGCGAAACGCACATTTTAGAGGAAGACATAGATACGTTAGCGGATAACACATATCATAATATTAGTCACTCTTCTTTTTGTACGAGAACTCGAGGTGTAGCCATAGTCGTTAGACGTAAGTTAAATATTGAATTAAAGGGAGTATGGTCGGATGCAGATGGGCGTATAACTATAGCTAGGATTGTACACAATAACAGGAAAATAGCGTTGGCAGCGGTATATGCCCCAAATTTGTACGAAGAGGGTTTCTTCTCTACACTAACCAATGCAATGTTAAACCTTCCCGATTACTCATTTATAATAGGTGCAGATTTTAATGCCATTTGGAATCCAAGGATGGACAAATCTTACCTCGCCTTTTCCAGCGAACAAAAGAATTCATCTAAAGCATTAAAGGATTGGTCGAAGATTACAGGTGTAAATGACTTATGGCGTTCACTTAATCCCACGACCCGAAAGTACTCTTGTCGATCGGCGAGACATAACACATCCAGAATAGATTATGTCTTTGCATCCCCGAGACTATTTGATAAATATGAAGTGGAAATGATACCCAATGCACTATCAGATCACTGTTATTTACTCCTAAAAGGAACATTTGGTATACTATCTTCCCGAGCCCCAAGATGGCGTTTTAATTCGATGCTGCTTAATAACAAGGAATTCATTACACAACTCAAAGAAGCTCTTATAGTATTCCTACGGGAGAATGCAATCTCGGTGCAAGACCCCAGAATAATATGGATGTCGGTAAAGGGAATGATCAAGGATTTCACTGATAGCTTTTCCTCCAAAATGCGCAAGAATCAATGCACAAAACTGTCTGAACTGGAAACGCTTTACTCAACGTTATTTAATTCTTTAAAATACAACAACTCAACTAGACTAGAAAATCAAGTTAACGTACTAAAAATAGAGATCAATGCCATATACAGACAACAATCGGAAATACAAATACGCAGCACAAGACAACAGCAGTACTCCCAAGGTTCTAAACCTAGTCACCTATTAGCCATGCGATTAAGAATTAATGCAAAATGTGCATATATAACTACCATTAGAGCACAACAAGTACTTGAAACAGACCCCAAAATAATAAACGATACATTCAAAGAATTCTACTCCGACTTATATAAATCAGAAACGACCTTCGATCAAAACAAAATGGACACATATCTTAATCAAATTATTCTCCCTAAACTTTCAGAGGATGACGCTAAACAGTTAGAAACACCGATCACACTAGAGGAACTCAAGAAGGCCATATCCGAAATGCAAAGTGGTAAGGCTCCTGGAAGAGACGGTATCCCACCAGAAATGTACCTTTCTTGTTGGGACATAATTGGACCCTTATTACTAAATATGATCTTATACTCAGTCAAGGAGGGGAACTTCCATAAAAACGACAATATTGCACTCATATCAGTCCTTCTCAAAAAAGACAAAGACCCCACCGAGTGCGGTAGTCACAGACCCTTAAGCCTCCTCGGAACCGATATCAAACTGTACTCTAAGGTATTAGCCATCAGATTACAAAAGCATATGACGTCTTTAGTTCATCCGGACCAAACTGGCTTCATAAGAGGTCGCCTGATCACTGATAACATAAGACGAATACTGCACGTACTAGATGCAGACAAGGACGACACCATACCTAAGGCGATGCTGTCCCTGGATGCTATGAAAGCCTTTGACAGGCTGGAATGGTCGTATCTATGGGCAGTATTAGAAAGGATGGGGTTAGGAAAAGGATTCATTGATATGATTAAAGTATTATACAAAGACCCATCGGCCATGATTACAACAGGTACAATCATCTCCAAAATCTTTCCGGTATCACGCTCAGCCAGACAGGGTTGCCCTCTTAGTCCCGGACTATTCGATCTATCATTAGAGCCTTTAGCACAATATATAAGACAATCCCAATCCATAGAACCAATCGTAATCAAGGGCACACAACATAAAATTTGTTTATATGCGGACGACGTAATATTGTTCATGCAAAGCCCCAACACCACATTGCCTCATCTACTCAAGTTGATTGAGAACTTTGGTGATTTATCAGGATTTAAGATAAATTGGCCGAAGTCGGCTTTCCTTCCACTTAACACCCCTGCAAAAAAAGATATAACCCTCCCAGGTGAGATACCTATGGTAAAACATTTTAGATGCTTGGGAGTGGAAATATTCCCCACCATAAGACAAACGGTGAAGCACAATTACACAAAAATACAAAACAAAATCAAAGACGACCTTGACAGGTGGGCAAAACTTAAAAACTCAGTACAGGCAAGGATATCAATAGTTAAGATGGATGTACTACCTAGAATCAACTTTTTCAGTTCAATGCTACCGTTACCCCCTCCAGAGGGTTACTGGAAAAGATTACACTCCTCCACATACAAATTTATTTGGAATAACAAACCACCACGTATAAAAAGATCCACCGCACAGAGAAATAAAGCAGATGGTGGCATGGCATTTCCAGATTTTTTCCACTATTTTAAGGCGTACACATTAAGACCATTGACAACATGGTTTGATCCCCAAGCATTAGTATCCTGGAGAAAATTGGAAGAAAACATAGTAGCCCCACATAGACTGAAGGACATAGCATACACTAAACTACCAATCAAGCACTGTGAGCGGAAATTTGGCCCCATAATTACCCATGCGATCCGGATATGGCGTGAAACACAAAAAAAATATCCTAACCCACAAAAATGGCACAATCACACTCCCTTATTCAATAACAATGCACTCTTAATTGAAAAACGTCCTATAAGATTCCCTATATGGGAAGAGCAAGGCATACACTCATTAGGGGATGTTTTTAACAACCAGGGTTTTTGTAGTTTTTTTGCAAAGCATTTTTTGTAGAAATATGCACAAAATTTAATCTCACCAAGTCCACATGGCTTTTTTACATACAGTTACGGCTATGTTTGAAGTCTCACTGTGTTCCATTAGACATACCAATTGAACACCACAGATACCACAAATTCTTCTATGAAAGAGAGACATCGAGAGGTTTTGTTTCAGGTTTTTATCATCAATTACTAACGTCCTCATATGAAACCCTCCAACTAGACTCTGTCTGGAGGAGGGATATACCAGACCTGGAAAGTGACTTTGATTGGCAAGGAGCATGGGCAAATGTCCGACTTACATCAAGGAACCCGGACCATCAACAAATCAATCTTAACTATATTCACAGGACATACTTGACTCCTATAAGACTGAACAGAATGGGTCTTAAACAAGACTCCAAATGCTCCCAATGTACAAATGGAGACGAAGGGACATTTATGCACATGTATTGGGACTGCCCACCAGTTAAGGCATTCTGGAAAGATGTGACCCAACAATTATCAAAACTCGTATCTTGGAATATACCAGTACACCCCTCTGTATTACTATTGAATGATGTTTTTGAGTTTGCAGTAAATCCACAGCTAAAGAGATTGGTTTTATCGGGTATCACAGTAGCTAAAAAGCTGATCGCATCACGCTGGTTTCAACCGGAAAAAATTTGCCGGAAAGTTTGGTTTCTTACATATCTCGATGTGATTTATCAAGAAATATCTACAGCAAGAATTCTGGGTCTCAATGAATCCAAAATGTCAATGTGGTTAGAAGTGGTGGAGAGAATAAAAGCTAGCTTATAATGGTAGTGTCTGGTTAGGAGCGAGGGATAATGGAGGTACTATCCAAAGAGGGGTCCGGGAGGGGGGGTTCGAGCTGGAGCATATGTGTGTAGGGTTTTAGATAACAGGTATTAGGGGTATATCCTGTATAAGACATTGGTATAATTGGTAATTCCGTTGGATATACACTGTATACAGTAAAGTATTATTATATATTTTTTTTGCTTTCTGTTTCTGTGCTTGCATGTCATTTTAGCCATCTTAATTGTTAGTTTCATTATGTGTTGTGTGTTGAGTACTGACTTTTAATAATTTTGTTTTGCAATAATAATAAAAAAATAAAATAAAAATAGTTACAAAAGAAATGCACAATTTATCATAGTATCTATTTCAGCAGAGAAAAGGCCTGAAGTCAAAATGTAAAAAGTCAAAAAGTACCCTCTCCTTGTTTCACGGGGGGTTTATATAATACAGAACTACGTCATAAGATTATACCCCTTTGGTCAGTATACAGTTCCAATCAGTGTACAGTACGTAATCACACCCCTCCTCTTCCATCCTTCCGTTACTTGTAACTACATAACAAATTGAGTATGGAAAAGTCCCTCACCACACTATATGTTTTTAAGCAGAAAATAAAGAAAATATATAGCAATACAGTACTTGTATACTTTACACCTTGGTTACAATGTTTTTCCATAACATACATGTGAAGAAAACCTCATACATTATACATCCTACATGTAGATAGACCCCTTTTTGGACAGTATAGGATCTTTCCATTTTAACAGGGCATGCAAGGGTTAACCTGTTAACCCTGTGCCAACCGGCTGCTCAGTTCTTGCATGTAAGCTACAAGGTCGTCTGGAGAGGCTCCATTCTTGACGACTCACATTCCAGAGGTTACTATAGGTTCTTTTCTTTTTAGGGTTGTATAAGATATTGTGAACACAGTATTATACAGTATTACAGTATTACACACGTAGGAAAAAAGAATACAAATAGACATCTTTTCATAATCACTGTCTTCCAGCTTCAGTGCTTGAAATCAGGGCCATGCTCATTACATTTTATTCAAACAGATATATGTTTTAATTTTCAGCGTGTCTGGGGTATGGCTTGACATGGTGACTTGACCCTCTCCGTCTTGACTCGTGGTTTGGTCGCCTGTGATTTTGGTATTCAGACCAAAATCGAGTAGGGGGGGGAGAAAGAACGTGTTCCCTCCGGTGTCCGAGAGGTCATCATTCTTTGGTCCTGCTGGCTGTGACCTTTGACACAAACCTTGTGAAACATAAGCAGACGTTGAACAGGGTGCTCCACTTCTGACATACAGACCTTCCGGTATGAAACCATTGTAGATCAACGATTTACGACCTGACACAGTACTTCACCCCTATCAAATCAACATGCACTCTCTCAAAAAATATTGTTGTGCTGGGAATTGCTCCCCTTAAATGTCATCAGATGAAAAAATTTACAATTCCCGCACTCACTTTTTCTCTGCTTTTATTGTCAACGTTTCGGCTATAGTACTTCACCCCAACCTCGCCTCTGCAACGCACACACACACACACACACACACACACACACACACACACACACACACACACACACACACACACACACACACACACACACACACACACACACACATGCACACACACAAATGCAACTGTACATTTTCACTTCCTGAAACCACATCTAGAACACACATACATACACACGCACACACATGCATGTGTAAGCATACACACACACACACACCTTTACTTCCTGAAACCAGGGAAGCCACCCAGACATGCACACACAAGCAAACGCCCACACACACACATACACACACATGCACGTGCACGTGTACGCACATGCACATGCAAGCACACACACATGCACACGCACGCATACACCCACCTTCACACCACGCAGCACAACACTCCCACACGTCAGGGAACAGGATAAATATTCTTGCAGTGCTACTGTTCGAGGCACTTTTTTGACATTACCCTTTGTCGTCCTGTCAGACTGTGTCCAGCTGTGCTCCAGCTGCCCAAATAAAACCAACAGAACGTCCTTTTGTTTCTGTTAATCTTTATTTCATCAGCTCTCATTGTTAATCATTAATATTCCATTACAGGAGGCACTAGGTGGTCACATCAAACGCCTTGTTGCCTCCTCCAAACTTTTTACCTGCCATGATGAATTATTAGAACGAGCGCATACCGGCATGCTCATAGAGAGACAGCAGCATGGCATTACCTTGGAATCCCAAAATCAGAATCAGAATCAGAAATCAGAATCAGAATCAGAAATCAGAAATCAGAAATCAGAATCAGATATCAGAAATCAGAATCAGAAAGGTCTTTATTGCCAAGTAGTTTGCACATACAAGGAATTTGTTTCGGTCGCTTGGTGTGACATTAACAGACAGACAATTAAGATAGAATAAAATAAAAGGTAGAATAAAATAAAATGGAATATATAAACTAAAATAAAAGTACAATATAATACAATATAATAATGAAATAAAATGAAGATAATATATAATTTTACCTTAAAGTTTATTTAGAAATTGCTTTATCAACCTATTTCAGGTGTAAATCTTTTGGTATTCGTCTAGGAAACAGAAGCTGTTGTTACATCACCGTTAGAATGTTCGGTTCTCAGAATTCTATTCACATGTGGGCTCCAGGTAAACCTGGAAAGGGTTAAGTCATAAGTGGCTGAGATTATGAGCGCATGCTCGTACGTGACCCAGGATGAAATATCCCCCTCTGCTTGTGAGGCAGACACTCAGAAATCAAAGGGGTAAGATAATGACTGTGAGCTGACGGATGGCTTCTTGCAGCGGACCTCTCCCTGCTTAGACGTGTTCCTTATTATCGATCAAACCCAACAACGTGATGGAGCTGAGTGAAAGTCACCTTGACGTAATTCTGGCTATCAATCATTTGGACCGCACTCTTAGTCATGGCCTGGCAGTGCCATTAGCATCACCATGGCATTGTTTAGGGGGGGTGTGGGGGGGGCAGTGCTGTTCGACTGTGATTAACACTATGAAGAATCATAATATGCTCCTACACCAACACATCATCCATTGTTTCCTGTTTAGCTCTGTAATCTCCTGGGGAGGCATGATATGTGTATTATATGACTATATTCACTCTCACACATTCTGTTGTATGATTGAGAGGACTGAGAGTATAATATATTGATGTATGATACTGTATACGTATGTATGTTTGTATATGTTTGTATGTTTGTATATGTATATATGTATGTATGTATGTATGTATGTATGTATGTATGTATGTATGTATGTATGTATGTATGTATGTATGTATGTATGTATGTATGTATGTATGTATGTATGTATACTATGTGTGTGTGTGTGTGTGTGTGTGTGTGTGTGTATGTGTGTGTGTGTGTGTGTGTGTGTGTGTGTCCATGTATGCATGTATGTATGTATGCAAGTGTGTGTGTGTGTGTGTGTGTGTGTGTGTGTGTGTGTGTGTGTGTGTGTGTGTGTGTGTGTGTGTGTGTGTGTGTGTGTGTGTGTGTGTGTGTGTGTGTGTGTGTGTGTGTGTGTGTGTGTGTGTGTGTGTGTGTGTGTAGGTGTGTACGTCCATTAAATCTAGGTAATAATATTCTCACAGTTAGTGCTTCCACACTCTTATTTATAAAGTTACACCTTTTGAACACAAGCTGCAGATACTACACAGCTCCCTGGCACCTGTTTACAGCATGCCACAGTGAACCTATTCGTTGATACCTATGTATGCATTAAAAAGGCAGCGGTGGCCTAAAGGTTAGAGAAGTAGGTTTGTGACCGGGAGGTCACTGGTCCGATCCCCCGGACCGGCAGGAAAAATCTGGGCGGGGAAGTGAATAAAAAACTGTCTCTCGTACCCTCAATACTAACTGCCCTTGAGCAAGGCACTTAACCCCTAAATGCTCCAGTGGAGTTGTTCAGTGGCCAACAGTGTCAGACAGTGGTTGTACTGGGCAGCTTGTAGTGGTCAACAGTGTCAGACTGTGATTGTACTGGGCAGCTTCTAGTGGTCAACCGTCTCAGACAGTGTGGTTATACTGGGCAGCTTCTAGTGGTCAACAGTGTCAGACTGTGGTTGTACTGGGCAGTTTCTAGTGGTCAACAGTGTCAGATTGTGGTTGTACTGGGCAGCTCCCAGGTGTGAATCCAACTGTGTGAATGTGAAACAGGGCATTGCTGAAAAAGAGCATTCATGCTCAGATAACCTACCCTGGGAAACAATTAATTTAAAAAAAAATCAGCGAATCTCTTAGTTACATATATATTGTGCTATCAGAACAGTCTTGTGTTTGCAGGTTAAAGGATAACTCCACTATTTTGGGAAATTAGCTTATTTAACATCTTCCCTGGAGTTAGACAAGAAGATGCATACCTTTTTTGTCTCTGTGCGTGCATTTTAGCTTTGGGAATAGATGCTCCGTTAGCATAGCTTAGCTTCATCACTGGAAGTGAGGCAGGACAGTAGCCTTACAGTGCCTTACAGTGTATTGCAAGGTCTGACATTGACCAAACTTGATATGCATGACCTTGGTGGGCTCTAGGTCAACTCCTGAAAAGGGGGTCAATGTCAGACCTTGCAATCAAAAGTTAAGGGCGCACTGAAATTATGGCAAGGGTTATTAGCCCCCTAACTTTTGATTGCAAAGTCTGACATTGACAAAAAAGGTATGCATCTTCTTGTCTAACTCCAGGGAAGATGTTGGAGTTATCCTTTAAGTATTTAATGTTCATTATTGCCTATTACTAGGCCACCGTCATCTCATCAACCAGGAGATTCTCATGTGTAACCTAGTTCTATGTTATCTACTGCAGTGCCCATAAGCATCGCCATTTGAAGACCAAGGGATGATGTTATGAAACCAAAATAGTCAAAACAACCGACAGAATACACTATTGGAATGATATATTCATGATTATCTTACTCGTCTGTTTTTAAATGCCATGGTTTTCATGTTTTTGATGTTTTATTAATGGCTTCAATGAAAACAAAGATGAAATGATTCAAGATTCAAGATTCAAGAGTGTATTCATCACATACATACCAGGGCATACAGTGAAATGCTGCAATAACCAAGAAGATCACAAGGGATACCTACGTCAGAGTAGTTGTGCTCTTGTGATTCGTTAAAGATTGGCAAGGCTTATGGATACTGTAGTAGTTATCATGAAAACAAGTAAAGGTTACAATTAGTGCTGTCAGGCGATACATTTTTTTTATTGATATTCTCATTTGGTTCATTACAATTTACTCAAGCCTAGTAACAGACACAGTATTTCTGACACTGGGAATACATTCCCTGAGATCCATAGATGTCCCTAGAATCAGATACCAAGAACATGCAAATGGACCATATAAAAGAAATGTCTGTAAATGTGTATTCTACGTTCTTATGGAATGAATGAGTTTTTTTTTTTAAGTTTTAAAAATATATATATATAATACAAAGAATAATTGTAATTAATTTTGAGTTAATTTTCATAACGCGATAATTTGCTGTGTAATTAATTAATCTAATTAACGCGATAAACTGACAGCCCTAGTTACAATATACATTTACATTTACATTTACATTTAGTCATTTAGCTGACGCTTTTATCCAAAGCGACTTACAAGTTCTGTACGACAAGCCATCAGGAAGGGCACAACTCTATCAGCTGAGCAACAATGTTCATCAAAGTGTTGAGTGCTACAGTGTAGGTTAGTTTATTAGGACAATATAAAACACATTTTCTCAAAGAACCTCTTAGCGTGTATCGTCTCTTTAAATGAATTAAAGTGTACTCTGTGTTGTTTCCTGATGTCCCAAAAAGTGGTGAGGTGCTGTAGAATGATTTGGAAACCAACCGTTCGCTCCAAGTGTAAAAAGCAGCAGTTTTATTAACTACACAGGTCGTAATCAATAACTGTTTACAAAATACGCACTCAGAAGAATAGGTGTTCCCTCAAAGTACACGCGGTAGAAATCACCTGCACTGGGAGTCACCGAAACTAAAACAAGATTCACAGATTCTCAAAGTAGTTGTACTAAAAATGTCCAGACCAGCGTGATGCTTTGTCTTCTAACTATGTCGACTCAATATCAAAAAGTTCTTCATCATTGAGGTCTCACTGGAAATTGTAGACGTCTTCTTACGTTGATTCTCATTTTTCTCTTCTTCTCTTCTGTGTTTCCTCGGAGCCATCCTTTTTATAACATGACCTCACAGGAAGTGACATCACAAAAGGGTTTCCCCCAATCCGGAGCCTGCTATGTTTGAATTTGAAAATAAGGGCGGTCCTAACGCCCAACTGTTGCCAGCTTAAATTTCTTAATACCAAATTAGTTTTATGTCCAAATCAACTTGAACCATTCTTTGGTTTGGCACAATACTTACATTTTAGTGTGTGTCTGCTTCTGGGGAACATTTCAATATGACTCATTACAATTTGTACCATATTATAACACAATAGACAATCATATTGGTCCACCCATCTGTTTTACTCATTAATTTAAATTAGGTTTCACCTGAAAACATATCATTCTAACCAGTTTAATTACTTTTTGTCCAATTAAATATTTGCAATAGTTTACAACTGTCGTGGAAATATATTATCATGTTCTTATATATCTGTTGTTTTATCATGTCATACAGCTTGAGTTTCAGTCCGACCAGATTTACTGGTTAATGTGTGTATGTCTCTTTAAGATACTCTATCATTTTCTCAGTCATAACGAAGTTGCTGTTTCTACCAGCCATAGAGCCAGAACCCAAGGTCATGGGAACTGTAAGATGGAGCGCTGTTTTCCTTCCAGGCTTAGCCATAACATAGTCGTATTATTAATTTCTCTAACCAGCCATTTTGTTTTCTTCTACGTCATTTCATGTATTCAATTGTATGTCTGACCAAGCCTCGAGGTCAGTCCCCTGTCAGACGCTAGTGGGTAAACATGTCTGTCTCTGGCGGGTGACTGGCCTGGCAGCGTGGCCACGCTGTCATGAACTTTCTTTATTGAATAAACCTTCTTATTATTATTAATAATGACTCAGAATGATTAATGTAAACGGCTCATCGTTTGTCCTTTAATAATTCCCATTACAGATGGCGACGAGGGATGTTTTTTTAACCGATGGGTGTCGAGGTCGGCCGCCAAACGGACTCTGCAGAAAGGGTGAATCCTGGAATTCCGGGGGAGCGCTGTCTCGAGGCTCCTCCGTGCGAGACACCGAGGGGAGAGAACCAGCTGCGCCGTCCGCTTGGCTGTCACCTCCGGCATGAACCTTGGGGACGCGTGATGAGGAACACTCGGTGAGCTGTTGACATTCTGATTTCTGTTTAAAACATTTTTGTTTTTAAATTTATAATTAGAGGTCTAAACTAGAACATGGTGCCGGTCAGAGCTATTTTTTAAATGTATATTACTATGTGCTCTGCAGTGGTTATTTTTTTCATTGTATTGGTGTATTACTGTGCTTGGTAGACTGGCGATGGTTTTTTCTATAGTTTCTCAATCTTGGTATGTCCCGAATGTATTAGGCAGGGATTAGGCTCGTGCCTTATAGACGGGGTGCGGGGGCCTACCACGAGTATAATAAAATATGTTGACGACGAGAAGAATTATGGGGTATTTTTTTTAATTAGGTTAATATATATTTTAGAGCGATGGGGGTCGAGTTGGCCGCGAGCCGAGGCGTTATGCGGGCAGGTTGAAATCTTGGGTTTCAGGGAAAGCGCTTTCTTCTTCTCAATACTCCCCCGCACATGGGAAGGGAGTGAGGAACCACCTGCTAGCGTCCGTTTGGCTGCCAACTACGGCTAGAATCCATGGGAGCGCGTGGGGGAGATGTTCGGTGAGCTGGGCATTCTGTTTAGAAGCGGTTATTTATGAAGTAGCCATTCTGTTTAAAAGCGGTTATGTATAAAGTAGCCATTCTGTTTAAAAGCGGTTTTTGTTTCTATCTATAAAGTAATTATGCGAGTGGGGTATTGAATATAGGATAATGTGTGTAACCCCCCTGTGTTTCCTTGAGTACTGGGATTTAAGGGGTATGTTCTGGCTGTACGCTGTTTACAGAGCTTTTTATCTCCGAGTGCTCAGGAGGAACCAATTTTTGGGGGCCACATAATTTGTACATAGTATTGTTTTTTTTGGGTACCTTTTTTATGGTTTTCCTCTGGACACTTTAAATTAAGAGGTATGTTCCGATAATTAGGCGGGAATTACATTTGTATCCGAAATAACAGGCGTGTGCAAAGGGTACTGTGGGTATAGTGGAAAGGGAAGTTCATGCAAATAGTTTTAGGCACTGATTCTGGGTTTTTTGGTTGTTGCACTGTTTTTGGGTTATCACAAAGAGGCGGGAAGAGGGTCCGTGCGTGAGGATACCAAGAGCGTGGGATGCCAAAAGATAGGGGGACAGGGGCTTATGTCGTGTGATTAGTTTTCCACTACCTTATCTGGTCATACTGCAGTTTTTCTGAAAAGAAATAAGATAGGGGCATTGTATCCGAAATAACAGGCGTGTGTTAGTATGCTACTCCACAGAGCTTTTTTCTCGAAAGTGTTCAGAGGAAACGATTTGTCGGCCACATATTTTATTGTGGGTTTTTATTTTTTGTCTTTTATTTTCTGTTTGGTTTTGTTTATTTTTTGTTTGTTTTTGTTTGTTTTGTGTTTACCTAGAAAATGGAAAATGTGGACAGTTTAGAGGGGCCAGAAAGGGGGGCCTGTGGGGTCATGACGGGAGAAGCTAAGAATCTGTTTTTCTGTCTTTTCTCCCACGGTGTGCCCGGGGCTGGATTTTGGGCTCGGTGTCTTTCCGTGTGCGTCACCGCCACCGGCCGTCCCGTCTCCTATCCGCTGGTCTCGCCGGCGACCATCAACTCCGGTGCGCCGGGCATTGGTATAAAGACTGTGCCTATAAGGAGGTGTTTGAGGGGAAAAAAGCACAATGGCGTGCGGAGGTGCAGGACGGGACGGGCCCACAGCGCATTGGCTGGACGCACGGCGGGGAGACATCGACCTGAGCTCAGGCAAAGTATAGCGCACACTCACATGCACGCACACAGATCGATAGAGATACAGGTACAGCAATATATTAAGGCCATGTGAACAAATCACTGACAATGGGCCTTCTGAAATTTGTATTAGTAGCTCCAAAGTGATCATAAAGTGTATAGGGTTTAGGTATACCTTTGAGACTGGGATTTAAATACATTTCAATATATACCCTGTTTTGAATCAACATAAAAAAAAAAAAAAAAAAAAAGAGAGCAGCCATAAAGGCACAAATATGGGTAATTATTTTTATTAAATGCAGGATAGAATAGAAACAAGTGCATACTGTAGCACAGGCTGTGCACGCTGTTATATTACATAGAAATATTTTCCTCTGTCTGTGTAGGCACACACACACACACGTTTACATGCACGCACGCTGTGATAGGGGATAAACAATTTGCTATTTTATCTGCATCGTTTGTGTGTGTTGACATTGCCATGGGTGAATTTACGTCAGTTAGTATCTTGTTATTGACAGTAGAGCTGGACTGTTTTTGCTCATCATCACATTGTATCAGCCACCAAAATACTCATCAATATTTACATAGATTGACACTTGTGTCTGTGATCAATACATAGAACTTATCCATACTTAAGTGTCGAATGTGTTGTCGTTATACAGCACAAATACAGTAGGCCTACAGTGGGAATACATGTGGCAAACATAGTGAGTCTATGGAGAGCGGTCTATAGTGAGAGTTTAGAGGGAGATGACACTGGGTCTAAAAGGACTTATGTGCGCTATCATACAAGTAGTGTAACGTATGTTGTTTTACTTGCTACTGCCGGAGAAATTGGGCTGCTAAATGAGGATTAGAGATCAGTAACGTTTTGGTGGTGTTCGTTCAGTGATAACAACATTGGCTAAATAGCTAACAAAATGAATACAACGTATAGCGTGGCTAACGACACAGAATAACGTTAAAACAAGTGCATGCATGATTGTTTACAATAAGCGGGTGGTCAAAGGACTGACATAACGGGTAGATTGCCTGCACACCACGGGGCACACAGGGGTTCCGCGAGATGCCTGATGGGAATGTTTCTTTAAGAACAACTATTGAACTAAACAAATAGTCTATCTAGTGCTTCATGTGTATACAATAAGTGCTTAATCTAATAACATGAACTAAAAAAGAAGTCGATCAAAATGTCTTCACACGTTTCGTAAAGTTATTATAGGAACTTTATCAACTTGACGTCCGTGGCAGGCGTCATTGCTTTTACCAACAGGGTTTCCAACGCATTTCCACTGAGCAGTCGCATTCGTGTGACGTCACTCCGGGGTCCTATGACTATCTCCGTTACAGAGCTGGCGCGGCTCTGGTTCGTTATCGTTTACAAGGGAATACAAAGCGGCTGTCGTGATAATCACACAACAATACTTCCGGTCCGGTCGGTGGGCTTCAAAATAAAAGTCTAGAACACCGGAAAAGACGGAGCGGTGGGCTTCAAAATAAAAGTCTAAAACACCGGAAAATAAGTTTATTTTGTACAGCGTTTTCCTCCACGAGTACTCGAGTACATCATGTGATCAATCGATCTGGATTATTTTTGCCCATCCCTAGTTTATCCTGTGCTGAAGTCTCCATTCCAATAGAGATAGTGTATATTTTGGTCTTTATTTTGATTATGGTTTCACTGCTTTTTATTTATGAGTAAGAGTAAAAAAAAGAAATCCTACTTTTGAGAGTACTTAACACTTTGACTGCCGGGACACGTCTTTTCACGTCTTTGCTGGCCATGCTAAAGTTGCCGGGGGACGCTGTACAGCGTCCTTATATCAATATTTCAAAAATCTGCGATCGGATTCATATTCCCCCTCCGCTGGCCTGAGATCCACCAGCAGGACCCACTGAGCTCTCTGGCGGTTCAGGAGCGCCATCTGGTGGCCGATCGGCGCAATCGCCACACAGGATATTGAATAGAGGTTGTCATGACGACCGTAGTACTTCCGGGCGCTCGCTATGGTTCATGGGACTCTGGCTCGTCACGCTACACGGTGATCGATTGGCAATAACTCGATAAACAACATGATTTGGACGTATATACCATTATACAAGCTGGAGATGGACCGGGTAAAAATATATCCCATAATGATAAAATGTCTACTCGGCGATGATCGCCCAACGGCGCGCGGAGACTGGGGTGAGTTTTAGTGTGTAACGTTACCGTCTTAGATACTAACTGCTATTATCAACATTTGACCCACATTAGATGATTGGTATAACGCTGCCCACGGAATTATAAACGCCCCCTCGCCCATCCGGTCAACATCAGATGACGTGTAGTAACTTCTAGAAGTACGTCTAGTTGGAATTTTTTATATCGCGCTGATTGCCATCAAACTGTATTTCATCATCAATATAATGCATTTGGGGCTATATATCACGTTCTGGAGAAAGCTGCAGAAAGAGATGAAAACATACTTATACATTAGACCATACTTTACTATGAATATGTGAATGAAAAAGTTTAACGTTGCTACACAATGAACAATACATATAGGACTTTGAATGGGCCCTAATAATGGCAATGTAGCAATAGAATTTAAAAAGTTATAGCCCTGCAAAGAAGGGGACTTTCTCCATAGACAAATAGCGCTGGCAATCTATGGTATATCATTAATTTAACCCAAGGCAACCAAAGTGTTAAGTACTGAAAAGTAAAAGTACATTGGTTTTTTTAAAGGGATAGACCAGGGGTCTCAAACTCATTCAATCATGGGCCAAGGATTCATTTTTGCTATACATTGAGACAGGTATAATGGGGGCAGAAGGAAGGGGCTTCACTATGGCAGCAAGTCATATTGTTTATTGTTGAAAAGGATCCCCATTAGCTGTCGCCTAAGTGGCGAGGGGAAGCCACTGTATATATATATATGTATATATATATGTTATGTGTGTATATATATATATATATATTGGGGGGAGATGGTAGCATCTAAAGGTGCCAGGTCAGAGAGGTTGAAATGTGCTTGGCTTGGAAGACACAAAACATAACAACATGAGATACATATGACAATCACAATTAACAATGTAGACATCATTATCAACATCAGCTCACATATTTAAGTAGTGCATTCTTAGGTGGTATTTGAAAGACACTTTACTATTCAATTTACTTATGTTCAGTGGGCAGTTATTCCAATGATTGATGGCACGATGAACAACAGTCCTCTTTAAAGATTTTGGACGTGGTAACGTAATCTGTCCATCATCAGCTGACCTAGTAAAATAAGAATGAACCTGGTTGCATCTGACAATTTGTTTGTATAAGAAAACAGGTTGAGACGAAAAGACAGTGTTCCTGAAAAACTAACCTTGCAGCTCTGTGGTGGGCAGTTTGCAATTTCTTTAGTTGACCTTTGGATACAGAGGACTATACTGCTGCACAATAATCTAGGTGACATCCTAGCCTTAATTGATAAAGTATCAGTAATCGAATTACCTATATCTGACCATCACTGTGTATTTAACAGAGACAAAAAAGGATGGAGGGAAAACCCTGCGGTAAAGTAACTAGGAAAATTTGATGGAAGGACGGATGTCATAACCTTGCCCTCTCACTTTCAAACATGCAGAGCGGCAGGGTTTTTGTTATGACGCCAGCTGTAATAGTGTGTTTTGGGACAGGCGAGTGGAAGAGGTACATGCGCGTTCACAAGTAATGTATGCTTGTGGATAATAGAGTGGATATGTATTAATACTCCCAGATGAAGGTAATAAGCTAATGTGTTGGACCTGAAAGGCTGTCCCTCCTAGTTGTGGGCTTTCAGAGGCAGGGCAGAGGGAACAGAGCGAGTGGAGAACAAGACAAACCACTCAAGTTAACGTAAAGCTGCAATACGTAGTTTTGGGATAGAAGTGGGTGTGTGATAGTATCTTTAGAACCAAATTATCAGAGTAGCAGTATATACACGGCACTCCATTTGCAACAAAATAGGAAGAACAGCAATATTCTTCACTAACAAATTACAGGACAATTTGCTTGTGTTATGTCAACTGAGCTTTACAAAACTGTCATGGGAGATGACCACAGCTAAAACGGTGCCGGGTCAGAGAGATCAAAATGTGCATGGTTTGCCTATGAAGAGGGTGATAGAACAGTGGTCCAGTAGATGAGGCACCACGCCCTACAAAGCAGAGCAGAGTGCAGGCTGCAGAGTCTCCCATTTTCACAAGAGATGTCGCTCACCAGAGTCTCATCTGCTCTCACTGCTACTATATATATATATATAGGTTGTTCTATTTTGGCCTAGGTGCCTTAGTTTTGTTATTGACCTTTGGAGTCTGGAACACCCAGCTCTCACCCTTTTGTCCATTTAAATAGCTGTTCCAATAGATATTGTTATTTTTGATAAACTCCTGTCTTGTCCTGTGTCCACCACTTTGCATTCAAGGCCTACACAAGCCATACTTTAGGCTTGAATGTAACATGGGGGCTCTAGCGGGTCTTCAAACAGGTGAGGATGCTCTTAATTTATAATTTGATTTGACCACTTATATGCTGTTTAAATATTTAGTTTAGTGGACACCACAAGTAGGTACTTTCATTGTTTTCTGGCTGTGTTTAGCTTCCTGTGTACCACGTAACCCTGGGGCAGTCATTGAAGGGATTAGTACGATATACTTGTCTTGTATTATACAATATACTTGACAGTATATGGTCGATATGATCTTTGGCTGGTAGCAGGTGTGGTTGAAGAATGCTAGGTCTACAGTGCTTTCAGTATAGGTAGGTTAGGGGGCCGGAGAAATAATTAGTGTTAGGACCTGATGTAAGTATTTTTGTTAGAGATGTGGTGGGCCTAGCAGTCCTTCTTTGGCTGCAGTGTAGGTTTTAGAAGCTATTTGTGAGTCATATCAGATTGTAAGGAGCACCTGTTTGGATTGTTTGGGTTTGTTTGTTTGAGTTTGTTTATTAGATGTTGCTGGAGGGTGACACAGGAGGTTTTGCCTCACTTTGTTTGTGTTGCTGAAGAGCGTTTGTTCCATTATTTTTGGGATAAATGTCTACATATATATATGTGACTTCACAGGGTTAGTCTTGTGGGTGGTATGCATTACACAATACAATACACACATGTACAGATGCGGTTACTGTAGCCTGCTCACTCTGTGCCACCCACACCCCCATTCACCAACTCATTTTAAATAAAGAGGTCAAGTATACAGTACAATGACCTATCGCAAAATCAGAAATAGATGTCAGATGGAGCTTTATAATGGAATGACCTTCGTCCAGCTTCAGGAAAGGGAGATTACAGCCAGCCACTCATATCTCTCTTTTGTCTTTTTTCTCCCACGTACACCTCTCCTTTGTAGTTTCTCAGGGGGGGGTCCTCCGTCTCTGTGACAAACAAGTGACCGCCGGGCCCTACTGACCACTGCCCCAGTGAGAGGAAGCTGTTCCCGGAGAAGCATATACCTATCAGCCTGCTCTAGCCTGCAGCGGGCCTACTACTCTAGCCTGCAGCGGGCCTACTGCTCTGGCCTGCAGCTGGACACGACGACGCAGCTATGAGCTACATCAGACACTGCCCAACAGCTGACCACAGCTGGGACAAGCACTGGCCGAGTCATTGGCCGAAGATAAAGAACTAAGACAGTTCAATCCTAACTGCGATTCATCAACAGGCTTTTAACGTTGGAGGATAAGACAGTTAGCCTGTTTTCAGTTGTGAAAACGAACCAAGGACAGTGCGAGAGAACAGACCATCTGCAACGACGAGGGAACCATCAGACTGGATCGGCCCGGGGGGTGTTTGGTGGCGGAGAGGGGGGGACCTGCCTGAGATTCAACAACTGATTAAGAGGCAAGTCTGACCCACATCACATTACATTATCTCAGAAATATTAAGTAACAATGTACTGAACTTTGTTAAAGAATGGAAATGTTTTTGCAAATTGTAGTTTTGTTTTGTCTTAGCTATCTGAGGGTATAGCCTTGAGCTTTTCCTCTGCTTGAGAGATTCCAAGCACTGTGCAGTTTGCAGTCACGTGTTCTTGCTGTAATCTGTTTTCGCTCTACTGAAAGGGTTTTGTGAGAATGTTTTTGTTTTGAATAAGGGGAATTATTATTCTGCAAGATACTCTCCTGTTTTTCTTTTGTGATTTCAATTTTTCAGCTTGGTGGTGGGAGAAGTATGGCCTTGACAAAACCAGAGGCTGGACTGTACCCTTGAGTCCTGCAACCACCGTCTGGGCATTTGCAAAGAGACGCTAATGATGGTTGCTGTTATGACAACTTCTCTTTTGCACGTGACATGGGGTCTATGCAGAGGACCTTTTGGTTTTTTAGATAATAAAAATAGTTTGTGCTGAGTTTAATGATGATAATATGTTTGTTGTCTTTATGAAATGATAATTGTAACTGAGGGGTACAATTCCCTGACTGTATTGTTAGATATGATACTTACTACCACTACCTCTTGTACTTTAGACTCTGGCCACCCAGTACTAGGTATAAATAATTATGATAAACACTCCCACCTGATGAAACGGATCCAACACAAATGTACCAAGTCGAAAGTCTGCGTTTAATAATAATACATAGCAAAAGGTATGTACAACGATCACTTAATTACATTTATGATTTGAAATAGTATGCACTTTTATGGCAAATGAGTATTCGTAGGTAGATCAATATCGAATGTCCAATCTCTGATTGCGCAGGAAGCAAATATACAACCTGGAATATTTAGGGAACAATAGCAATGATACTTGAATGATTATATAGCTGGATACACTAGGGGAAGGTTCCGACTGCTTGTAGGACAGCTGGAGGGGGGGGGGGGTAGAGTCTGGCTGTATCCCGTCTGGCCGAGGGTATCCTGGGAGAGCCCACAGTCGTGCGACCCGGTGCCCAGCGATCCTCGATCCACAGATGAAAGCAGTTGGACTCTCTGTGGCCGGCGTCCTCCGGTCCACGATGGAGAGACGTGAGGCGACCTCGTCGTGTAGAGCGTCTTCTCACCTGTCGTCCTCTCCGGGGGGGGTATTTCCAACACACCGCAGTGTTGGCCTTTATCCATAGAATAATCAAAGTACTCAAAGCATAATCCAAGCCGGGGAAGGCTAGCCGTCGTCGGTAGAATAATCCAATATACAGGTCCACTCGCTCTTTGGCCTGGAGCTCCTCGGGTGCAGCTTCACGTGGGGTCAACCACCCTGGATAAGCGTCCAGCTGATGCCCGAAACGATGGGGGTGCTGATTACTATAGAACTCTTACCGCACGAGGCACTATATATGAATAGACTATTATTAGCTTAATAGAATACGTCCAACTCGACGATATAGTGCCAAATATGACTATTCAAATATTAATATACACGATGTCTCAATGCCGATACTGGGCCGAATTGGCCTTACTGCCCACACGTGGTTCGCGGGGAGGCTTTTGCGTCTGTCACTCTGTTGGAGGGTAAGGAACTGGACTAAAAGAAAGCTCTACTTTAAGTATATATACGCACTATGAACAAATAGTACCATTAGTGGTGCGGTAGACATATTCCTACGCGGAACTAGGACTTGTCCATACATGTTGAGCGGTACGATTGAACCTGGTCTGAGGGGTATGGCGACCTGGCACCAAGGTCTCGTCCAATGGTAGAATGGAGACTATTATGGGATGTTCAGTAGACTAGAAGGGATATTCAATGCATATTGTACAAGGAATATACAAGGGATATCAGGGGATATACAAATACAATTAAATATATATATATAAATAAATATATATATTCGGTTTAATCTGATCCTTCAGAACAGCCGCCCCCTAATTGGTCCCAACCCAATTAGTTAAGCAGAGACAGATTAACCGCACTGTCTACCACTCAAGGGTTCGCTGTAAGGGTCAGTCAACTCACAAAGTCATAGGGTCATGGTCATCACCGATTGTGTCTGGGAGTCGGGGCAGTTCTATGAGCCTCGCCACAGGACGGGTGTAAATGCGCCCTTGGACGAGTACTTCAGCTGCTCGGACCTTGCCATCGGCACCGGTGATCACTTTGCTTACGCGGCCAGCCGGCCACATAGCTCTGGGTAGTGACTGGTCAATAATCATGACGACTGTTCCTTCCGTCAAATTGTCTCTCTCTTTTACCCACTTCTGGCGGGTCTGTAGAGACGGTAGGTAGTGCAGTAGGAAACTGCTCCAAAACTTGTCGGCTAATACTTGGCTGTACCTCCACATTCGTCGGCCGTTCGCTTCTTCAGGCCGGTACATTGTCTGGGGTAACGCGGGATCTAGCCGCCCCATCAGGAGGGTGTTGGGGGTGACTGGGTCGACATCTGCTACATCACTGGAGACGTAACCGAGGGGCTTTGAGTTCAATACTCCCTCAATCTCCGTGAGGACTGTCATTAGGACTTCTTCCGCCACAGTCTGGGCCCCAAGTACTGCGTACAGGGCTGTCTTTATAGAACGTACTTCTCGTTCCCAAGTTCCACCGAAGTGGGGTGCGTTTGGGGGGTTGAATTGGAAGTCAATCTGGGCTGGAGCGAGGTGGGTCTTAAGTTCTGGGCCCATAGCTTGGAAGCTCTCCCTCAGCTCTCTTTCTCCGCCTTTGAAGTTTGTCCCGTGATCGGACAATAATGTAGACGGTTTTCCTTTCCGTGATGTGAATCTTCGGAAGGCCATAAGGAATGAGTCTGCGCTCATGGTCGGAAGGAGCTCGATATGTATCGCTCTGGTGGTCATGCATTTGAATACAATACCCCACCGCTTCTCGGTGCCTCTTCCTTTCTTTATGTGCAGCGGGCCAAAACAGTCCATGCCTGTTGAGTGGAATGGCTTGTCGCCGAGTCGGAGGCGACATGGAGGTAGGTCAGCCATCCGTGGTATGCTGGGCTGCGCGCGCCACTTTCGGCAGTCTAGACAGGTTCGCTGGAAGCGTCGCACCGCCTCTCTTCCTTGAAGTATCCAGTAACGACGTCTGATTTCCGCGAAGACTCTCTCTGCTCCTGCGTGGTGTACATCCTCGTCGTATTTCTTTATAATCAGCTCTGTGACCTTGTGTCGGCTGTTCAATACGATCGGGTACTTAATGTCATCCGGTAAATTGGGGGCTCTCCGCAGGCGACCACCCACTCTGATGAGGGTATGTGTGTCACTCTCGGGGGCCAGATGAATCAATCTGCTGTCTGATGGGACGGGCTTTCCTCCCTGTAGACAGTCTAGTTCATCGGGGAACGAGTCTCTCTGGGCTCGTTGCAGTAGAAGCAGTTCTGCTTCCTCGTAGTCAGCTGCTGACATATCAGCGGGGGACTTAATCTCTGAGTGGTGCCGCAGGAATGTCCGTTGCTGCGCACTCTCTATGGTAATGCAATCGTCTATGTTGGGGTCTGCGGAGACAACAGTGCTCAATCCACAGAACATGGGTTTCTTATTCTCAGCCTCCTCGTCACTTGCTTCCCTCTGGGTGGGCGTGGGCCAATCTCCTTCCGGGAGCTTGAGGAATGCTGGTCCGTCACTGTAGATGTTATGACGGGTTAAGTCATCTAGGGACATTCCCCGGGTGATGACGTCAGCTGGGTTGTGTTTTGTATCAACATAGCGCCAGTTTGCTTCTCCGGTTAACTCTCCGGTTAACTCTTGAATCTCAGTGACTCTGACTCCCACGAAGACTTTGTATTTGCATGAATCCGATTTGATCCAGGCGAGTACTGTCGTGGAATCTGACCACAGGATTGTTCTATGCACCGGAATGGTGAGCTCACGTTGGATGAGCGTGGCTAGATGCGCTCCTACGAGGGCTGCGCAGAGCTCTAGACGTGGGATAGACTGTTGCTTGCGTGGGGCTATTCTCGAGCGGGCGAGGATGAATGCTGTGTAGATCTCTCCCCCCTCTTCTTGGGCCCGCAAGTAGGCTACTGATCCGTAGGCGACCTCGGAGGCGTCACTGAAGACGTGTAGATCCATTTTACATGTCTCTGGCCTCACCGTGGGTGGTGGAGTAGCTTCGGCGTATATTAACGCCTGGGAGTGAGTGGAGTTCCATCTCCCACTCTCTCCAGGTGGATGCAAGGTGTGCGGGAATGGGGTCGTCCGAGCCCTGGTCCTTGTCCCACAATGCTCGTACAATCATCTTTGCCCTGGTGGTGTACGGTAGTATACATCCTAACGGGTCATATTGTCGGGCGAGTGTTCTGTACACACTCCGTCTGGTGGTCGGTATTGCCGTCGACCTTCCCTGCTCCGTGGTCAGGGGTTTGTGTCTATAGTGGAGCGAATCTGTTTTGAGGCGCCACACTAGTCCTAGTGTCATCTCTTGGGCTTCTCCTGGGATTGTGGCCATCCAGGTCTCGCTGCTCGCTGCCTTGTCCTCGGAGGAGAGGCTGCGCAGTACGTGCGGATCGCTGCTGGCCCACTGCCTGAGATCAAAGCCGCCTTTGATCAGAGAGGCGCAGAGTTTATGTAGGAGAGCCTCGGCTTCTTCCTGGGTCGAAACGCTTTGTAGACAGTTATCTACGTAGAAGCTGTTCTTCACACTGTGTCGGACCTCTTCGTCCGCTGCTGGGTCCTCTGCGACATGTCTCTGTAGTGCAAATGTAGCACAGCATGGGCTGCATGTAGTTCCGAAAGGGAGGACTTCCCATTGGTAGATGGCTGGGTGCTCATCTCCTGGCCTCTCTCTCCATAGGAACCGCAACAGGGGCTTGTCCTCCCCTACTAATCTCACCTGCAGGAACATCCCTTTGATATCCCCGCTGATAGCCACCTTGTCCTGGCGGAAGCGGAGTAGTACGCCTAGTAGGGAGGGGCCGAGTGTAGGACCGGGCAATAGCTCTTTATTCAGATTTTGGGATCCGATCTGGTAGCTGCAGTTAAACACGATGCGGTCTTTGCCGTTGTGATGAACCTTGTGGTGGGGCACGTACCACGATTCAGTCGTCTGGTCGGCCTCTTTAATGTCAATCTTTGTGACGTGTCCCGCTGTGATGAGCTTCTCAATCTCAGCGCGGTATACACTTTCTTGGGCGGGGTCCTTGGCTAAGCGCCGCTCTGTGTTTAGTAGGTACCGCTCTGTGGCGTCTTTCTTTGCGTGAAAGGTAGGCATCCCTTCCCGCCGCAGGAGTGGCGTGGCGTATCTCAACACGCCGCTGACTGGGACTCTCTTTGTTCCCGTCTCGAGGAGGTTAATGGCGTAGATGTCGTCTTTAGAGCGAATGTCTTTCTTTTCGTTCTTAAAGGGCATTTGTTCTAAGGTCCATAGCCTCTCTACATGCTGCAGGAGTGCGGTGTCTCCCTCTGTGACTCGGGAGTGGAGACAGCTAGTGGCTGTGGTTCGGTTGAGAGATTTGGCGAGTGGGCCTTGGAGAGTCCATCCTAGGCGGGTCTCGACTGCTGCAGGACAGCCTCTGGGTCCGGTATGAACCCGGTCTATCGGGACAATGAGGTCTGCATGGTCGGAGCCTATCAACAGTGTCGGGGTAGCACCGTCTATGAGTGGGATCGGTAGCTTGCGTAGATGTACATATTTCTCCATCAGCTTGGCTACGGGGTATGTGTACCGCGAGAGTCCTATTTCTTGGCTGGTGAAAGCGTCTGTAATCCTGTACCGTCGCTCGGGCTGGCCGCTTGCTGCGATAGAGAATGAGACATTCTCGCCCTTTATCGTTTTCAAATCTCTTCTTATTGTCCGAATTGTCATTTGGTTTTCGCTCCCCCGCAGCCCTAGCTGGGCCGCAGCGGACGCGAGCAGAAGGGTCTTCTCTGACCCGTCATCAAGGACGGCGTAAGTGTCCATGACTTTATTCTGGTAGCTCAATGTCACACGGACTACCTTTAAGAGCACTCTGGCTCCGCTGCTGCTGGCGGGGTCGATGTACATGACGTTTGCTTTGCTGCTTGATGGTGCGGGTGGAGGCCGCCGTCTGTTACTGTCGTGGAGTATGTCCAGATGGGCTCCATCGCACCGACTGCACTTTTTCTTTAAGCGGCATTCGGCTGCCATGTGTGATCGCACACAGCGAAAACAGCGTCTGTTGGACTTTATCCATTGACTCGCTTCCTCCGCATTCATCTTGGGGAATGAGTCACATTGTGACAGCCAGTGTTCTTTCTCACAGTAGGGGCACACTATCTTCCACTTCTCCTTTCTTGAGGGGGTACTGTGGCTCCTACTGCTTGGCACTGACTCCGATTGGTGCATGACAGTCACCGATCTTCTTCCATCATTTAGTCTCCTGGTTCCTTCTCTGGAGCCAGGGGTGCTCCGTCCGAATGTATCTAGCCGTAAGCTGCTGACTTCTCTCGCCAGGAAGTCGGCTAGATCGAGGAGGTTCGGTTCGGGGCCATTAGGGTCTCGGTGGTCTCTCTGCCGCCTAAAGCGCTCCTGTCGGGCGGGCGGTAGCTTCTCCAAGATCCTCTCTACATTTGAGTTGGCGTATAGTTCATGCCTACCCTTTTCCCTCTGCGCTCCCAGCATCCCTACCAGGGACTGCACTCTGATGGACAGGTCGTCCAGTGCTCGATTGTCTGTTGCTGGGGGTAGGCGGTCGATGTGCCTGATCTCCTGGATCACGTAATCCCATATACGTCCATATCTCTGGTCCAACGCTACCAGCGCTGCGGTGTATGGGGTCGTGGAAGTGGCGTAGGCGAGCGCTATGTTGTGCGCGCGGGGTACCTTTAAATGCTTCAGTAGTATCGCGTATTTATGGCGTTCATCAATGACATCCACCAACATTGTCTCCAGACACATGCGGAGCTCCGTATACTGGGCCCGGTTCTCCTGGGTGAAATCTGGTACCATAGGTGTGCCAATGTATGACGCGGATTGTTGATACATCGGCGAGCGTTGGGGGAGAGGCCTCCTAGGCGAGTCTCCTCCTGCTCCTTGGCGTGGGCTGGTACCGGCTGTGTACCATGGCCCGCTGGTCCAGGTGCTGTTCCTCGGTGCGGGTCGTGCGTCGTGCTCACCCGTGAATAGCGTCGGGGGTCTGCAGCGCAGCTCCGCGGAGGTATAGCCTGGGCTGTACTGGACCTCCTGGTCCGGTAGAGTACTGTGCTGTCGTCGGGCGTGGTTCTCCTCCTCTTCCTCTTCGTCTTCCGTTAGGTCATCCAGGGCTTGTAGTCTCTGATTTAGCCTCTCCGCAGTGTATGCTGCTCCTTCCCGGTGGCTGGGTCTCGCTTGGACCGGTTGGGGAAGGGGGTCTGCGGGGGGTATAAACCTCGTCTGTTGGTCAAGTTCAGGGTCGCTTACTCGGCTAGGGGATGCCGCCCTGGCGTGATGTCTAGACGAGTTCCTGGAGCCTCTGGTGGAGGGAGGGGGTGTTGTCCTTCTGATCAGCTGTTCTATTAGTTGCGCTTGTGCTCTGTCGCGCTCGGCTTCGCGCTTGGTGAGATCCGATTCTCTCTGGGCACCGGTGGCGGCGCGCTGGGCGTCGGCCCGGTCTCTTGCCATATTCTCTTCCATCTGAATGCGTCTTATTTCCAGGCGTATGTGCTCTTCTTCGCTCCGTTGCTGTATCTGCAATCGATCGCGTTCACCCTGGAGTCTATCGCGTTCAGTAGAGGCTTTCAGGCTGACGAGGAATGCCTGCTGTAGTGTCCTCTCTGCCTCGCTGGGAGAAGATGGTTGTATAGGGGAGCCGTCTCTTGGGGTACTCCGTGCGGAGTCTTGGAGCTCTATCTCCACGGTGCTCTCCTCATCTTCTTCCGTGCCGAGTTCTCTCTCGGTAGTGTTGTCTTCCTCCCGGGACTCGTCGGGGACTACTTCTTCGGTATTGGCGGGGTGTAAAGTCATGTCTGGTTCCCCCTGGTCCCCACCGTGAGCTGGGTCAGTTACGTTAGAACCCATAGGGGCCTCTATGGTCGGGGTAGCCTGGTCGTTAGGGTTAGACATAATTTTACTTTCTAGTTTTACCGCGTTTACTGTTGGTAGAAGACTAGGTTGTTGACTGACAGCGTAAGCCTCTAGGTACTGAGGGAGCTGTCGTTTGCGCCGCGGGCGTTGTTGGTTAGGAGGATCGTTTCGTGGAGTGTTCATCATAGGCCATTTTAATATTAATAACACTATATTAATATTACACTGATTACCCTCCGGCTCGAAGGACCAATTGTAACTGAGGGGTACAATTCCCTGACTGTATTGTTAGATATGATACTTACTACCACTACCTCTTGTACTTTAGACTCTGGCCACCCAGTACTAGGTATAAATAATTATGATAAACACTCCCACCTGATGAAACGGATCCAACACAAATGTACCAAGTCGAAAGTCTGCGTTTAATAATAATACATAGCAAAAGGTATGTACAACGATCACTTAATTACATTTATGATTTGAAATAGTATGCACTTTTATGGCAAATGAGTATTCGTAGGTAGATCAATATCGAATGTCCAATCTCTGATTGCGCAGGAAGCAAATATACAACCTGGAATATTTAGGGAACAATAGCAATGATACTTGAATGATTATATAGCTGGATACACTAGGGGAAGGTTCCGACTGCTTGTAGGACAGCTGGAGGGGGGGGGGGGGGGGTAGAGTCTGGCTGTATCCCGTCTGGCCGAGGGTATCCTGGGAGAGCCCACAGTCGTGCGACCCGGTGCCCAGCGATCCTCGATCCACAGATGAAAGCAGTTGGACTCTCTGTGGCCGGCGTCCTCCGGTCCACGATGGAGAGACGTGAGGCGACCTCGTCGTGTAGAGCGTCTTCTCACCTGTCGTCCTCTCCGGGGGGGGGGTATTTCCAACACACCGCAGTGTTGGCCTTTATCCATAGAATAATCAAAGTACTCAAAGCATAATCCAAGCCGGGGAAGGCTAGCCGTCGTCGGTAGAATAATCCAATATACAGGTCCACTCGCTCTTTGGCCTGGAGCTCCTCGGGTGCAGCTTCACGTGGGGTCAACCACCCTGGATAAGCGTCCAGCTGATGCCCGAAACGATGGGGGTGCTGATTACTATAGAACTCTTACCGCACGAGGCACTATATATGAATAGACTATTATTAGCTTAATAGAATACGTCCAACTCGACGATATAGTGCCAAATATGACTATTCAAATATTAATATACACGATGTCTCAATGCCGATACTGGGCCGAATTGGCCTTACTGCCCACACGTGGTTCGCGGGGAGGCTTTTGCGTCTGTCACTCTGTTGGAGGGTAAGGAACTGGACTAAAAGAAAGCTCTACTTTAATAGCGCAGTATATATACGCACTATGAACAAATAGTACCATTAGTGGTGCGGTAGACATATTCCTACGCGGAACTAGGACTTGTCCATACATGTTGAGCGGTACGATTGAACCTGGTCTGAGGGGTATGGCGACCTGGCACCAAGGTCTCGTCCAATGGTAGAATGGAGACTATTATGGGATGTTCAGTAGACTAGAAGGGATATTCAATGCATATTGTACAAGGAATATACAAGGGATATCAGGGGATATACAAATACAATTAAATATATATAAATAAATATATATATTCGGTTTAATCTGATCCTTCAGAACAATAATGATTGTGATTAATATTATCAAAAGGAGGGAACTGTTGTGGAAATATATTATCATGTTCTTATATATCTGTTGTTTTATCATGTCATACAGCTTGAGTTTCAGTCCGACCAGATTTACTGGTTAATGTGTGTATGTCTCTTTAAGATACTCTATCATTTTCTCAGTCATAACGAAGTTGCTGTTTCTACCAGCCATAGAGCCAGAACCCAAGGTCATGGGAACTGTAAGATGGAGCGCTGTTTTCCTTCCAGGCTTAGCCATAACATAGTCGTATTATTAATTTCTCTAACCAGCCATTTTGTTTTCTTCTACGTCATTTCATGTATTCAATTGTATGTCTGACCAAGCCTCGAGGTCAGTCCCCTGTCAGACGCTAGTGGGTAAACATGTCTGTCTCTGGCGGGTGACTGGCCTGGCAGCGTGGCCACGCTGTCATGAACTTTCTTTATTGAATAAACCTTCTTATTATTATTAATAATGACTCAGAATGATTAATGTAAACGGCTCATCGTTTGTCCTTTAATAATTCCCATTACACAACCATAGTTCTTTCATTGGCATAGGAATTTGATTCTAAACCATTTTAAGTTTAATATCCTCATGTTCCCCTCATTGAGCACATCCTTTTAATGGTAATGCCAATTGAGTTGTACTGCTTTCTAATAAAGTAAATCATTTTCTAAGGAAAAAGCTTTACTATTTCCTATAGTTTCAGTAACTCCTCCTGTATCCCTTGTAACCCTTCCTCTTCACCCTCTACACCTCAGACTTCTGCCGCAACTCAAGCGGGTGCCACCTGCAGAAGTTCTCAGACGACTCCTCCATCGTAAGCTACATCACCGACGATGATGAGGAGGAGTACAGAGCCCTGGTGGAGAGCTTCGTGGGGTGGAGCGACAGCAAACACCTCCAACTCAACACCAGTAAGACCAAGGAGCTGGTGGTGGACTTCCGGAGGGGCAAGAAGAGGCCCCCCCCGATTCCCATCTCCATCCGAGGGGTGGATGTGGAGATGGTGGACTCATACAAGTTCCTTGAGGTACACCTGAACAATAAACTGGGCTGGTCGGACAACACAGAGGCCCTCTACAGGAAGGGACAGAGCAGGCTGTTCTTCCTGAGGAGACTCAGGTCCTTCAATGTGTGCAACAAACTGCTGCAGTCTTTTTACCAGTCTGTTGTGGCCAGCATCCTCTTCTATGCTGTGGCATGCTGGGGAGGCTACATCAACTCAAGGGACACCAACAAGCTCAACAAGCTGGTGAGGAAGGCTAGCTCCATGGTGGGAGTCGAGCTACCTAGACTTGAGGTGATGGTAGAGAGGGGGATGATAAGGAAGCTGGATGCCATCATGGAGAACCCCTACCACCTCCTCTACGACGAGCTAGTCAAGATGAGAAGCTCGTTCAGCCACAGACTCATTCCCCCCCGACACTCAACTAACCGCCTCGGACAGTCCTTCATACCAGCGGCCATCAGGCTCCACAACAGTGGGCAGCGACTAGCAGCCTCCAGGCTCCACAACAGGGGGCAGCGACAGCGACTGCTACCAGACATTGACCTGGGACTTATAGGAACCCAAGGAGGACAACCTACACTACCTTAGGCTTACTGCACCCTATGTGGATACTGTGATACTGTGAATAATGTATATTTCAGTGGATACCGTGATACTGTGAATAATGTATACTCAGTAGATAGTAAATTATAATACTACCTCATGCATACTGCACCTTATGTGACACTGTGAATAATGTGAATATTCCTCAGCTAGTCAGATAGTAAATTATATTGACCATAATTGATCAAATTGTTTGCCTGTGTTGTTTTTTACTACCTGTATACTGTGTTGTTTTACTACCTGTACCCCCCCCCCCCTCCCCCCCATGCTGCTATGATGCCTGAATTTCCCCAAGGGGATCAATAAAGGAATATCTTATCTTTATCTTATCCAGTTTCTATGCTATCTGTCTCACAGGCCGGCCTGACAATTCACAGGGTGATGCGATCAGCCAGTCCCTTTGTCCTCCTGTTAAGGCAGCTGCTAAGCCAGTATCTATATGCAAATAGCTGGTGTCTGCTGACACATTCCAAGACACACAAGGTCCCTACAGGACAGTGGGCAGAGACTAGCAGCCTCCAGGCTCCACAACAGGGGGCAGCGACAGCGACTGCTACCAGACATTGACCTGGGACTTATAGGAACCCAAGGAGGACAACCTACACTACCTTAGGCTTACTGCACCCTATGTGGATACTGTGATACTGTGAATAATGTATATTTCAGTGGATACCGTGATACTGTGAATAATGTATACGTCGCAGCGTTTTGCAAGCGTCTACCGGCTCAGGGCTGAATTTTTCGCCAATCACGTAATATACCATTCTAAACTTGAATTTGCCGCCTTTCAAACGCCACCTCACTCGACCAATTCCCTGCCTCGGTTCTCGAGTTACATGACAATATGTCAGGCAAGTGTTTTTTTCAGTCTTAACTAAGCAGGATTTAGGAGCGCTGAAGAGCAGTCGTAAGTCGGACAGACTGGTGTGTGCCGTGTTATTATGGGCTTTATTTGGGAGGAATCATGGTGATTGCATTCATGTCAACTCTACAGACATCCTTGGAATTAAATAATCATAATAATAATAAATATGACAATATTCGTATGATAAAAAGATTTGTTTTACATTTACAGTCATGCCTCAAGAGGCATTGTGATGTCCGAAAATAAATAAAAACCCTACACCAACACTGCAAATGACAGTGGATAAATAAATAAGAACTAAAGCTAATCACGTGGATATAGCTATAGTGGAATAGACTGTATTAATATTCCATATTTATACCGTCTTGGTGCGCTCTCCTGGCCACCTGTTCAGTACAGTAGACATCTTAGCATGACACGTTAAGGCTGCCACAGAGTCGGGCATACTGTGAGCGGACCGGACTTTGTGCGGCATGTCCGCAATCGTTTGCGGTTTCAGTCAAGCATACCACCGCTTACCAATTTCCTACATTTCTCATGGCAGTTTACTACATTTAATGCAGGTCGATGTCTACTAGAACTACAGTACGACTACTATAGGGCAGCGCAGTATCTGCGATCTCCTAATACAACAAGTCATTAGAATAATATAAGCCTACTGTTCATTCATTACGTACGTAGACTATACAGTACTTGTGCACGTGTGTGTGTGCACGCTGCGCCAGGTAGCCAGGAGCATGCAACAAGACGGTATAAATATGGAATATTAATACAGTCTATTCCACTATATACTGTAGCTATTGTGTGCTGTATGATGACATACATTTGAATCTGATCTCATTTTGATCCGTCGCAAAGCACTTCAGCGCTGCCTGTTGAATACAGGGATCAGCTCATGCAATGCAGACCCTTGTTTTGCACACGGCCCTCGCATTATAATGAGCTGGAGGGGCGTGTCTGTATGCAAATGAAATAAACGAGAACGTGCACCCGGGGTTCGCAGCTGTGATCATTTGGCAAGTTAAGACAACCTCTCTACGTGTTGGTGAATCCGGGGGTAATTGTCGTCGGCTTTCTCTTACGACCTTCCAAGGAGGTTGTCGTCAGAGAAATCTTAAGACAATGTTGGTGAATGAACCTTTAAATGAATACCTCCAACATATATTTTGAACCTACACTATACGGTTTGACTGTAATAATTGCAGTTTTGATCTTCAATGGGTGGCTACAATGGGGAGAGAATGGGGACTCCCTGAAAGCTTGGTGTTTCACCCGGAGGCCGTGCCTCATGTCCTGCATCACGGGAGGGAGGGGTTGGGGGGGCGGTTGGCTCAGCAGGTAGAGTGGTCATCTGGTAATCGTAAGGTTCCAGGTTCGATTCTGGCTCCTCCCAGCAGTGTGTCGAAATGAGCAAGACACTTAACCCCTAACTGCTCCCGATGAACAGGTTGGCATCTTGGATGGTCGCCTCCGCCGTCGGTGCGTGAATGTGTGAGTGAATGGGTTAATGTATGCAAGTAAATTTACCATTTACACAGAGTGTTGTGTGCCTGATGCCTGATCTCAGCGGCTCGCATGTATCTCAGCGGTGTACAACTAAATAGTGGTAAAATATATTGACATTTAACGTTAGATGGACTAAATGTGTCCAACTACAAAAATATCATCAATAGCATCAATGTCCATGTACACAGGTGTGAGACCAAATATACAAATGATGAAACATGATAAATAAGTATTTTATTGACATGCATCAAATCAACTGATCTCATATTCTATGTAGTATGTATTATACAGTATAGTTTTGCCTAATTTTCCAAATAAAACTAGCCCATACCTTGCCACTCTAAACTTCTCATTTCCATCAAACCAAAATAATTCTGGATTTTTGTTCAGCATTCTTACAAAGGTGCCTATGATAAAATTAAGTGCAATTTATTTTCATTATCCACAGGTTACAGACCAGATATCCTCCTTCCTCACTTCACCCACTTCTACCTCCAGGGGTAGGAGACCTCTTCATAACGTAAGGTTATTCTATAACCCTAGTTATATGAATACTATGGCTGAGCGTCTTGCTCTGCCTACTGAGATATATCATTATCTCCAGCACCTAGTGTGCTCTGGGAAACAAAACAAATGCACCCACTTGCACGTGACCACGCCACTCCCATGCGTGCCTCTATATTACGCCGGAAGTGGTCACGCCTCACCCTTCCAAGTTCGAATTCCATATGCGGAAAACATCCAAGGGACCTCAGGGCGCTGAAGAGCGAGACGCTCAGCCAGTATTCATATAACTAGGGTTATAGAATAACCTTACGTTATATTATCATACTGGCAATCGCGTCTCGCTCTGCCTACTGAGATAAAGGGCAGAGCGGACGCGTGGCCACGTCAAATGCACCCCCTGAGGGCCCGTAAGCCCCAGCCAGGGAGGAGGGGAGTCCCGTCCACCCGCCCATCCTAACGAAGGGGGGGGAGGCAGTCAACTTCGACCAAAGTGCGAAAAAGGGGAACCAGGCACCCCCGAACGCACAGCTCAAGCGGGACCACGTGTGACACAGCACCCCGCGGTCCACACCCACACACTCCTGCTAGCCCACCTGATGACGGGATGCAGGAGAGGTCCCGGACCTCAGGACCGCCTGGGAGACAGAACCCCCAGTCATGTCCATGAGGTAAAACCCAACCAAAGGACTCGGGGAGGACCAGGAGGCCGCAGCACAGATGTCCTCCACCGAGGCCCCCCCCAACAGGGCAGCAGAGGCCTAACTCATATTGAATGTGTGTATTATACTGTGTAGTTTGTCTGATTACCCCAAGACCACCCATATTTCACACCGTGCCTGTATGAAGATTGCACTTTGTGTGTGCATGAGCGTGTGTGCATGAGCGTGTGTGTGTGTGTGCGCATGTGTGTGTGCGCGCGTGTGTGTGCGCATGTGTGCGTGTGTGTGTGTGCTGCTGCAGCAGCATTTCATCCATCTGTGAGAGACAAAACAAAAATGCAATAAATGAATTGAATAAAAAAGCAGGTGGAATGTCTGCATATATAAAGGCAAATTCACATTCTTAAACTTCTCAAACTTTCAATTAAGAGGCTGTTTACTTGCAGCTGCCATGATCGATCAAATGTGACTTGGAGTGAAAATAAAACATTTACGTTCTATTCAAGATGTTAGCTTGAAAGTAGACTCTGTTTGAGACCCACAAAACACATACAAGTTTGTGTAATATAGCTTTTATTTTCAGATACTGTATTAACCCTTTCACTACCACATTACTTTTCACTACCAAACTTTACCCTTCTGTAGTGTGGTAGTGAAAGGTTAACCTAGTGTGGTAGTGAAAGGTTAACCTTCTGTAGTGTAGAGTAGATTTTCGAGTGATGACAGACTGACACAGACTGATTGAATGACAGGTGAAACAACTAATTGTATTCACCTCCCATCTCCCGCCCTTCCCACGCGCCACAAACCACTGAGCTACTGTGATACAGTGCTTGCGCAGTCAGTCGATTTTAGCTAGTAGTCAGACTTTGCTAGCACAGAATGTCTCACTCGCAGAAAAGAAAAATATCAGATTTATTTTCGAAACGTCCCGCCAGTCCCAGTGACAGTCCCACAAAATCTGATAAACATCAGAGAGACAGAGACGACAGGTTCAGCCTCAGCATCAGGTATTGAAGAGTTAACTGAGTCTGTTCCCCTATACCCCCCTCGGGCGCCAGGGGCTTCCACTGAGGGGTGATGCAAATAGGGATGGGGTGTTATGGCAGCTCATGATGGAAAGAGTGCGCACCGAGTCTGATTCCGAGTTGAAGAATTGGCTCCAAAAGAGAGACAACTGGATGTCCAACAACATCCAAAACGAAATCTTACAGCTGTTTGCCCATGATATTCAGCGACAAATTAGAGGCAAAGCATCCAAAAGCCCATTCTTTGGCTTGAGCGCTGACGGAACTACTGATGTCACTCACTGGAAAAGAACAATTCTCGTGTAATATACAGTTCGCCGATGACAACTTGGAAGCTCAGAACTTCTTTTGGGGTTTTTACAATGCCCGGCCCAGACACAACAGCCGAGACGCTGTTTTTGTGTATAAAAGACTTTTACGCCTCGACCTGCCCATGGAGAGGCTGATAGGATACTGTTTTGACGGGGCCAGCAACATGTCTGGGGGGTACAGGCTAGACCAGGGGTTCCCAAACTTTTCAGGCCGCGACCCAAAAAAAACTGTGTCAGAGAGCCGCGACCCCCACTATTATAGGAGGTAAAAAAAATGTTTTTAATAAAAAATAATATTCATTTTTTTTTTATATAAATGGAAATGTATGGTTGAAACATGCAAACGTTCAAACGCACACACACTAATAAGCATTGGAGGCTTTTAACCAGGGCCGGACTGGGGAAATCATTCAGGCCAGGAAATATAGTGCAAAATATAGCCCCAGTCAGGCCACTTTTTAAGCAGGGGGTCTGGGGGTCCCCCACCAGGAATTCTTTTGTTACAAAGAATTCATTTCCTGCATTCTGGTGCAGGATTTTTTTTATTTGTACCCTTTAAATGCCAGTGTTTGTGATGGCATCACAAATTATTGTTAAAAAACAGGCTAGCATATGTATGATTAGCAACAACACAGATTTTTTTGGATTTTCAGTTTTTTTGTAATTGATAAATACAATATTTTATTCAACTTTAGCCCTGATCATAACACCACATATTCATTTTATAATTCTAACCCTTTAAATGCCAGTGTGTGTGATGGCATATATTTGCAATATATCAAATGCAAAGTAGATTTTTCTGGGGGGGATTATTACATGCTAGCATGTGTCAATGATTAGCAGTTTTTTGTAAGGGTCCCACCTCCACCAATCACATGTGGCTCCCTTTGTGTGTGTGTGAGAGCAAGAGAGAGAGAGAGAGATAGTTCTCCAACTTGTGTGAGTTGCAGTGATCTCCTGGTTGTTCCCCACCTAGGTTATCTAACTATTGCGCTGGTGCAACTAGAAACACTGGCCTGGCCTTGTTCTAAGTTCAGTGGCCTGACTGAAAAAAAAAAAAAGGAAATTATCATCTGGCTCAAAGGCCGCACCCCCTACCGATTTAAAATTCCAACGTGCCTGCTCATCCCTCCACAATCCTCCACCCGTACCCTCAGATCTGCAGGTAGCCTGCTCCTTCGGGTCCCCAGTACCCGGCTCTGCACCATGGGTGACCGAGCCTTCTGCTCGGCTGCGCCACGCCTATGGAACAGCCTCCCCATCCAGCTGAGGGCACCACAGAGCCTGAACTCTTTTAAAGCAGGCCTGAAAACCTATTTCAAAAGGCCTTTGATTGCTAGCTTTTTATTTATTTTTCTTGTGATTAGATTTATTTCTTGTGCTGTTGTCTTTAATTTTCTGTGCATACTATGTTTTTAACTATGTTCTATTTTTTATTTGTAGTAGTCGCTGTTTACAACGACCAGATTACCACCCACCGGCTTCCCTCCCTCTGACACTGCCAACTGTGTCAGTATGACGACCGGCCAAGCCGGAGGCACTGCTGACAGCTGGATTCGATACCAGTGTCTCTGCGGTGGTAGACAGGCGCTTGGTCCACTGCGCTACCCGGCCGCCCCCTATTTATTTTATACTTTATTTTTTTAATTATTATTATGTATTTTCTTTTATTATTATTATTAATTATTTAAACATTTTTAACTATGTTTTAACCCTGTAGCACTTTGGGATCCTAGTGAACGAAAAGTGCAATACAAATACAATTTATTATTATTATTATTATTATTATTAACACTTTAAGTGCCGAAAACGTGTTTAGGCGTCCTTCCCCGCCATGCTCAAGTTGCAGAGGACGCCGTAACTCGTCTTTAATATCAATATTTCAAAAATCTGTGATCGAAATCATATTTTTCCTCCGCAGCCCTGAGACACAGTGCTGGCCTCCTCTCAACCCTCTAGCGGTTCAAGAGCGCCATCTGGTGGCCGATCGGCAGAAGCGCCAAACAGGAAGTCATGTGGATGAAGTGCTGATCGTCCATATTACTTCCGGGCACTCTCTATAGGTCCCGGGACTCGATCTCGACACAATACATAGCGATCCGTTGCCAATAACTCGATAAACAACATGAATTGGACGTATATACTATTATACAACCTGGAAATAGATCGCGTATTTCTACATCCCATAATAGGAATATTTCAGTTCCACGCTCATCGTCCAACGGCGCGAGGAAGATACAGCGTTATTTTTGAACGTGTTCGATATAAACTGCTCTGATGATTATATCACCCACACTAGATGAATGATATAACGCTGACCACGGAATTATAAACGATCCCCCGCCCATCCGGTCATCATCAGATGATACGTAGAAACTTCTAGAAGTACGTCCAATTGAAATTTTTTATCTCGCACAGATTCCTACCAAACTGTATTTCATCATCAATATAATGCATTTGGGGCTATAAATCACGTTCTGGAGAAAGCTGCAGAAAGAGATGAAAACATACTTATACTTTAGACCATATTTTACTATGAATATGTGAATGAAAAAGTTTAACGTTGCTACACAATGAACAATACATATAGGACCTTGAATGGGCCCTAATAATGGCAATCTAGCAATAGAATTTAAAAAGTTATAGCCCTGCAAAGAAGGGGAACTTCTCCATAGACAAATAGAGCTGGCAAGGGATGGTATATCATGAATTTAGCCTTAGGCAATCAAAGTGTTAATGGCCAGACAGTGGATTTGGTGACCACTTATAAATATCTCGGTCCATTATTGACAATCGTCTGAAATTGTATTATTTTTTTTTATTTTTTTTTAACTTTATTGCCAACAGCAATACAATGACAGTACAGTACAGTAAAAATTACAATACAGACGGGGGAAAAAAAAAAAAAAAGGGGGGGAAATAAATAAAATAAAGTAAACATTTACAAATAACTAACCTTGATTGGGTCCCTCCTCCAAAACATTCCTGCCTACTCAAATATACCTACACATTTCCCTCTCTGTATATACATACCCATAATACACACTTGTACATTTCCCTCCATCCTGTCTCAAAGCAGTGTTTCCCTAAGCCTACCCAAGATAGCTAGTAATTTACCTTTATCTCTTCTCAAAGAGAGGCATCTTCAGCTGTAGCTGGGCTGTCATGTGTTCCATTATATGTACATGTTTAACTTTCTGTTTCCATTGAGCAGTCGTAGGGGGCTCAGGTTTCATCCAGTTAATAGTAATAATTTTTTTTTGCAATCATCAATAAGATGTGTAATATATAGTACTGATGCGTGTCCAACACTCGTTCACTCTGTATTTCTAACAGAAACAACATTGGGTCCATGGGGATGTCCGTTTCCAATATTTTCTCTAGTGAAATTGTATTCTAATACTGAAATGGCAGCGCTTCTTCTGTTCAGGTGGATTCAGGTGAATAAGTCATTGATGATTTTGTTCTACAGGGCTTTCATAGAGTCCGTTGTTTCCTTTGCTGCCATTTGTTGATATGGAAACATTGGCGTTAGACAAAATAATGTCCTTTACGGGGTTGTGAGGGGGGCTAGTGTCGTGTCTTGCTGGTACACGATGATTAAAAATTAAGAAAAGAGAAGATACACTTTTTGGGTATTTAATTATTTAGAGTGAATAGTCAAAAGGTACAATGAAAACAAGCTGCAATTCAGCAGGCCGGCTGAGTACAGAGTTCGCACAGGTGTGACAAAAAGCAAGATGATAACAAAACAAAGCAAGTCAAAACAAGGGAAAAAGAAGTGTCTCCCTGTCGTGTCTGTGGTCCTTATATTGTAAAGCATGTGTGGGTGTATGTGTGTGGGTATGTGTATATGTGTGAGTGTGTGTGTATATGTGTGTGAGTGGGTGTCTTTCCAGGCCTAATTTAGGTTTGCCGTGCGCGACTGAGTAAGAGTGTCTGTGCACATGAGACCAAATGATGTATATGTGTGTGTGTTTTACCCTGTTGGAGAGATTGTGTGTAAAAGGGCCGTGTTCGAGATGCGGGGGTGTTCGAGTAAATCAGTAGTGTCAGGTTGAAGGATGGGTAGAAGGAGAGGGGGGGGGGGCAGGGAAGGATGTGTGTTAAGGGGGACAGGGAAGGATGTGTGAACCTCTTCCACCCGACGGGACCGGTACCAGTCCCGAAATGACATCTGGTCATAAATCAATATTTTTCAGAGTGTTGTATAAAAGTAGCGATTTTAATTTCAAACGTATTCAAGTATTAACATCATAAACATGTCACAACAGCATAGTCAGGCAGGTCTGGGACCGATGCCGTGCCGCCTGGGATTCATCTGTTAGGTCAGTTGTTGGGGCGGGTACGTTGAGGAGCGCAGGTCCTTGATCCTGATTGCGCCGGACCGGGGCGCAGCTGTGTGGTTCCCGGTCCTGATCCAGCTCTTGAAGTGCGCGCATCCTATTATTATGCAAAGTCTAGGTGATAAGTGCCTAGACTTTGCATAATAATAGGATACCGTTTGGCCTACGCCCATATTACGACTGCACCCCTGGTCCTAACGCCCAACTGTTGCCAGCTTAAATTTCTTAATACCAAATTAGTTTTATGTCCAAATCAACTTAAACCATTCTTTGGTTTGGCATAATACTTACATTTTAGTGTGTGTCTGCTTCTGGGGCACATTTCAATATGACTCATTACAATTTGTACCATATTATAACACAATAGACAATCATATTGGTCCACCCATCTGTTTTACTCATTAATTTAAATTAGGTTTCACCTGAAAACATATCATTCTAACCAGTTTAATTACTTTTTGTCCAATTAAATATTTGCAATAGTTTACAACCATAGTTCTTTCATTGGCATAGGAATTTGATTCTAAACCATTTAAAGTTTAATATCCTTATGTTCCCCTCATTGAGCACATCCTTTTAATGGTAATGCCAATTGAGTTGTACTGCTTTCTAATAAAGTAAATCATTTTCTAAGGAAAAAGCTTTACTATTTCCTATAGTTTCAGTAACTCCTCCTGTATCCAGTTTCTATGCTATCTGTCTCACAGGCCGGCCTGACAATTCACAGGGTGATGCGATCAGCCAGTCCCTTTGTCCTCCTGTTAAGGCAGCTGCTAAGCCAGTATCTATATGCAAATAGCTGGTGTCTGCTGACACATTCCAAAACACACGAGGTCCCTACAGTATTGAGTTCTTGAGACTTGGATGATCATGTGATTATCAGACAATTATTGAGTTTATATTGGAAGATAAACACTGATTACTAAAAACTGGTATTATTAAGCATGAATTATACCACACGTGCATGGGCCCACCGTCGGGCCGCCATGCCCGGGCACGGGACGCACGCACGTCGCAGCGTTTTGCAAGCGTCTACCGGCTCAGGGCTGCATTTTTCGCCAATCACGTAATATACCATTCTAAACTTGAATTCGCCACCTAACTAAGCAGGATTTAGGAGCGCTGAAGAGCAGTCGTAAGTCGGACAGACTGGTGTGTGCCGTGTTATTATGGGCTTTATTTGGGAGGAATCATGGTGATTGCATCCATGTCAACTCTACAGACATCCTTGGAATTAAATAATCATAATAATAATAAATATGACAATATTTGTATGATAAAAAGATTTGTTTTACATTTACAGTCATGCCTCAAGAGGCATTGTGATGTCCGAAAATAAATAAAATCCCTACACCAACACTGCAAATGACAGTGGATAAATAAATAAGAACTAAAGCTAATCACGTGGATATAGCTATAGTGGAATAGACTGTATTAATATTCCATATTTATACCGTCTTGGTGCGCTCTCCTGGCCACCTGTTCAGTACAGTAGACATCTTAGCATGACACGTTAAGGCTGCCACAGAGTCGGGCATACTGTGAGCGGACCGGACTTTGTGCGGCATGTCCGCAATCGTTTGCGGTTTCAGTCAAGCATACCACCGCTTACCAATTTCCTACATTTCTCATGGCAGTTTACTACATTTAATGCAGGTCGATGTCTATGTAACAGAGGCAACTCGCCCCTGCCACGAATTCGACCATGCCTTGAGTGGGAGTCGAACCCCAGGCGTCCGCACTGCGGGCGACATCACAAACCGTTGCGCCAAGAAAGGAATTCCCTTCTAAGCGCTCAGTTTGGATGCCTCTGGGGAGTGAGTTTTACACCCGTTACACTCTCCCCCCCTAAACTCACACCACCCAAGGCATCCGGGTCACGGCACCAGTGTAACAGAGGCAACTCGCCCCTGCCACGAATTCGACCATGCCTTGAGTGGGAGTCGAACCCCAGGCGTCCGCACTGCGGGCGACATCACAAACCGTTGCGCCAAGAAAGGAATTCCCTTCTAAGCGCTCAGTTTGGATGCCTCTGGGGAGTGAGTTTTACACCCGTTACATCTACTAGAACTACAGTACGACTACTATAGGGCAGCGCAGTATCTGCAATCTCCTAATACAACAAGTCATTAGAATAATATAAGCCTACTGTTCATTCATTACGTACGTAGACTATACAGTACGTGTGCACGTGTGTGTGTGTGCACGCTGCGCCAGGTAGCCAGGAGCATGCAACAAGACGGTATAAATATGGAATATTAATACAGTCTATTCCACTATATACTGTAGCTATAGTGTGCTGTATGATGACATACATTTGAATCTGATCTCATTTTGATCCGTCGCAAAGCACTTCAGCGCTGCCTGTTGAATACAGGGATCAGCTCATGCAATGCAGACCCTTGTTTTGCACACGGCCCTCGCATTATAATGAGCTGGAGGGGCGTGTCTGTATGCAAATGAAATAAACGAGAACGTGCACCCGGGGTTCGCAGCTGTGATCATTTGGCAAGTTAAGACAACCTCTCTACGTGTTGGTGAATCCGGGGGTAATTGTCGTCGGCTTTCTCTTACGACCTTCCAAGAAGGTTGTCGTCAGAGAAATCTTAAGACAATGTTGGTGAATGAACCTTTAAATGAATACCTCCAACATATATTTTGAACCTACACTATACGGTTTGACTGTAATAATTGCAGTTTTGATCTTCAATGGGTGGCTACAATGGGGAGAGAATGGGGACTCCCTGAAAGCTTGGTGTTTCACCCGGAGGCCGTGCCTCATGTCCTGCATCACGGGAGGGAGGGGTTGGGGGGGCGGTTGGCTCAGCAGGTAGAGTGGTCATCTGGTAATCGTAAGGTTCCAGGTTCGATTCTGGCTCCTCCCAGCAGTGTGTCGAAATGAGCAAGACACTTAACCCCTAACTGCTCCCGATGAGCAGGTTGGCATCTTGGATGGTCGCCTCCGCCGTCGGTGCGTGAATGTGTGAGTGAATGGGTTAATGTATGCAAGTAAATTTACCATTTACACAGAGTGTTGTGTGCCTGATGCCTGATCTCAGCGGCTCGCATGTATCTCAGCGGTGTACAACTAAATAGTGGTAAAATATATTGACATTTAACGTTAGATGGACTAAATGTGTCCAACTACAAAAATATCATCAATAGCATCAATGTCCATGTACACAGGTGTGAGACCAAATATACAAATGATGAAACATGATAAATAAGTATTTTATTGACATGCATCAAATCAACTGATCTCATATTCTATGTAGTATGTATTATACAGTATAGTTTTGCCTAATTTTCCAAATAAAACTAGACCATACCTTGCCACTCTCAACTTCTCATTTCCATCAAACCAAAATAATTCTGGATTTTTGTTCAGCATTCTTACAAAGGTGCCTATGATAAAATTAAGTGCAATTTATTTTCATTATCCACAGGTTACAGACCAGATATCCTCCTTCCTCACTTCACCCACTTCTACCTCCAGGGGTAGGAGACCTCTTCATAACGTAAGGTTATTCTATAACCCTAGTTATATGAATACTATGGCTGAGCGTCTTGCTCTGCCTACTGAGATATATCATTATCTCCAGCACCTAGTGTGCTCTGGGAAACAAAACAAATGCACCCACTTGCACGTGACCATGCCACTCCCATGCGTGCCTCTATATTACGCCGGAAGTGGTCACGCCTCACCCTTCCAAGTTCGAATTCCATATGCGGAAAACATCCAAGGGACCTCAGGGCGCTGAAGAGCGAGACGCTCAGCCAGTATTCATATAACTAGGGTTATAGAATAACCTTACGTTATATTATCATACTGGCAATCGCGTCTCGCTCTGCCTACTGAGATAAAGGGCAGAGCGGACGCGTGGCCACGTCAAATGCACCCCCTGAGGGCCCGTAAGCCCCAGCCAGGGAGGAGGGGAGTCCCGTCCACCCGCCCATCCTAACGAAGGGGGGGGAGGCAGTCAACTTCAACCAAAGTGCGAAAAAGGGGAACCAGGCACCCCCGAACGCACAGCTCAAGCGGGACCACGTGTGACACAGCACCCCGCGGTCCACACCCACACACTCCTGCTAGCCCACCTGATGGCGGGATGCAGGAGAGGTCCCGGACCTCAGGACCGCCTGGGAGACAGAACCCCCAGTCATGTCCATGAGGTAAAACCCAACAAAGGGACTCGGGGAGGACCAGGAGGCCGCAGCACAGATGTCCTCCACCGAGGCCCCCCCCAACAGGGCAGCAGAGGCCTAACTCATATTGAATGTGTGTATTATACTGTGTAGTTTGTCTGATTACCCCAAGACCACCCATATTTCACACCGTGCCTGTATGAAGATTGCACTTTATGTGTGCATGAGCGTGTGTGTGTGTGTGCGCACGTGTGTGTGCGCATGTGTGTGTGCGCATGTGTGCGTGTGTGTGTGTGCTGCTGCAGCAGCATTTCATCCATCTGTGAGAGACAAAACAAAAATGCAATAAATGAATTGAATAAAAAAGCAGGTGGAATGTCTGCATATAAAAAGGCAAATTCACATTCTTAAACTTCTCAAACTTTCAATTAAGAGGCTGTTTACTTGCAGCTGCCATGATCGATCAAATGTGACTTGGAGTGAAAATAAAACATTTACGTTCTATTCAAGATGTTAGCTTGAAAGTAGACTCTGTTTGAGACCCACAAAACACATACAAGTTTGTGTAATATAGCTTTTATTTTCAGATACTGTATTAACCCTTTCACTACCACATTACTTTTCACTACCAAACTTTACCCTTCTGTAGTGTGGTAGTGAAAGGTTAACCTAGTGTGGTAGTGAAAGGTTAACCTTCTGTAGTGTAGAGTAGATTTTCGAGTGATGACAGACTGACACAGACTGATTGAATGACAGGTGAAACAACTAATTGTATTCACCTCCCATCTCCCGCCCTTCCCACGCGCCACAAACCACTGAGCTACTGTGATACAGTGCTTGCGCAGTCAGTCGATTTTAGCTAGTAGTCAGACTTTGCTAGCACAGAATGTCTCACTCGCAGAAAAGAAAAATATCAGATTTATTTTCGAAACGTCCCGCCAGTCCCAGTGACAGTCCCACAAAATCTGATAAACATCAGAGAGACAGAGACGACAGGTTCAGCCTCAGCATCAGGTATTGAAGAGTTAACTGAGTCTGTTCCCCTATACCCCCCTCGGGCGCCAGGGGCTTCCACTGAGGGGTGATGCAAATAGGGATGGGGTGTTATGGCAGCTCATGATGGAAAGAGTGCGCACCGAGTCTGATTCCGAGTTGAAGAATTGGCTCCAAAAGAGAGACAACTGGATGTCCAACAACATCCAAAACGAAATCTTACAGCTGTTTGCCCATGATATTCAGCGACAAATTAGAGGCAAAGCATCCAAAAGCCCATTCTTTGGCTTGAGCGCTGACGGAACTACTGATGTCACTCACTGGAAAAGAACAATTCTCGTGTAATATACAGTTCGCCGATGACAACTTGGAAGCTCAGAACTTCTTTTGGGGTTTTTACAATGCCCGGCCCAGACACAACAGCCGAGACGCTGTTTTTGTGTATAAAAGACTTTTACGCCTCGACCTGCCCATGGAGAGGCTGATAGGATACTGTTTTGACGGGGCCAGCAACATGTCTGGGGGGTACAGGCTAGACCAGGGGTTCCCAAACTTTTCAGGCCGCGACCCAAAAAAAACTGTGTCAGAGAGCCGCGACCCCCACTATTATAGGAGGTAAAAAAAATGTTTTTAATAAAAAATAATATTAATTTTTTTTATATATAAATGGAAATGTATGGTTGAAACATGCAAACGTTCAAACGCACACACACTAATAAGCATTGGAGGCTTTTAACCAGGGCCGGACTGGGGAAATCATTCAGGCCAGGAAATATAGTGCAAAATATAGCCCCAGTCAGGCCACTTTTTAAGCAGGGGGTCTGGGGGTCCCCCACCAGGAATTCTTTTGTTACAAAGAATTCATTTCCTGCATTCTGGTGCAGGATTTCTTTTATTTGTACCCTTTAAATGCCAGTGTTTGTGATGGCATCACAAATTATTGTTAAAAAACAGGCTAGCATATGTATGATTAGCAACAACACAGATTTTTTTGGATTTTCAGTTTTTTTGTAATTGATAAATACAATATTTTATTCAACTTCAGCCCTGATCATAACACCACATATTCATTTTATAATTCTAACCCTTTAAATGCCAGTGTGTGTGATGGCATATATTTGCAATATATCAAATGCAAAGTAGATTTTTCTGGGGGGGATTATTACATGCTAGCATGTGTCAATGATTAGCAGTTTTTTGTAAGGGTCCCACCTCCACCAATCACATGTGGCTCCCTTTGTGTGTGTGTGAGAGCAAGAGAGAGAGAGAGAGAGATAGTTCTCCAACTTGTGTGAGTTGCAGTGATCTCCTGGTTGTTCCCCACCTAGGTTATCTAACTATTGCGCTGGTGCAACTAGAAACACTGGCCTGGCCTTGTTCTAAGTTCAGTGGCCTGACTGAAAAAAAAAAAGGGAAATTATCATCTGGCTCAAAGGCCGCACCCCCTACCGATTTAAAATTCCAACGTGCCTGCTCATCCCTCCACAATCCTCCACCCGTACCCTCAGATCTGCAGGTAGCCTGCTCCTTCGGGTCCCCAGTACCCGGCTCTGCACCATGGGTGACCGAGCCTTCTGCTCGGCTGCACCACGCCTATGGAACAGCCTCCCCATCCAGCTGAGGGCACCACAGAGCCTGAACTCTTTTAAAGCAGGCCTGAAAACCTATTTCAAAAGGCCTTTGATTGCTAGCTTTTTATTTATTTTTCATGTGATTAGATTTATTTCTTGTGCTGTTGTCTTTAATTTTCTGTGCATACTATGTTTTTAACTATGTTCTATTTTTTATTTGTAGTAGTCGCTGTTTACAACGACCAGATTACCACCCACCGGCTTCCCTCCCTCTGACACTGCCAATTGTGTCAGTATGACGACCGGCCAAGCCGGAGGCACTGCTGACAGCTGGATTCGATACCAGTGTCTCTGCGGTGGTAGACAGGCGCTTGGTCCACTGCGCTACCCGGCCGCCCCCTATTTATTTTATACTTTATTTTTTTAATTATTATTATGTATTTTCTTTTATTATTATTATTAATTATTTAAACATTTTTAACTATGTTTTAACCCTGTAGCACTTTGGGATCCTAGTGAACGAAAAGTGCAATACAAATACAATTTATTATTATTATTATTATTAACACTTTAAGTGCCGAAAACGTGTTTAGGCGTCCTTCCCCGCCATGCTCAAGTTGCCGAGGACGCCGTAACTCGTCTTTAATATCAATATTTCAAAAATCTGTGATCGAAATCATATTTTTCCTCCGCAGCCCTGAGACACAGTGCTGGCCTCCTCTCAACCCTCTAGCGGTTCAAGAGCGCCATCTGGTGGCCGATCGGCAGAAGCGCCAAACAGGAAGTCATGTGGATGAAGTGCTGATCGTCCATATTACTTCCGGGCACTCTCTATAGGTCCCGGGACTCGATCTCGACACAATACATAGCGATCCGTTGCCAATAACTCGATAAACAACATGAATTGGACGTATATACTATTATACAACCTGGAAATAGATCACGTATTTCTACATCCCATAATAGGAATATTTCAGTTCCACGCTCATCGTCCAACGGCGCGAGGAAGATACGGTAAGATTCAGCGTTATTTTTGAACGTGTTCGATATAAACTGCTCTGATGATCATATCACCCACACTAGATGAATGATATAACGCTGACCACGGAATTATAAACGATCCCCCGCCCATCCGGTCATCATCAGATGATACGTAGAAACTTCTAGAAGTACGTCCAATTGAAATTTTTTATCTCGCACAGATTCCTACCAAACTGTATTTCATCATCAATATAATGCATTTGGGGCTATAAATCACGTTCTGGAGAAAGCTGCAGAAAGAGATGAAAACATACTTATACTTTAGACCATATTTTACTATGAATATGTGAATGAAAAAGTTTAACGTTGCTACACAATGAACAATACATATAGGACCTTGAATGGGCCCTAATAATGGCAATCTAGCAATAGAATTTAAAAAGTTATAGCCCTGCAAAGAAGGGGAACTTCTCCATAGACAAATAGAGCTGGCAAGGGATGGTATATCATGAATTTAGCCTTAGGCAATCAAAGTGTTAATGGCCAGACAGTGGATTTGGTGACCACTTATAAATATCTCGGTCCATTATTGACAATCATCTGAAATTGTATTAATTTTTTTTTTTTTTTTTTTACTTTATTGCCAACAGCAATACAATGACAGTACAGTACAGTAAAAATTACAATACAGACGGGGGAAAAAAGAAAAAAAAGGGGGGGAAATAAATAAAATAAAGTAAACATTTACAAATAACTAACCTTGATTGGGTCCCTCCTCCAAAACATTCCTGCCTACTCAAATATACCTACACATTTCCCTCTCTGTATATACATACCCATAATACACACTTGTACATTTCCCTCCATCCTGTCTCAAAGCAGTGTTTCCCTAAGCCTACCCAAGATAGCTAGTAATTTACCTTTATCTCTTCTCAAAGAGAGGCATCTTCAGCTGTAGCTGGGCTGTCATGTGTTCCATCATATGTACATGTTTAACTTTCTGTTTCCATTGAGCAGTCGTAGGGGGCTCAGGTTTCATCCAGTTAATAGTAATAATTTTTTTTTGCAATCATCAATAAGATGTGTAATATATAGTACTGATCCGTGTCCAACACTCGTTCACTCTGTATTTCTAACAGAAACAACATTGGGTCCATGGGGATGTCCGTTTCCAATATTTTCTCTAGTGAAATTGTATTCTAATACTGAAATGGCAGCGCCTCTTCTGTTCAGGTGGATTCAGGTGAATAAGTCATTGATGATTTTGTTCTACAGGGCTTTCATAGAGTCCGTTGTTTCCTTTGCTGCCATTTGTTGATATGGAAACATTGGCGTTAGACAAAATAATGTCCTTTACGGGGTTGTGAGGGGGGCTAGTGTCGTGTCTTGCTGGTACACGATGATTAAAAATTAAGAAAAGAGAAGATACACTTTTTGGGTATTTAATTATTTAGAGTGAATAGTCAAAAGGTACAATGAAAACAAGCTGCAATTCAGCAGGCCGGCTGAGTACAGAGTTCGCACAGGTGTGACAAAAAGCAAGATGATAACAAAACAAAGCAAGTCAAAACAAGGGAAAAAGAAGTGTCTCCCTGTCGTGTCTGTGGTCCTTATATTGTAAAGCATGTGTGGGTGTATGTGTGTGGGTATGTGTATATGTGTGAGTGTGTGTGTATATGTGTGTGAGTGGGTGTCTTTCCAGGCCTAATTTAGGTTTGCCGTGCGCGACTGAGTAAGAGTGTCTGTGCACATGAGACCAAATGATGTATATGTGTGTGTGTTTTACCCTGTTGGAGAGATTGTGTGTAAAAGGGCCGTGTTCGAGATGCGGGGGTGTTCGAGTAAATCAGTAGTGTCAGGTCGAAGGATGGGTAGAAGGAGAGGGGGGGGGGGGGCAGGGAAGGATGTGTGTTAAGGGGGACAGGGAAGGATGTGTGAACCTCTTCCACCCGACGGGACCGGTACCAGTCCCGAAATGACATCTGGTCATAAATCAATATTTTTCAGAGTGTTGTATAAAAGTAGCGATTTTAATTTCAAACGTATTCAAGTATTAACATCATAAACATGTCACAACAGCATAGTCAGGCAGGTCTGGGACCGATGCCGTGCCGCCTGGGATTCTTTCCCCCATACATCTGTTAGGTCAGTTGTTGGGGCGGGTACGTTGAGGAGCGCAGGTCCTTGATCCTGATTGCGCCGGACCGGGGCGCAGCTGTGTGGTTCCCGGTCCTGATCCAGCTCTTGGTATCCCGTCATGGCCTGTTCCTTGGTCATCGCGGGCCCTCTCTCAAGCGCACGGGTCTCTGTGTTGGTTCCCTGTGCTGGGCCAGCTGCTGATGGTTTGGCTGGTGAGAGGGTGAGTCTGGAGAGGATGGATCCTTCTGTGGTTGGTACCATTCCGGACGGCGCATGCTCCCTCCACTATCGCGGGTTACGCAGGTAGGTGGCGTATTTTCCAAGAGTGGTGTAAGGCCACCCTCTTGTGAAGCGTTTCCTGCTTGGCATTCGACGCCTTAAGCCGGTGAAACGCTCTTTGGCTCCGAGCTGGGATCTTCAATTGGTCCTCGGTCGGTTGTCCTTGGCCCCATTTGAGCCTCTTGAGCAAGCGCTGTTGGAACAGCTGTCGTTCAAGACTGCGTTCTTGCTGGCCATCACCTCCGCTAAACGCGTGGGTGAGCTTTGTGCTCTCTCGGTGCGGCCCGAGTGTCTGTCTATTCGTTCCGATAGCGGTGCCACTCTGCGGCCTAATCCAGCCTTCGTGCCAAAAAATATCCGAAGTTCTTTCCGCTCCAGGGATATTATGGTTCAGGCGTTTCATCCGCCTCCTCACGCTAGTGAGTTGGAGGCGGGCCTTCACCTGTCATGTCCGGTTCGGGCTTGGGGATTTACCTCAGCCGTACTCAAGGCCTCAGGGCTACTGATCAGCTCTTTGTCTGTTACGGTGGCTCTCGTGCTGGTAAGGCACTGTCGAAACAGCGCCTGTCCCATTGGTTGTGCGAGGGCATTGCCCTTTGCTACACGTTGGCCGGGCCTCTGCCGCCCCCTACTGGGTGGGGCCTCGGTGGAGGACATCTGTGCTGCGGCTTCATGGTCCTCACCGGGTCCCTTCGTAAGGTTTTACCTCATGGACATGACCGGGGGTTCTGTCTCCCAGGCGGTTCTGAGGTCTGGGACCTCTCCTGCTTCCTGTCCTTTGGTGGGGTAGCAGGAGTGTGTGGGTGTGGGCCACAATGTGTTGTGTCACATGTGGTTCCGCCTGTGCTGTGCGTTCAAGAGGTTCTAGTTCCCTCTTGTTCGCACTCGGGTGGAGTTGACTGCCGCCCCCCCTTCATTAGGAAGGATGGGGTGACGGGACTCCCCTCCCCCCTGATGTGGGCTTTCGGGTCCTCAGGGGGTGAATTTGTCGGTCCTCGCGTCTGCTCTGTCCCCATATCTCGATGGCGAAGAGCAAGACGCGATTCGCCAGTACGACTATATAAAGATAGGTTATGTATATAATAGGGATGCCCCGATCAAGTTTTTTGCCACCGATACCGATCACCGATCGTCGTGATCCATATCGGCCGATACCGATCCGATACCGATTGTTTTTGATTAAAAAGAAATTAAAAATTATTTTATATAAAAATTTTTATTTTTATTTTTTTTATAAAATATATATATTATATAATTAGACTTGTACTTGTATTATCTGCGACTGCGAGACATCGCCACCACGCAACAAGTCAAAATGCTCACTATCTGCAAACAGCTCCACTGTCTGTGTGTACTCTAGTAGCCCAGCTCAAAAGGATTCTCCGGCGCTGCAGCGGGACCCCATTGGTAACGTTAAGTGCTTTGGTCGTTTCACATTCAGCAAGCCCTCAGCTCGAATACGCATTAAATCAATGTTATAAGACATTGATATCAAGAGCTATCTGTAGCTACTGCTAGCCGGCTAGATGACGTTAAGACAGAACTTTAGTTCAATGGGACATTTCGTTTTGAACAGTAAACGAACGTCAGCTAACGCAAGCTAACTGAGGTATGAACATGAACTACTAGACTTTCTGGATCATTTGTTGATATCAGGAGCTATCGGTAGCTAGCCGGCTAAATACCGTTAGACAATGCCTACTAAACGTGAATAGTTGACTGGGTAATTTTGTTTAAACAGTAACGATAGCTAGGTAGCTAACGTTAGCGCAGGTCGAATGCAGTGCACTACAGACTCGAGCAGAGGAGCCGCACCTCTTTGTTTACAAACTCTACACGGGGGCGGGCGGGGCTAGGGAGGAGGAGCAGCGGCAGTTTGCAGGTCGTGTGTGTCTGAGACAGACAGCGAGTGAGAGCTTCGCTTGATCGGTTTCCGCTATCGGCGAATATGACTAATTATCGGAATTCACAGATTGCATATTTATACTGAGTATCGGCCGATAACGATCGGTGGCCGATCGATCGGGGCATCCCTAGTATATAATCTAGTTATATGAGTACTGGCTGAGCGTCCTGCTCTTAGCTTGCCCTGAGGTCCCTTGGGGAAACTTTTCTTGCGAAAGTTTTTTTCCGAAGAAGAGCGAGTGGTGACCACGCCTAGTGCTATATAGTACGTAGCACTATGGCGGGGCCTGGCAGGTGCTGGGTGTATTGTTTTTTATTCGTTGATGGAGTACACTAGGTACTGGAGAGGAGGTATATCTCGATGGCGAAGAGCAGGACGCTCAGCCAGTACTCATATAACTAGGTTATATACATAATAGTGTTGTCACGATACTGGAATTTCGACTTCGATACGATACCTTGAAAAGTATCGATACTTCGATACCATTTCGATACCAAAAAAAAAATATATATATATATATATATATATATATATTTTTTTTTTTAACAAATGTAGCTTTTGTTGCTGGTTGATTCTCCTCAGCTTCGAGTCTGGTACTATAAGAGAAGATAAATATAACACTTTTAAAACCCTTTGTTTATCTTTAGATCACACATTTAAAAATAACTGTTCATCTCACTTCAATAATTTTTATTGCAAATGCAGAACATGGTATTTTCTCAAGCAGACAGATGTAAACACTGTAATCTGTGTTGCATGTACCTCACAAACTGAACAGTTAGTAACAGTTTTTATTTAAAGATAACGAGAGCAAGCGAGAGAGAGAGAGAGAGAGGTATCGGTAGATAGAGAGAGAGAGAGAGAGAGAGGTAGCGGTAGATAGAGAGAGAGAGAGAGAGAGAGAGCGAGAGAGAGAGAGAGGTAGCGGTAGATGGAGAGAGACAGAGAGAGAGAGAGAGAGAGGCTATGCTCGGAGCATTTTAGTAATGTTACATTTTCAACAAGATTGCTGCTATTTAAACACTTGGTGGAAACGGGGTAACGTTAACCTTATGTCGACTGTAGTATTGTATGACCTCGACATAACGTTTACACGTTAACGTTACTCCGTTTCCATGCAGTATTTATAACGGTGGCCAGCTAAGCTAAGGGAGCTAACTGCTAGCAGTAGCTAACGTTAGCTGGTAGCTGTAACGTTACAACGAATCAGCTGTTGATATTATGCGCCATCAGTAGACAACGTATCATGTATTAAACTAGAGTTAATGGTTTAATGCTTCAGTCACAGTGACGTTGAAAGAGCAGCTGTCACGAACCTCTTTAATTTCTTTATGGAGATCCGCGCTGGCACTGCTCTGTAACACCGCTTGCAAATAGCATTGGGGAAGCTTTAGCTTGTCCTCCGTTGTTTACTTCAAACCCGAAGTACCTCCAAACAGCACTTCTGCTGTTTTCTTTATCCACAAGCACAAGTTGCGGAGGCTCTGCATTTGCCATCATTTTCAGCTAAAAGCTCTTGTTTACAAATACAAACTGAAGACTGCTCTGTGAGGGGGAGGGCTGGACTCGGAGCAGGCGGAACAGCGCGTCAACAACTTGCTGTAGAACACTCGCCAGCTGGTACCGATACTGCAGAAAGTATAGGTATTTCGGGAAATGAGTATCGAAGCAGTTTTAAATATTCAGTATCGATATGTATCGATACTTCGATATTTTTGACAACACTAATACATAACCTATCGTTTTTCCTCCTACAGCTCTAAAGTGTCTCATGTCAGTCCAGAATCCAGAAGACTGTTCTTCCTATCACGCCCGCTCCCTGCAGCTGAGTTTTTCCTCTTCACTCGTTCTCTCTTCGGTTCCGAACTTCCATCTGTCTGCCTGTTGAAGTACAGCACATTTGAGGTTTATTGTTTATTTATGTATAGTTGTTGTGTTACATACATACATTTACTCTATTTCCAATAGATACGTTATGCTTAAACAGAGGCAGATGATGGGTAAATGCATATAAATAGCCTGGTTAAAAGTAAAAGCCATTCTCTTACCATTACGCAAAGAAGATAGACCAAAGTGCTCTGTTTTCAGGAAGCTTTGGTCGTGATCCTGGAACCCATGATGTTGAAGTACGATGTCCTTTCTTTATCCAGGATTGTATGTATGGGAGAGGGTCGAATTTGATAGGAGGCCCATTCAGGTCCACAAACAACAGTGCGGTAAGGCTCCTAGCTTGCAGCCGATTCCTGGTCTTCAGATTCAGATTCAGATTCAGATTTCTTTATTCACTATTTTGTACAGGTACAAATGGAACGTGATTTGACATTACAGTGCATGAACGGTAGGGCTAATCGAAAGGAGCGGACACGGACAAGTTAAACAACAATCAGAGCGGACACTGACAAGTTAACACTTTAATCGCCAAGGACGCCTAAACTCGTCATTCCCCGCCATGCTAATTCTGCCAATGGCGCCGTAACACGTCATTGAGATCAATATTTCAAAAATCTGTGATCGCAATCATATTTCTCCCCCGGAGACTTGCGATATACTGTTGATCCCCTCTCAACTCTCCAACGGTTCAAGAGCGCCATCTGGTGGCCGATCGGCGGATCGCCCAAACCGGAAACGGAAACTGGTGCTCATCCAAATTCGGTCCGATCACTCGCTATAGGTCCCGGGACTCGAGCTAGACACAATGGATAGCAATCCGTTACCAATAACTCGATAAACAACATGATTTGGACGTATATACTATTATACAACCTGGAGATGGATCGCATATTTCAACATCCCATAATAGAAATATTTTTGCTCCACGCTCATCGCCCAACGGCCCGAGGAGACTGGGGTGAGTTTCAGCATTTTTTTTTTACCGTGTTCGATACAAACTGCTCTAATGATCATATCACCCACACTAGATGAATCATCTAACGTTGGCCACGGAATTATAAACGACCCCCCCCCCCCCATCCGGTCAACATCAGATGATAAGTAGTAACTTCTAGAAGCACGTCCATTTGAAATTTTTTATCTCGCACCGATCGCTATCAAACTGTAGTTGATCATCAATATAATGCATTTAGGGCTATAAATCACATTCTGCAGAATGCTGCAGAAAACGATAAAAACATATTTATACTTTTATACCGTATTTTAGTATGAATATGTGAATGAAAAAGTATAACGTTCCTACGTCCTGAACGATAGATAATTGACGTTGAATGGGCCATAGTAATGTCAATTTAGCAATACAATTTAAAAAGTTATAGCCCTGCAAAGAAGGGGAACTTCTCCATAGACAAATAGAGCTGGCAGAGGATGGTATAATGATGTACATAAGCCTGGCGAAGAAAGTGTTAAACAGCAATCAGTCTTTTCGATTAGCCCCACCGCTCATTGTAAACAATGATGCATGTAATTATATTAACGTTACTGTGCACTGTTGTTGTAGCCACCGGTTAATTCGCGATTTTTTATTGGTTTGTCATGACAAACCAATTACATAATCCAACATATGTGTAAAGAAACAACATATTCCAGTTAATGGTATATTTTGTTAATGATTCGTTACGGCGAAATCAATACTTCCATTTGTATAAATTGCGTTAATCGGACCTTAGTATTGCTGCCTGGCTGAGGGGCTTGTCGCGGCTCATGCGCATGCGCGCGCTCGGCCAATCAGAGCAACGCGGAAACACAACTGTGTTGCGGAAAGCATACACGCCACCAGAACACCACATTAGCCTAGATCAGTGGTTCTCAACCTGTGGTACAAGTACCACCGGTGGTACTTGGGCCCCCTGCTGGTGGTAAATAATTTTTTTGTGCAGTCAGGCCACTGAACTTAGAAGCAGGCCAAGCCAGTGTTTCTAGTTGCGGCGGCTCGATAGTTAGATAACCTAAGTGGGGAACAACCAGGAGATCACTGTGAGAGTAATGCAGTCTAAACAGTCATACATCTTTTATTCAACTTCAGCCCTGATCATAACCATTTTTATTTTTTAATTTTTTTTTAATGTCAGATACAAAATGAAATACTCCCACTTTTCTGAAAAGAGTTGTTGTTAAATCTGACATTACAAAAAAACTAAATCAGTGTTGTTGCTAATCATTGACATAGGCTGTAATAACCCCTCCTCCCCCAGAAAAATCCACTTTGCATTTGATATGTTGAAGATATTTACCTTTTTGTGTTTATCTTCTTTTTTTTTTTTTTACAATAATTTGTGATGCCCATCACAAACACTGGCATTTAAAGGGTAGAAATTCAAAAATTCCTCCACCAGAATTTGTAACAAAAAAAATCCTGGTGAGGGACCCTGTAATAGAATAAAAAGTATAACAAGAGAGCTGATGAAATAAAGATTAAACTGTAAGCAAAGAAGTTTTTGTTTGTCTTCATTTGGATAACGGCCGGACACAGTCAAACAGAACATCAAGTGTAATGCCAGAGTGTGTGATGAAATGTGAAAATGCAAGAGTATTTATTCTGTCCCCTGAGCTCTGCCCCCCCCCCCCCCCCCGCCAACCTGCTCACCGTGTGGGCGTCAAGGCAGGGGTGTTGTGTAGTGTGTGTGTGTGTGTGTGTGTGTGTGTGTGTGTGTGTGTGTGTGTGTGTGTGTGTGTGTGTGTGTGTGTGTGTGCGTGCATGCGTGTGTGTGTGTGTGTGTGTAGGGTTCTACTGTATGTTCGGAAGTGGCCCAGGAAACCGTTCACGGTTTCACGACCATGTATGACATTGTCTTGGGACATAGGTGCTTGTGGTCTAGCAGTTTAGTGAGCTTGTGAGGTAATCGTCAAAAGGGTTCTTAGATATTAAACCAGTGGTTGGACAATAGGCCGTTTTCAAATAAGGTGGATAGGAAGATTAGCTTTCTGTCTCCACTGTAAGGAGAGAAGAACCAGCTGTGTAGACAGCCCCAAAGGGCAAGCCTTTGTCTGCAGAGCTAGAACAGATGGGTTTGTCAAGATAGGGAAGTTATATACTCGTACTGGCCAATCGCGTCTCGCTCTTCGCCATCGAGATATACCTCATCTCCTGTACCTACTGTACTTCATTAATGAAACAAAGCATCCATGCATTCGACCAGGCCCGCCCCGGCGTACCCCTATAAGGCGCCAGGCATGGTCATACTCGCCCTTCCTCTTCTTTCGTTTTCCATCATGGACGTGCTTTGCATCCCATGTAACTAGTGTGATGAAATGCAGAGAGGAATTGAACAATGTTGGGTTTTCGCCGGAGATTTGCCAGCCCCTGGAATCTTCTCGGCATGTTCCGACGGCACGTCGGGTCTCTCCTGGGGTTTCCTCGTCTTTTGACAGCAGTTCGAGGGACGTTGTGCGATGTTTAGCTATCGGGCTAACTCACGCTCAGGTAGGCTCTGTGCCATCAGGCATTGCTGCTGGTGTTAGTAATACTGCTGGTTGTCCTTTGAGACAACCGAGTTGTGTATTGGCGCAAGGGGCAGGATGTCTGGGTAAACGTTACTCTGAGTTGGACGTTTTCCCAGCTATCCTGGAGCGCGCTGCTAATGCTAATGCTGTAATGCTGGGTCACTGTTCTACTGTTCCCCGCTGTGGGATGTCACCGCTTTTCCCTCCTCTTAACCGGTTCATTGATGAAGGTCAGTCGTTAGATAATGTGGGGGGTTTTGCTGAGACCTATTTACCCTTTTTACGGGTGAATGGGCTGACGACGGGGCGCAAGGCTGGTGTGCCTTGGCTTGAGAGCCAGGTAGCATCGATCCTTTGCCCTGGCAGGGTTGAATGGTGTCCCACCCGGAAGCCGACGCTTGAGAGCAAGTCGGCCCGGCAGGTGGCAGTATGGACTGATGATGTTTAAACTGCCATAGGATGGAATTTAGCTGCGGCCAGTGTCGTGGCTCAGCTGATTGTTTTTCTGTCCACATTGGCGTCGGGTAGTGGGGCTACAGGGCCAGCCGACACTGAAAACATTGTGCGTGTTTTTGGGGTTATAGAAATCTTTAATCAGTCGCAAGCTATAACTGCAGGGAGGATCAGAATGCTATCAACACTTATTAATAGGCATCTCTGGTTGGAGCAGTCTTCCCTTGGGGAGGAGGAAAGGTTTCTTCTCCTTAAGGCTCCTCTTTCCGCGGAAGGACTTTTTTGTCGTTCTGCAGAAACACAGGCGGTATTTGATCTGGGCCCCACACTGCCTCACGCCATGCAGCCAGAGGTGAGAGCACGGCCTCGTCAGCGACTATGGCGAGGCCCTCGACCAGCGGCCATGTTTCCCCCGCCTGAGGTACCCTGGGCTCAACATCAACAGGTGTCCACAAGGCCGACAGCCTTGGCGGCCGAGGGATCGGCTACATGGGATGAGCACGGCCTAAGAAACCGTAGCCGTCCTGCTGTGTGCAGCCCGCTCTCCAATCACTCCCTCCCCCAACACCAGCGGAAAAGGGGCTCTGATTTGTTTCCTTTGGCTGCGGGTCGCGGGTCTTCATTGAAGCGCATGCGGCCCCACGTTTCGCTTCTCATGGGGACAGGGGCTGACACCCAGTTGATGGCTGAGCCTGGGTCTGTCCGTGAGAATGTTGTGCTGTCACGTGGCTCCCTCGCCACGCGTTCTGCATCTGCGATTGGTGAGTCTGGTGTTACGTCTGTCACCTTCAAAGGTTGTCAGCAGGGGGACTCGAGGCCTCTTCAAAAGAATGCTCAGCGCAGGTTTCCCCGACCTCGTCTTCGCCAGGCCGGGTATCACGTTAGTGCCTCCCACTCCGGAGAGCTGGGAGTGGTCTGGCAGGCGCGCGTGATTTGGGTGGTAGTAATATCACTGCAGGGCTACGGTGTGTAGGAACCCATGGGGTCCTCACACCTTGCATGTCCAGCTGCAGAACAACCCCTCAGCGGTCCATGCTGGAGGGGTGTTCAGTGGGGGAGCTCTTGTCACCTGGTATGATGTCAGCTTCTCCCGCATCAAACCGGCCCTTTCTGTCGGGGTCCCAGACAGAAGGCGTCGTACCTAGGTAATGATAATAACACGACGACGACTTCTGGTCAGCATCCTCCGGTAGAAGTAGGGTCTTCATCATCAGGGAATGGGATACAGCTGTGAAGAGTGAGGTGCCTGGCAGCATGCGAATCAGGAGATGAGGTGCAGCTGAGTTGAGTGACAGGGGGTGAAGGGGTGCTGACCATATATGGGCGTGAGGCTTCCGTGGTGGATGGAAGGGAGGATGAAGAGGAGTGAGGAGGGTGTGGTGAATGTGAAGGGGGGATGAGGAGGAGTGAAGAATGCTCTTGCTGTGATTATGACAGTACCCCCCCCTCTACGGACGCCTCCTGGTGGCCCAGGCTTGTCAGGGTTGGCCCGATGGAAATCCTGGACGAGGTCCGGGTCCAGGATCATCTGGCTCTTCTGGACCGTAGCCCTCCCAGTCGACCAGGTACTGGTAGCCGCGGCCACGGCGCTGCACGTCCAGCAACTGCCGGACAATGTAGGCCGGGTGGTTGTCGATGACCAGCGGAGGGGGAGGCTCCGGAGCAGGGGGAGACAGGGGACTGGAGACCACCGGCTTCAGCTGGGAGACATGGAAAGAGGGGTGAATCCGCATATGGGAGGGGAGCTGGAGTCTGACGACAGAGGGGTTGATGAGGGACAGAATCTTGTAGGGACCAACGAAACGGGGGGTTAGTTTACGGGAAACAGACTTGAGCGGCAGGTCCCGAGACGAGAGCCATACCATCTGACCTGCTTGATAGTCGGGAGCCGGGGTCCGGTGGCGGTTGGCGAAGCGACGGTTCTGGTCCGTGGAGCGGAGAAGCGCGGCCCTTGTGTCCTCCCAAATCCTCCTGCAGCGGCGAAGGTGGTCCTGTACCGATGGGACAGCGATCTCCTCCTCCTGGGCAGGGAACAGCGGGGGTTGGTAGCCCAGAGAGGACTCAAAGGGGGACTGACCTGTGGCCGCCGAAGACAGAGAGTTGTGGGCATACTCAATTCACGGCAGGAAGGTACTCCAGCCGGAGGGGTCCCGGGCTGTCACGCAGCGGAGGGCGGATCCCAGGTCCTGGTTGGCCCGCTCCGACTGGCCGTTGGTCTGTGGGTGGTACCCGGAGGAGAGACTGACCGTGGCCCCCAGAGCCCGGCAGAAGGCCCTCCAGACCTGGGAGACGAATTGAGGGCCCCTGTCGGAGACGATGTCCACCGGGATCCCGTGGAGGCGGAAGATGTGGAGCACCATCAGGTCCGCGGTCTCTGAAGCAGAGGGGAGTTTGGGGAGAGCAACAAAGTGCACGGTCTTTGAGAAATGGTCAACAATAGTGAGAATAGCTGTGTTACCGTGTGAGGAAGGAAGGCCGGTGACGAAGTCCAGGGCGATGTGCGACCAGGGCCGACCGGGAACAGGGAGCGGACGGAGGAGCCCGGCGGGTGGTCAGTGGGAAGCCTTTCCACGAGCACAGGCGGTGCATGCAAGGACGAAGGCACGGGTGTCCTCCCTCATGGAGACCCACCAGAAGTGCCGCTTCAGCAGGGATAGGGTACGGTCGAGGGTGAAGTTAAACCTGGCGAAGAACAGCGCCCAGCGGGCCTGGCGGGAGTTCAGGCGCTTGGCCATCTGGACGTAGGCGAGGTTCTTGTGGTCCGTCCAAACCAGGAAGGGGATCTCTGATCCTTCCAGCCAGTGCCTCCATTCCTCCAGGGCTAGTTTGACTGCCAGGAGCTCCAGGTTTCCGATGTCGTAGTTGACCTCAGCTGGAGTCAGGTGGCGCGAGAAGAAGGCGCAGGGGTGCAGTTTCTGGTCGAGGGCGGAGCGTTGGGAAAGGACCGCCCCTACTCCGGTACTAGAGGCGTCCACCTCCACCACAAACTGGCGGGACACGTCCGGCTGGACGAGGATGGGTGCGGTGGTGAAGCGCCGGCACAGCTTGGCGAAGGCAGAGTCCACTCTGTCAGACCAGACGAAGGGCACGGAAGGCGAGGTGAGTTGGGTGAGGGGTGCAGCGACCCGGCTGTAGTCCCTGATGAAGCGCCGGTAGAAGTTAGCAAACCCCAGGAAGCGTTGGAGCTGCTTGACATTGGCGGGACGGGGCCAGTCGGACACCGCCTTAATCTTCTCGGGTCCGCCCGGATCTTGCCACCGTCGATGATGTAGCCGAGGAACCCGATGGGGGAGACGTGGAACTCACACTTCCCCCGCCTTGACGAACAGCTTGTTCTCCAGAAGGCGTTGGAGGACCCGGCGGACATGCTGGACGTGCTCCTCCATGGAGCGGGAAAAAATCAGAATGTCATCCAAATAAACAAAAACGGAGCGGTTAAGGACATCACAGAGAACATCATTGACAAGGGCCTGGAAGACAGCAGGGCCGTTGGTCAGCCCAAAGGGCATTACCTTGTACTCTAAGTGACCGAGCTGGGTCTTAAAGGCCGTCTTCCATTCGTCCCCTTCCCGGATGCGGACAAAGTGATAGGCATTCGTGAGGTCCAGCTTCGTGAAGATGGTGGGACCTTGCAGGGGCTCAAAAGCAGAGTTAATCAAAGGCAGGGGGTACTTGTTCTTGATTGTGATGTTGTTGAGACCCCGATAGTCGATACAAGGGCGAAGGGAACGATCCTTCTTGGAAACAAAGAAGAACCCTGCGCCGACAGGAGAGGAGGAGGGAGTAATAATGCCTGAGGCCAAGGACTCGTGGACGTATTTCTCCATCGACTCGCTCTCTGGGCGTGAGAGGTTGAATAGGCGACTAGCGGGGAGCGGCGCTCCTGGGAGTAGATCAATAGCACAGTCATATTGGCGATGAGGAGGTAGGGAGAGAGCCTGATCATACACAAATGACTGACAGAATTTTGGCCAATTTGGTCTTTTGCAAATGCAATGCATCATGCCCTAGGTCAGGGGTAGGCAACCTGCGGACTTGAGGCCGCATGCGGCTCTTTAGCCAATCAGCTGCGGCTCCCTGGCTAAAAAAATAAAATAAAAATGTTTACTTTTTTTTTTTATTATTATTTCTTTTTCTCTTATTTTGGAGATCGATGTCATACTGTGACACTGAAATGAAAAAATATTTCATCAACTAAGATATTTAGTCAACAAAAGGCTTACCTTAGTGATATGTGGTGCCAAATTTGCGAACAACAAAATATTTTTATTTTTATTTTATAGATTTTCGACAAATAAGGGAAGGACTCGAATAGAGCTGCATAGTTCAGGGTTTTATTTCAAAGTAGGTCTACAGATGCCAGTGTTTTTTCTCCTTGTCTGTGTTTTATTTCAAAGTAGGTCTACACATGGTAGTCTTTTTTCAAAGTGGACTACTTTTTATTTTATAAATGTTGCACAAATAAGGGAAGGACTCAAATATACCTGAATAGTTCAGGGTTTTATTTCAAAGTCGGTCTACAGACAACAGTGTTTTGTCTCCTCTTCATAAGAGTTTGAGGTTTTCCTTTGTTATAACAGGTAAAAACAGCAATTAAAAAGTCAAAACTTTTCTTGTTTTTGCTTTATAATCCCATTAATGCAACAAACTGTGTGCTATAAGTATAAAGTATAATAAATCGCAAATTACTTTGGGTATGCAATTGTCAGGCGTTTTATGCTAAATGTGGGGTATGCTTGGGGATATATAAAACGTTATACACTGTGTTATCTTCATTTTAAGGGTAAATAGGTTGTGCGGCTCCCTGAGCATTTTATTTTGTGGGACGGGGGGAAAGTGGCTCTTTTGATAGTAAAGGTTGCTGACCCCTGCCCTAGGTCCTAGGATAACAGAAAAAGCACAACCCTAACCCCCCCCCACACACACACACACACACACACACACACACACACACACACACACACACACAGTCTCCATGAATCAGGTTATCTGGGATCTGCATGGTTTTTCTCATACATTGCCGGTGTTCAAATTGTAGGCCTACTAGAGGGCAGTAGCAGTTGTTTTGCCTTATAATAAATGTAACTTTATGGCGGGAATTCGTTTTTAGGTGTCTAGAGTATATCATTAGAGAAAGAGGGTGTAAGGGTTTCGGTGTGAGGGTATGTGAGGAGACCCCTAATGCAGAACACGATAACAGAGAGTAGAGGCAGAGACGACGGAATGAAAATGAACGGGCTTTTACTTTAGCAGTTGCAACAATGATACACGTTAAAACGGTACAAACAAAAGCGAACTGCAAAACCCGGAAAACAAACCTCAGCAGTGCTGGAAAAATGTGGACTAGGAATGAGGAATGGACTCACTGGGAAATACAGGAGTGAAGGTGAACAGAGTAAGTGACCGAACACAAGGGTAGAAAACAAAACAATGGCAATGGCGCGACAAGGAAGTGAGAAACGGGCAGGAATAAGTACTGCCCGTGATTACTAATGAGCGCGAGCTGGTTTAAGACCAGGCATGAACACAGTAATTGTAAAGAGAATAAACCTTAATGGAAACATATGTAAAGATATCAAACCTCGCTGGAAACATATGCAAAGAGATAACCTTTAATGGAAACATATGTAAGGAGATAACCCCTAATGGAAACATATGTAAAGAGCTAAACCCCTAATGGAAACATATGTAATGAGGTTAACCCTTAACAGAAACATATGTAAAGAGATAAACCTTACTGGAAACATATGTAAAGAGATAAACCTTACTGGAAACATATGTAAAGGATTAACCCTTTAAACACAACCCAGACCGGGGAAAGACAACATGAACAGAGGCAGAACATTAATCATAGCATTAATAGTATTACACATGACCAGCAAACCTAGGCCTAAATGCCTGAGAAGGTTCAGTATCTGGAGCTGCTGCGTTTGGCCACCAGAGGGCGGCAGAAAACCACTATTCACATTGTTCAGGAAGGAACCCCGGCTGCGTGTATCACTTCCGCAACGGATTTAGTCGGATTTCGGTTTCCGGGTTCGCCTGATTGGCCACTAAGCCCACGTGACCCTACGCTAGCACGCCCCCCTTACCCCGCTTACGCCTGAGACACACAGCTAGCGGCAGGCAGAGAGCCTTGCTACTACTAGCCGAGTGATGAATGAAGCTGTATCTGTTTCACCTAACAGCACTATTGCTCCGTGATCATAGCCATCCATCTCTAAAGCTAACCACTATTTGTAAAAGCCACAACCACGTTACCATATGTAATAATGTAAATCATTGTGTCGTTGTACATATTGTGTATACACTGTTAGAAGCTAACGTAGCTTAGCTTGGTAGCTATTGTTGTGCTAACAACATCCCGACACCCAGCTTGTTAGCCAGCATGAATACCCGATTTAAAATGGTTCTCTCCTCCTTGTATACCCTTGTCCTCACAAGTATTCTGCCAGGGAACTTATGGACATGACAATAGTATTTATAAGGTGTTTGATCATTGTGTCGTTGTACATATTGTGTATACACGTTAGAAGCTAACGATAGCTATGAGCTAACTAGCGCTACAAGCTCAAACACCCTACAACCACCACTATTGTCGCGTCCACAAGCTCCCCCGGCAGAACACCCGCAAGGACAAAGGCACACAAAGAGGAGAGAACCACCCCAAATCGGGCACTCATGCCGGCCAACAAGCGACCTGCGTCTATGCCTTCTACATCGGGCATTCATGCTGGCTAACAAGCTGGGTGTCGGGATGTTGTTAGCACAACAATAGTTACCAAGCTAAGCTACGTTAGCTTCTAACGGTGTATACACAATATGTACAACGACACAATGATTTACATTATTACATATGGTAACGTGGTTGTGGCTTTTACAAATAGTGGTTAGCTTTAGAGATGGATGGCTATGATCACGGAGCAATAGTGCTGTTAGGTGAAACAGATACAGCTTCATGCATCACTCGGCTAGTAGTAGCAAGGCTCTCTGCCTGCCGCTAGCTGTGTGTGACTCTCAGAGTCTCAGGCGTAAGCGGGGCAAGGGGGGCGTGCTAGCGTAGGGTCACGTGGGCTTAGTGGCCAATCAGGCGAACCCGGAAACCGAAATCCGACTAAATCCGTTGCGGAAGTGATACACGCACCCCGGCTGGGACCATGACAGAGGGACGGAGAAAATAGGAGTTGGTTAGTGTGGTATGGGGGGGGGGGGGGGGGGGGTTCATTGATACCTTTTGAATGAAAATAAATTTTATTTGGAAAATAAGATAAAATGCTGCTTCTTTGTTTGCACTACTTGTTTTTTTTATTAAGTTCAGTCGCACTTTGTTTGCACTACTTTTTTTTATTAACCGTAGTGTGGTAGTGAAAGGGTTAAGGTGTGGTTTCCTTACACACAAAAGATGGTTTGTTTACTTCTCAGATAACTACATCACTGCATAACTCCTAAACGTTCAGACTAGCTGAATTTGTGGTCATCAGTGTTACTCTGCATGCACCGAATTCAACGTTTTATAGCCGCATTTACTTTCAAACGAATTTGGCCGCAGATGTCTGTGTGACAGATCATACTGGTCTGCGTTGTGTTTGATGTTAAATGTTAATGTCCCGAGGGGGAGTCGAACAGGGGGCTCCCGCGTCCGCGGGCGACAACACAGGCCGCTGCACTAAGAAGTGAATTCACTCCTAACTACCGTACCTATGCGTCTATTAACCCTGTTATGAGGAAGTGAGTTTAACTTACCAGCCCGCACTGCCACAGTCACTCGTCAACACACCTGTTTCCGTGACTGTGGACATACCCACAGGCTTCCCCGTTACACTCACCTCCCTAAACTCACGCCCCTCAGGACATCTGGGTCACTGGGCACCACTGTGACGGATCATACTGGTCTGCGTTGTGTTTGATGTTAAATGTTAATGTCCCGAGGGGGAGTCGAACAGGGGGCTCCCGCGTCCGCGGGCGACGACACAGGCCGCTGCACTAAGAAGTGAATTCACTCCTAACTACCGTACCTATGCGTCTATTAACCCTGTTATGAGGAAGTGAGTTTAACTTACCAGCCCGCACTGCCACAGTCACTCGTCAACACACCTGTTTCCGTGACTGTGGACATACCCACGGGCTTCCCCGTTACATCTGGATTTGGTACAAATTGTGTCTCTCTTTGGCAGTAATGTTTAGTGAAAGGGTTAACATTCTGTTGTGAAAGGGTTAACCCTCTGTTGTGTGGTAGTGAAATGGTTAACGCAGCGGCAGACACAGCACTCTGTACAGAGAGGCTGGGACTACGTGAGGGTTAGGGTTAGGGTTACAGAGAGGCTGGGACTACGTGAGGACCCAGAGCAGCAGGAACACCAGGGCCAGGAGAGCAGTGCCCAGCAGGTCCCCCAGAGCCGTCAGGTAGGGGATGGAGTGACTGTCAGGGTCCCTGCCCTTCCTCCACAGAAAGTGAACCAACCAGTCAGCTGTACAGAGTAGGGATGACACCTGAGAGAGAGAGAGATTTTTTAGATTTTTTAAAACCTTTATTTACCAATAAATATTCACATCAATACATATATCTCACAATCAACAAGAACAAAACATCAGACTCTACAGCATCAAAAACTAAACAAAAATAGAATTAAAGACCAGTTCCTCCTTAACACATTGGACGCCAAAAACGAGTATACTCGTTATTGGGATCAATATAAAAATTTTCGCCATGGCATTCATAATTCATCCAGCCTCCCTCCGGGACTGCAGCTGGACCCTGTCTGATATTGCAACGCCTCAATACCGCCGCCTGGTGGATGATCGGGCGAGTTACACACCAAGCCAAACCGGAAGTGGCGCTCGGTGCATCGAGGAAATTCCTCCGGCAGTAATATCTTGTAACGTGGGTCTAGATACACACCCGAGTGCATGGGATCGCTTTCGAAACGCAATAATCAATATGATTTCAGCGTTTATTGCGTCATACAAACGGGAAATGGATCTAGCAGATCGACGTCAAATAATTGGAATATTTTTCCTCCAGTCTCATCGGCGAACGGTAAGAGGACTATAACGTTATTTTCAGCCCGATTGTTTATTCATTTCACGGCAATCCATCTGATCAACATATCAAGAAGGCTCAGAAGGCCCAGGGGAGGATGTTCTTCCTCCGGCAGTTAAACAAATATAAACTGCCGAGGACCATGATGGCCCAATTCTACACGGCCATCATTGAGTCCATCCTTACCCACTCCATCATCTCCTGGTTCCCCGCTGCAGCGGCAAAAGGTCTCGCCAAGCTGCAGCGGGTGATTCACTCCGCAAGAAGGTGATCGGCTGTCCCCTGCCCTCCCTCAGGTCCCTGCACGACTCCAGGGCGCTGAAGAGGGCGAGGAAGATCATGGCCGACCCATCCCACCCCGGTCACAGCCTCTTCACCCCAAGGCTGAGGATCCCAAAGGCTGTGAAAGCTCGTCACAGACTGAGCTTCTTCCCCTCAGCCGCCAGGCTCATCATCCCCCCCCCCCCCCCCCTCTCGGCCCCCCCCCCCTCCCCCCTCTGCCCCCAAGTGACACTGGCACAATGACACTGACTGCACTGCACTAGTCCGTACTGGAACTCTGCACTCTTCACTTTATATATATATATATATATATATATATATATATATATATATATATATTTTATTGATTAATCCTCCACTGCACTGTTTCGTTTCTTGTCATGTGTCTGTGTTGGTGTTGTTTACTGTGAAAAAAGAAAAGAAAATGCATACACTGTATTGCTGCAACAATTACCAATGTGTTTTACACAAATGGCTCAATAAAGGAATCTGAATCTGAATCTGAATCTGAATCAACCCATACTAAATAAAGCCATTACTGACGATCAAGGAATTATAAACGACCCCCACACCCTTTCCTTCACGCATGATGAAGCATAATGTATACCGATCATATACATTTTAATATAGCGTGTATAGCAGGGGTCTCAAACAAAATTTACCTGGGGGCAGAGTCTGGGTAAGGCTGGGCCGCATCACATATTATATATATGACATTTTTAATTTAAATAAAAATTTTTTTAATCAACTCTGCCTCTCTTTGTTAACTACAACAAGCAATGCTGTTTGTTATTTAATGAGGTCGGACTCGGCACTGACAGATTTGTGTTCATTGTGCTGCTTTTATAAAGCCTCAAATGACGGCTTACAATATTTCATGAAAGCAAAGTGTTTTGTTTGTCTAAGATTTAAAAAGGTTTAAACTTTACAGCACTGACAAAGTTGAACAAAGTGCTGTACAAGTCCCACAACATAAAAAAAAATATATATATATGTGACCGCGACCAGTGCTTTAGCCCACATGTCTATATTTTCATTTTCCAGATTTTTCCAGATTGTGAAAGTACAGAATGTAAGCTTTCAAATGATGTGTCATACTTTGAAATCTGAGAATGTTTTGAATATCATATATTCATTTAAATCTTGTAAAGCAGTCTGTTGTCTAGATTACTCAAGGGGAGAAAATGCCTCTTAAAGATGTTCACATTTCAGCTAGTTTGGGGCCTTTTTTAAACACAGAATTCTTACAATTAGAGTTATTATATCTGTTCACTGTTATACTAAATATGTTCTTCAACTCTCGAACTGTATTTATATAAAAAAAAAAAAAAAAAAAACACAATTGTTTTTTTTTTTTTGTATTGTGTCTGTCTGTCATTTCACCCTGGCGACTTGTAGACATCATCACCAGACTGGGTCACATATATATATATAATTTTTTTGTTTAACTTTGATGTCAAGTAGGGGCCGCAAAATATCATTCAGCGGGCCGCAATTGGCCCGCGGGCCACGAGTTTGAGACCCCTGGTGTATACAGTAGGAAAGAAACGGCAATCGATAATCTATCATATGTGCGTCAGGGCCTATAACTCGCGTTTTAGGAATTACTGCAGAAAACCTTAACACATTCGGGACGGGCCACGGATAAATCCGTGGTTCGAATCCACCGGTTGAGGACCAACCACGGACATGTCCGTGGCAAGGTTGTTTTGGCTTTTATTCCATTTTAATAACCTACTCAAGGTCACAGAGCGGCACTGCAGAAGTACCCTACTCTTTGAATTCGAAAAAGTGCATTACCGGCCAGATCCTCTTAGGGGCGCTATATCGATAATGCAGTGTTCCCTGTGGCAGAAGTTGTCTTGTTTTTTCTGGATTTCCAATGCAGTTTTCTACTAACCTGAAGCGATGCCTATAGCCTGTTACACGGATTACGTTTTGGGACGTGGATTTCACTATGCAGTAAAAGAATATATCATCAGCCAATGGACATATCGATCTACCAGATGGCGATCGATAACTGGGAAATTCTCTGGGGGATCCAACCGGCCCATGGTAAGATCTTTTTCACGTAAATTACACGCTGATCAGGGCTTGTTTTGATAGCCATCCACCCGGTCAACGAATGTGGCTACTGAGGCTAACACAGTTATTGGTAATCAATAATCAGAAACAACATCCCCCGCCCCCCCCCCCCCCCCCTTCATGCATTCATGGTGGACCATCAATACCGATCATATGCAGTTTGAGTTTTAACTGTAGCTTCTGTATATCCGAAATGCCATTGGATTTAACGTTAGTAGCTTAGCAACCTGTATCTCGCCTTCCAGGAAATATCCTAGCCGAAATCCCTTATAACGCTTATATTCAAGACGCTATAAAATGAGAACGTATTGATGACATTTTTTTTTCTTTAAGCCATTTTGAAGGGACGGTTTATGGTCTCAATTGACAATGAGAATGGACAGATAGCAATAATATAAAGTATAGATTTAGCTCTACAAACAGCCCCATGGACTGTGCAAGTCTGTTTAGAAATGCTGGCCGTTTAGCGTGAGATTAGACGCATCCAAATGGCCGGGAAAGTGTTAAAAACATACTTATATTCTCGACGGTATTAACACAACAATGTATGAATGAAAAAATATAACGTTCCCACATCCGGAACGATAGATACCCGATGTTGAATGGGCCATAGTAATGTCGATATAGCTATAATATTTAAAAAGTTATAGCCCTGCAAAGAAGGTACACATCTCCATAGGGTTACAGCACTGGCTGGGCATAAGGATGGGCATACTGCGTGGTAGACAAAGTGTTAACACATTGGGTGCCAGCAATGAGATATCTCGTTATTTAATCGTTATTTCTTTTATTAGCGATATCCATTCATTTTTTATCCATCCAGCCTCATGTTATCATTGGGACTGGCTCTGAACTCGAAAAGGGCAAATACCCCCTATCGTCTCCCGGATGGTATTGCACCCATTGGAATGGCGTCAATGAAAATGCATGAGAAAAAAAACTCAGGGCTCCACATTTTACTTCTGAGCCATGTAACCTGAGACTATTGCATCCACTGAGGGAACTGGGAGCAGCGTCGATTATGTGTTTCGAGGTATAACGTTGGATCAATAAACGCGATCGATATTTGGAATGGCGATCAGGAATTGGAATAATCTTTTTGCAGAACATCTGATCTGAGGTAAGGAATCTATTGGGATAATCAGAGCTGGTTTCACCTATATATCAACGTGTCCCATATGTGTGTGTGTGGCTGTGAGTGTGTGTGTGCTGATCAGGAAATAAGATAATCGATTTTTCAGCCTGCTTCTATAGCGTGCATAAGTACACATATACTATCAATAATCTAGTGTTTATTTGAAAACTATTCATAAATATGTCGAAAAATGACACTGTTTTGTGTTTTACAGTAAAGCGCGATTCCTGCAGAATCTTTTTTTTTCTGAAAGTAAAAAAAAACAAGCGTTTTTCAAAATGGTATCAAACGGAAATGAACCGATTAAAAAACAATCCGTTTTGACAATGTTGACTGCAAACAAGTCATTGATAAGCGACGGTCGTATTAGACACATAGCCATCATTTAAGATATAGTTTATATAGTTTACAAATGTGAGCGCTCTGTCATTGAATAGAGCGTTGGCACTCAACAGGGTAGCTAGGACTGGCACTGCTGGCACGGAAAGTGTTAAGGGCTAGATCCACAAAGAATGGATTGCACCCTTACTTACAATTCATTATGAATTGAAAATAGGGGACCCTGATGTAAACAAGGCGAAAGTCTTTCTTTGGTCTGCATCCCCTTAACAATTGTGTGTATTGAGCCATACTGTATTGTACCCATTCTGCAATCTGTTAATAAAATGTTCAATCAATCAATCAAACGTCAAAATGTTGATCGATTTTAATACTCTCCAAACAACTGTTCTTCAGCTAAATATTGTTGTGGCTCACATTTCATTCAATCGATCACCGTGCAGATTGATTGATTGAATGAAAATTGTATTAACAGATTGCAGAATGGGTACAATACAGTACGGCTCAATACACACAATTGTTAAGGGGATACAGATCAGATAGAGACTTTCATCTTGTTTACATCAGGGTCCCCCATTTTCAATTCATAATGAATTGTAAGTAAGGGTGCAACTTGCTCCGTGCAATCCATTCTTTGTGGATCTAGCCCTTAGCCTGCGGGGGGCGGGGGGTAATCTAGAACTGACTGACTACACAAATGGCTTCATTGTAACACCACCTTGAAACAAATTCTTCCATATTCTTCATTAGTAGAAAAAAATCTAAAATCCACTTGGATTCTTGCTTTCACCAGCACAAAGAACAAGGAATTAGCTCTGCCCCTGAACCATTTTCCATATACTGTAGCTTTCCTAGTTTTGTATATGCTCAACCTGGCTTGTCCCACTACAAAGTTCAGAAGTTGCCATTTAGCTTATTTCTTTTTTCCTGTACCCAGCTCCAAACACAAAACTCTATTAGTGTGATCCCCCCTTTTACTTTTTGTTTGTTATGTTTTTGGTTCATTAATGTCTAATAGCTTATGTCTAAGCTCCCCACTGTGCAGGCTGTAGGCCTTGTCGGGCCGTGGCTCTGTGTGTGTCTCCCTCTGTGTGTGTCTCCCTACATCCGGCCTCACACAGACACACACACATGCCTTCCCAGAGCCCCCTTCAGATCCCCCTCAGACTTACGGATAAACAAAGGACCCCTTGTGAGCACACGACCCTATCGATTGATGGCTACATTAATTACCACTAAACAACATAACCCTGCTTCTCACAATATTTCTGTCTCAAGTTTTATCGTCACTGTGTCTCTATCTACATCTGGATGGCCTCAATCGATCTCTCTCTCTTGCATCCCTCGCTCAGCCCCCCCCCCCCCCCCCCCCCCTGCCTCTTGTGTGAACTGATGACCAGTGCACGACCAGCCCTCTTTATCTCATGGCATAACAACTAACACATGCACTCACCGCTCCTCCCTTAACCAATGCTAGCACATCAATTACCAAACTCTGACACCTAACTCTGCCGTGCTGTGAACCACTACTACAACTCACCAAACTCTGACACCTAACTCTGCCCTGCCGTGAACCGCTGATACAAATCACCAAACCCATGACATGCGCCTCTCCCCTTCAACACACACACACCGTGTTGTCTGTCTTCATGTTTATGTTTGAGAATCTGGTTTTAAGTTTTTTACTGCAGCCTAGTTGATTATTGAGTAATTTCCAAAGTGCACATGGTTTGTTTTTGTTTTCCTCAGTTTTGTCATTGATGAAATTCTTTTTTGCAGTTTTGATCATGGAGTTTACGTCGTTTCTTAGTCTGTTTCTTTCCCGTTTGAGTTCAGTCACGTGGGCTTGGAGTTCACTGCTCATGCTTTTGGTAAGCTTTGACTGACTTTTACGAAACTCAGAGCATTTTTTGTCTCTGGTTTTCATAGCGGCCAGTATTTCGGAGTGCATATTAATTCCATTACAAACCCCATGCTGCCTCTGGACGTGCAATGAGGCAGATAGCAGAAAATAATAGTTTAGTGGATGGGTAGAGTGATACATAAACAAGAGAAGCAGTACCCATGGATTCATAGTAGAGACAATTCATTAACTATGGCACGATTAGATCGTTTGTATTCTTGTAAGCATAATTTTAGTATGTTTAAAGAATGTCAAATTACACCTGTAGGTTTTTCTGATCACTCCATGGTGACATGTAATGTTTTTATTGCAAAGATGAATCCCTAACCGTGGGTGTAGGGTAACCGGCTGTTGTGTGGCAGTGAAAGGGTTAACCTTCTGTGCAGGGCCACCTCAGGGGGTGTGCGAGCAGTGCGGTCGCACAGGGCCTCGCGGGAAGGGGGGCCTTGCACAAAAATAAATAAAAATTAAATAAAAAATTTGCGAGGCCCCCCTTCCCGCGAGGCCCTTTTTCATCACAGACCTAAAATCTAGTTTTGCTTATATGCTTATATATTTCACATTAGACACGTTTGTAGAATGTGTCTGACTTGTTCCTGGCTCTGCGGCTCTGCAGCAGACATACTCACTATTGGAGCTCTGGGGCTCTGCAGCAGACATACTATTGGTTTCAACGAAGGGAGGGGTTACGTTACATGTGTACAGACGGCCGGCGTGCGTCAGCTGTGTTTGACTATTTCGCGCGTGCAGCATTGAGGTTATGCTTAGTTATGCCAGCCAAGACGAAGAGGACGGTCATTCGGCAGATGGACTGAAGATGAAAGTTGTTGCATGTTAGACAGTTCAGTCAGGCTAGCCATGTCGGCTTAGCTAAAGGCAGGGACAGCTAGTTAGCTTTAGCTACGTTATAATATCGAGTGCTAACGTGTGGTTCAGTCGGGATAGCCATGATGATGTCGGCTAGTAGCTAGCTTAGCTAAAGGCTAACTAGCGTTAGCTAACCTAGAGAGAGCGCGTGCAGCATTGTTATGCCAAGATGAAGAGGACGGTCATTCGGCAGATGAACTTTGTCAACTCCACACGGTTGTCTCCATCCTCTTGGACGTTTGGTGAGTTTTTAATTCACTCTATTCTATTCCCGCCGTGGATATATATCTCTCTCTCTCTCTCTCTCTCTCTCGGGAGCCAAACGGGCCGGCTAGCTGTTGTAGCTAATGTTATATTCAGCCAAGCAGGCCGGCTAGCTAACGTAGCTAACGTTATATTGAGCCAAACGGGCCGGCTAGCTGTTGTAGCTAATGTTATATTGAGCCAAAGCGGGCCGGCTAGCTAACGTAGCTAACGTTATATTGAGCCAAACGGGCCGGCTAGCTGTTGTAGTAGCTAACGGTGTGGCCTGGTGTCAGTACCTGGCTACTCTATTTGCAGTTAGCCTATTTAGCTGATGTCGGCCATTGGCTCCTTGCTACTTTGTTTTCTCTGGTATAGACCCTCTTCTCTTTGGATTTAAGTGTTGATCTTTGTCTTTTTGGATCTATGTATATTCATGTTGCCTTTGTGAAGTTATCTTTTCCTTCTGTTTTGTTCTTCCATTAAAAGTTGAATATCCTTTAGGAGCTCATCTTTGCTTATCTCTCTCATACATGCTCTCTCTCTAACACACAGACATGCTCTCTCTCTCTCTAACACACAAACACACATGCTCTCTCTCTCTTTCTAACACACACAGACATGCTCTATATCTCTCTCTAACACACAAAATGACATGCTCTCTCTCTATATATTTCTCTCTCTTTCTAACACACATATACATGCTCTCTCTCTAACACACACACACAAACAGACATGCTCTCTCTCTATCTCTCTCTTTCTAACACACACTCTCTCTCTCTGGCCTTGCTCTGGTGGAGGGTCATAAAGTGCATTACCGGCCAGATCCTCGTAGGGGCGCTGTCTCGATAATGCAGTGTTCCCTGTGGCAGAACGGTCTTTTATTTTTCTTGACTTTGAATGGAGTTTCCTGTTAGCTGGAATCTATACGTGTAGCATGTAGCATGGAATACCTTTTGCGACGCCGAATTCACTATGCAGTAAAGGAATATATCATCAGCCAATGGACAATATCGATCTACCAGATGGCGATCGATAACTGGGAAATCCTTTTGGGGATCCAACAGGCCACGGTAAGATCTTTTTCACGTACATTTCAGCCCGATCGGGCCTTGCTCTCATACTCAACCAGGCGATTAGCGAATGTGGCTACTGAGGCTAACGCCGTTATTGGTAATCAATAATCAGAAAAACGACGTCCCCCGCCCCCCCTTTCATGCATTCATGGTGGACCATGAATACAGACAATATGCATTTAGATTTTTAGCTCTAGCTTCTGTAGTGCCGAAACGCCATTTGATTTAATGTTATTAGCTTTGTGCCCTGTATCTCGCCTTCCAGGAAATATACCAGACCAAATCCCATATAACGCTTATATTTAAGACGCTATAAAATGGGAACGTATTGATGATTTTTTTTTTCTTTAAGCCATTTTGAAGGGACGGTTTATGGTGTCAATTGACCATGAGAATGGACAGATAGCAATAATATAAAGTATAGATTTAGCTATAGATTTAGATAAGGTGGCCGTGTAGAGTGGGTCCGTCTATTACCTGTGGCCGTCAATGTGTTAAAAGACTCATATTTTGCCATCACTACTGTAGTATTAGGTCATATTTGTATAGGAACCTTTGTGCGGTAGGAACCTTGATGTGTGACGGGGGGGGGAGTTAAATAAAGGATGCACGGACTCGAAAGCTATCGCCTGTGTCATATCGTCTCTTCATTATAACAAACCTAAGATCTCATGATTATAACTCAACATGGTGTCAGATGTGGGATTGAACATTAGATATAGCGTTAACTAAGTAGTATAGACTTTAGAGTAGGCTGCTACAGTAACGTTAGTACAGTTTGAGTTTGAGTTTGAGTTTAGAGACGGCAGCGCGAGCCCAACGGCGCGAAAGCGAAAGTATGAGTCAGTTTCAAGTTCCCCCGCCAGAGAAATTCACTTTCAAGGCAGAAGACTGGACAAAATGGATAAAAAGATTCGATCGATTTCGGATTGCGTCGGGATTAGAAACCCAAGCAGAAGAAAACCAGGTGAATGCTTTAATCTACACTATGGGAGAAGAAGCTGAGGATATTCTGACTTCCCTGCATCTGAGCGACGAAGAACAGGCTCAGTATGAGACGGTCAAAGACAGTTTGGATACTCACTTCATAGCACGCAGAAATGTCATTTTCGAGAGGGCCAAGTTTAACCAGCGGCAGCAGGAGCCGGGGGAGTCAACAGATAATTGTATTACTGCACTGCATTGCCTGGCCGAACATTGTGGATATGGGACACTGCATGATGAAATGGTGAGAGACAGACTTGTGGTTGGGCTGAGGGATTCAAGACTTTCAGAACAGTTGCAAATGGACCCTGACCTAACACTTGTAAAAGCTGTGACCAAGGCTAGACAGAGTGAGCAGGTAAAGAAACAACAAGAAGCTCTCAAGAGAAACTTTAAAGAGGACTAGTATGCAGGCCCAGCAGCGGGGCAGAGCTAAATATACACAAGCCAGGCCACAGTCATTCCAGTCGGGTAAGAGAATAGCACAGAAAATGAATTTTAAGCAGACACAGTGTATATGGTGTGGCGACATGGAAGGCCACAGCCGACAGAAATGCCCGGCTAGGGAATCACTGTGTAACCACTGTAAAAAGCAGGGTCACTATGCCAGAGTGTGCAGAGCTAGAAGGAGCACTGAGGGGCACATAGCCACGTTGACAGATGACAGGGATGACTATGAGGGGGATGACTACGATGGGGATGAAGAGGCTTCATTCCTTGGCTCACTGACTGTCGATTCAGATGAAGGTCCATGGATGACGGAAGTAAAAATGGACCACTGCAACATTGTGTGGAAGATAGACACAGGTGCGGATGTAACAGCAGTGCCAGAGACCATGTGTAGTCAGGATCAGCTCAGTAAAATGGGGAGATCAACAAAGCCTTTAAAGGGGCCAGGAGGAAGGCCACTGAATGTAAAGGGGAAATTCACAGCCACACTCAAGAAAGGTGAGAGGATCACAAAACAGGATGTTTACGTTGTGGAGGAACTGGCCGTACCATTGCTAGGCCGGTCAGCTGCCATAGCACTGCACTTGGTGGCAAGGCTGGATGCCATCAGCCTAGCTTTAGTCTCAAAAGAAGATGTGAAACAGGAATTCCCAAAGCTCTTCAATGGTCTGGGGAAAATGCAGGGAGAATACAATATTGTATTAAGGCCAGGGGCTAAGCCCTTTTCTGTCTCCACTCCTAGGCGGATATCCCTCCCCCTCCTACCAAAAGTAAAGGAAGAACTAAAAAACATGGAGCAACAGGGAGTAATTTCAAAGGTGGAACAGCCGACGGACTGGTGTGCACCAATGGTGGTGGTTCCCAAGCAGGCTACGGGAAAGGTGAGAATATGCACAGACCTCACTGAACTGAACAAATCTGTCAAGAGGGAGAGGCATCCACTTCCCTCAGTTGAACACACACTGGGACAGCTCGCCGGAGCCAGAGTGTTCTCTAAGCTGGATGCAAACTCAGGCTTCTGGCAGATTCCACTGTCAAAGGAGTCATCGCTATTAACCACCTTCATGACACCATTTGGACGGTATCGGTATAACCGCATGTGCTTTGGAATATCGTCTGCACCAGAGCACTTTCAGAAGCGCATGACACAGATCCTAGAGGGTCTGGAAGGCGTTGTGTGTCAGATGGATGATGTGCTCATCTGGGGAGCCACACAACAACAGCATGATGAGAGGTTACGCACAGCACTGACACGACTCCAGGAGGCAGGGGTCATGCTCAATGCTGGAAAATGTGAGTTCTCCAAGAGCAAAATCAAGTACCTGGGACAGGTCATCGAGGGGTCAGGGGTGAGCGCAGACCCAGACAAAGTGTATGCAGTGAGAGCCATGAAAGAACCGAGGAACGTCAGAGAAGTGAGAGGATTTCTGGGGATGGTAAATCATCTTGGAAAGTTTCTGCCTCACCTGGCGTTGAAGACCCTTCCACTCAGAGATCTGCTAAAGAGGTCAAACATGTGGGCATGGGGGCCCCCACAACAGGAGGCCTTCGTTAATATAAAAAAACAACTGACTACACCCCCTGGATTGACACTGTACGACCCAAACGCAGAAACCTTGGTCTCCGCTGATGCCTCGTCATATGGGCTGGGTGCAGTCCTTCTCCAGAGGCAAGCTGAACAAGCATGGAAACCGGTGGCGTATGCCTCGCGAGCCCTCACCAACACCGAACAGAGATACGCTCAAATAGAAAAGGAGGCACTGGCCTCCACATGGGCCTGTGAGAAGTTTGCTGAATTCCTCATTGGGAAAGACTTCCACATTGAGACAGACCACAAACCTCTGGTCCCTCTGCTAGGCTCGAAGACCCTAGACCAACTTCCACCACGCATACAACGGCTTAGGATGAGACTGATGAGGTTCTCCTACACCATATCACATGTGGCGGGCAAAAACATTGCGACAGCAGACGTGCTCTCCAGAGCTCCTGTAAGCAGCACAGCAGACGGGCTACAAGAGGAAGAAATAAACCTGTATGTCGACTCCATCATGACAAGCCTGCCCGCTACAGAGAAAAGGCTCAGAGAGATCCAAACACACCAAGACAATGACCCCATAGTATGCCAGCTTAAGAGATACTGTGTGGAAGGATGGCCAGATAAGTTCTCCATAGAACGCGTGATTCAGCCCTACCTGCCACTCTCAGGAGAGTTCACGGTGCAAAATGGACTGATGCTAAAGGGGGAGAGAATAGTCATCCCAGCAGCACTCAGAGCTGACATACTGGAAAAGCTGCACGAAGGACATCTCGGGATAACAAAATGTAGGGAGAGGGCTAAAAGGTCAGTATGGTGGCCAGGCCTTAGCAAGGAATTGCAAAAGATGGTAGAGAACTGTGACACATGTGCACATGAGAGGGTGAACAAAAGAGAACCCATGATGTCAACAGAATTCCCAACAAGACCATGGTCCACTGTCGGAGCAGATCTGTTTCAAAACAACAACCAACACTACCTAGTCATCGTTGACTATTATTCCAGATATGTGGAAGTCGCCAAACTGACATCCACAACATCAGAGGCAATGATCCAGCATTTCAAGTCAATATTTGCTCGTCACGGGATCCCAGAGGAGGTCCGCACGGACAATGGCCCCATGGGCGGAGTTTATGGGGGTGCAGGGGGTGCATTGCACCCCCTGGTGGCCGGGGGTGAAATTGCTTTAAAAAAATAAATAAATAAAAAATCAAGATTATTTTTATTTTAATAAAATTATAATAATTGTGAGAAACAAATCTGAATTCTATTATGTTTTGTTTTACAATACATTCATTTTATAGTAGTAATCATGTCACATTATAAGGCGAACCTTCTGTAGTGTGGCAGTGAAAGGGTTAACGCGCGGCCAAGCACCACCATTCGCAGCAGCAGCAGCAGAATGCCCCTCGCGATAGTACATTGTAACGCTTGTACAAAGCCACTTATTCTGAGATGATAATTAATGTATCTGGATAACCAATGCACGGATTTTGTCGAGGCAGGTAGCGTTATTTCGGGAAAATTGATATCTATAGTCTGGTATATTTTTCGGCCACGAAAAATGGAGGCTGTAATAATTATTATTGCTCGAGAGTCTCTATGAATAATAATAATTAGAGCCTCCATTTTTCATGGACGAAAAATATACCAGACTATAGATATCAATTTCCCCGAAATAACGCTACCTGCCCCGACAGAATCCGTTCATTGGTTATCCAGATACAGATGAATTAGCATCTTAGAATAAAAAGACAAACGCAACATCTTTTTCTTTTCTTTTCTCCAGCGCGACCAGCACATCTTTCGTTGGATTGGCATGTCTAATAATGCTGTTATTAGAAAATGTGAACTTTTGTTTGTACAGCCTTTGACAACCTACTGTATGCATACGTGTGCGCGGCTGTGCGCTTGGCAGAGTGTTGCACAGTATTTTGTTATTTTTGTACGTCATGTTTGGTACAGTAAAGTGGTCTAGTGGAGCAGCAATATACTTGTTGTGGTCTTTTTATTTGAGTATTTCCTTCTTTATCTTTGTCACTTTGTCAATGATTAAGAGTAAGTCAGTTAAAAATGATCCCCCGTAGTGCTGTGTGTGTGAGTGTGTGTGTGTGTGCTGCTGTACTACCTAAATAAAATGAAAAATTAGGGGTTAGGGCATTGTAAAAACGCTAAAATAATCAAATAAAGTGTGCGTGCGCGCGGGTATCGTTCGCCAAGCAGTCGCACCCCCTGGCGTCAAGTTCAAACTCCGCCTATGAATGGCCCACAGTATGCATCAGAGTGTTTCCGCAAGTTCTCACAGGACTGGTGTTTCAGCCATGTGACATCCAGTCCTCGCTTTCCACAGAGCAATGGGGAGGCAGAGCGCGCAGTGAGAACTATAAAAAGTCTGATCAAAAAGTCAAGTGATCCCTACCTTGCTCTAATGGCCTACCGCGACGCCCCACTCGCAAACGGATTCAGTCCCACGGAGCTTCTCATGGGGAGAAAAATCAGAACTCTTGTTCCTGTCATCCCGTCCCAACTAAAACCAAGATGTGCCGACACAGAGAAACTAAGAAGGACGGAACAAGTTTACAGACAAAAACAGCGACTGAACTACGATCGAAGACACAGAACACATCAGTTGCCCCTCATCCAACCGGGTGAACATGTGTGGATCAGAGACACTAAGGAGCGAAGCACAGTGGTGTCTATGGCAGGCACACCCAGGTCTTACCTTGTGGAGACACCCGGAGGAGGTACCCTACGGAGAAACAGGTCTCACCTCTCCCCAACCCTGGTGGCTCCAGATTCTGAAACCGACTTACCTGAGACGACACCATGGGTGAACCGTGAAACAGATGTAGTGGAGACACATGTCGCTAAAGTGACTCAAAACCAACAGCAGCGGCAGCCACAGAGCTTAATGACTGAGAGACGATACCCACCTAGAGTGAGGGGCCCTCCAGGGCACCTAAAGGACTTTGTGTGCACACGTAGTTAAGTCCCTAATGATAATAATAATAAAAAGAAACAGAGTGAGATATGGGGCAGAATAATCCTCACACTCTGCAGAAGGGCTGGGCAGTCTACCCCACCCTTCTCTAAGAAAGAAGTTAAGTTACCATTCTAATGTGTTGTATAATTGCAAATAACTTTATACAGAAGAAGGGCAAAATATTATTAGTTAGTTATATTTAGCTACTATGGTTGATTGTTGAGACTGTCATGTTATAAGTTCAGGGAAAGTTATTTATCCTAAGTTCAGGGAAAGTTATTTATCCTAGGAAGGGAGATGTAGTATTAGGTCATATTTGTATAGGAACCTTTGTGCGGTAGGAACCTTGATGTGTGACGGGGGGGGAGTTAAATAAAGGATGCACGGACTCGAAAGCTATCGCCTGTGTCATATCGTCTCTTCATTATAACAAACCTAAGATCTCATGATTATAACTCAACTTTTATTCTTTCTTCTACCACATACGATTGCGGTAGGACATTTAAAAAAGAAAAAGGAGTGCTACACCTCCACTATTCCTACCTAAATTACTTAAAATCACTTCTCCGTCCCACTCCTTCCTCCAGTCGGTCTCATTTAACTTATCGCTGTGCGTTTCTTGACACAACATGACGCTAATGAACTTCAGCTTCACAAGCTCAAAAACACATGTTCTCTTTCTCACTTCTCTTGCTCCATTTAAGTTTAGTGTGGAGACTTTAAAATCACTCGTCAAAACTGATGTAAGAAAAAACACACAAAAATACAATAACATAATGGAACAGGAGAGACATTACAATGACTCTACTTCAGTACTCTGTAGCATACTGATTTTCTGTACTATCTTCTTTAGCCTGTAGACCTCTGTGGAAGTGTATAGCTTCCCTCTTTTATCTGGGCTTTAACAGAACACAGAAACAGTGTTACATTGTGTTTGTTTTTGGTGTTTGTTTTTGGTCTGCCTCAGAAATGTCTGTATCTGTCTTACACTATAATGCTGGTCCTGCCATGAATTAATCCCCTGGGAGTTAGTGCGAGACTGGCTACTGACACCACAGTCTCCCACTTCTTCCTCTTCCTCATCATCTTCCTCCTCCTCCTCTATGTTTGAGAGAGAGAGATGCACAAAAGATGTTGCAAATCAGAGAGGAAAATGGTATTTTCTGGAAAAATATGCCAACTACTGAAAACAAAGCCCTTTTCCTTTTTGAAAGCTCAGAGCACATTGTTCACATACCAGCCAGTAAGTAAATAAATAATAATAATAATAATAATAATAATAATAATAATAATAATAATAATAATAATAATAATAATAATAATAATAATAATAATGAAAGGGTCATTCAGTTGTTTTATTTCCTATAATAAACGCCTCATCTCATTAGAGAACTAAAAAAAATAAAAAAATCCCATCCCCCTGTAACGGTTCAGTTCAGCACTCATTAGACTAGAATCAAAGTGCCACTGAATGTCCCTTTTGCAAGACCTACAGGCTTCATTCTTATGTCCTGGCTGATACACAGCTCGGGCAGATCTCTGGCAGACTTGTCATAGCCAAGCTTGGCCGTTTGATGCTTAACCCGCAGCTTCTCAGGAACCCCCGTGACCACGCTGGGGCCCAGGAGTGTGTCAGCGACCGGAAGTGGGGTCTTCAGCCTCCGGGACATCAGTCTCTGCGCTGGGCTGCTAAGCATGCCCTCTGTGAGCGTGTTCCTCCACTGCAAGATAGCTAACCATGGGTCGTTACCTGCACTAGCTGCCTTCTTGCACAGGTTTTTCACTATTTTCGCCGCAGATTCAGCCTTTCCATTAGACCTTGGGTGCCTGGGTGAGGACATGATATGGTCGAAATCCCATTCCTTTGCAAACTTTCAAAATGTCTCACAGTCGAACTGAGAACCACAGTCTGTTATCACCCGGTCAGGCTGCCTGTGGCGTGCAAATTGGGCCTTACACCTTAACTCATTGAGCGCCACGCCCCTTCCGGAAAATTAGACCTAGATGGCCACCGCTTTAATCAATGGGAGGATGGGGATATTTGCGAGTGCTTAAAATATATCTTAAATTATGGCTATGGGTCTAATACACACGTCACTTATCAATGAGTTGCTTGCAGTCAACATGTACTAACGGATTGTTTTTTCATCTGTACATTTCCGTTTTATACCGTTTTGAATATGAGTATAGTTTTGGTGATTTCTAGTAATTCCAGAGAAAGATGCGATAATAGCCCTTTAGTGGAATACACAAAACACGTTGTAATTTTTTGGCTGATTTATGAATCGCTTTCAAATAAACGCTAGATTATCGATAGTATATGTGTCCTCATGCACGATACAGAAGCGGGCTGAAAAATCGATTATCCGTGCATTGGTCGGCGCCAACGGCACACACAGACACGTTGTGATCGCTGTGAAAGAAACATCTGATTAACCGAAGATTGGTAACATAGAGTCCTTACCTCACATCTGATGTCCTGCAAAAAGATTAATCCAATTCCTGATCGCCATTCCAAATATTGATCGCGTTTATTGATCCAATGTTATATATCCAAAACACATAATCCGCGCTGCTCAGAGTGTCCCCAGTCAATGTGGTATACGATACTGCATGCCCGAGAAGGAAAACCTGGACCGGACTTTTTTTTTGATGCACAGTCCCAGCCAATCCAATCCAATGATGTGCAATACCATCCGGGAGACGAGAGGCGGCAGTATTTGCCCTTTTGCGAGCTCAGACCCATTCCCAACGATAACATCAGGTTGGATGGATGAAAATGAATGGATATCGCTAATAAAAGAAATAACGATTAAAACCCGACTATACTCGTGATTGGCGCTCAAGCGGCGGCGAGTTAACCCGACTATACTCGTGACTGGCGTCCAATAAGTTAACACCACGGTGTCTGCTGAGAGATCAGGGAGTAGCTCTATTTCCCCAAAATCCGAATAATGATCAACCATGAGCAGGAAGTCTTTGCCCGCTTGTCTGAGCAAATCCATACTGACAATCTGCCGTGGCCGTGTTGGGAGTGCATGCAACATCATTGTCTCCCGCTGCTGCTCATGAGAATATTCATTACATGCTGAACACTGGCTCACGTAATCCTTGATTTCACCCTGCATGTTGGGCCACTACAGTGTGTCTTTGGCCTGTCTGTAGCAGGCATCTCCTTCTACATGGCTGGCGTGTATGCGTTTCAACATTTCTGCCCGTAACGTTTTCGGCACTATGACTCGCTGGCTTTTGAAGAGCACCCCATCTTGTGCACTGATCTCGTCCCTGATTGACCAATACTCTCTGATCGCCAGCGGAGTCTCCTCCCGGTGATCTGGCCATCCCTGGAGCACTGCCGCTTTTAGCAACTGAAGGGTTTCATCTCCCCATCTCCCCAGTGTGTTGCCTGATCTGATTCAGCCGCTGGCTGGTGACATTCAGATAATCAGCCTGATTAATCTGTTCAGTGTCCTCTTGTGCCCTCTGCAGGCTGCAGACTGTGTGTTTCATGTATACCGTGTCAGTCCTCTGTGGTGGAACCGTGGCCCTGCTCAACGTGTCACTGATGTGCATGTCCGGGCCTGGCTTGTATGTGACCTTGAGGTTGTAGTTCTGTAGCGTGAGCAGCATGCTCTGGAGCCGTTTGGGTGCAGTGAGGAGGGGTTTGTTGAATATCGAGATGAGTGGCTTGTGGTCCGTTTCCGCCACGATTTCCCCCCGTCCATACAGATAATAGTGAAAGCGTTGGGATGCAAACATTCAGACACTCTTTCTCAATCTGCGCATAGTTCTGTTCTGTCTGAGTCAGTGCCCGCGATGCGTACCCTACTGGCTGACCCTCCTGGAACAGACAGCAGCCAAGTCCTTTCTGACTTGCATCACTCTGGATGGTGACCGGCTTGGTCACGTCGTAATATTTCAGGATCGGGGCCACTGTGATCAGACGCTTGATCTCCTCGACCGCCGCGCCATGTTTGGGAAGCCAGTGCCATGGGACCACCTTGTCCAACAGCCTCCTCAGTGGCTCACATATCTCAGAGAGGCGGGGCATGAACCTTGCGAGGTATGTCACAAACCCAATGAACCGCTGCACCGCCTTGGCGTCCGTGGGGTGTGGCATGTCTTGGACCGCCCTGATCTTCTCTGGGTCTGCCCTGAACCCCTCTGCTGACAGGATGTGTCCATGAAACTTGACCTCTCTGAGCCTGAACTGCAGTTTCTTTAAACTTAGCCTCAACCTAACCTCTCTGCACCTCTCCATGAGTGCTATATCAGTTCAGTGTCATGGTCCTGTATAGCCTCCTCTTCTGTCTCCCCACAGCCAACTACCCCGCTGAGCCCTGCTAAAAGCTCATGCTGTTTTCGCTGGTATATTCTGGGGCCACAGACACCCCAAATGGCAGCTTTAACCAGCGCTTCCTGCCCCAAGGTGTCCAAAATGTGGTGATGTAACTACTTTCCTCGTCTAGCCTGCACTGTAGGAAAGCATCCTGTGCATCCACAAGAGTGAAAATGCGAGCCCTGGGCAGCTTGTATAGCACATCCTCAAGCATCAGCATTAAGTAGTGAGATCTCCTTAAAGCCATATTTAATGACTTTGGGTCTATACATATCCTCAGCTTCTCTGACAATCACCATATTGCTGATCCATTCTGTTGGCTCCGACACTGAAACAAAGTGGCCATCTTTCTCATATTTATCTAATTGCGCCTTCACTGCCTCCCTAAGTGCCACTGGAACATTATGTGGAGCAGCCTGCACTGGGGCTACATTACTGTCCAACTCAAAATGAACTTCACCTGGGACTGATTCCACAGGGGCGTTGAAAACCTCATCGTACGTACAGACAAGTTGCTGCCTGGTTAGTGGGACTGAGCTGCTATGTCCTACCATCAACAGCTCCTCAGGGATGGTGAAGTGCATCAAACCTAGGCGCTCACTGGTTTCACCTGACAAAAGGGGTCTCTGTCTGCTTCTTACTACCTCGAAGGTCAGCTTGTGTGTCTTCCCTCTCACTACACACTCTGTTTTGAATAAGCCAAATGAGGGAATTGATTGGCCTGAATACAGCACCAACCTTGTTTGGCTGGGCAACAGCCTTGCTCCAGGGCCCAGCCTCCTCATGTCTTTTATGCTCATCACATCACAGGTCGCCCCTGAATCTAACTGGCACCTCTGCAACCCTCCGTTAATCTTTAAATTTGCAAAAAAAAAATGTCCACCTCCCTGAACTGCCCCTATGCTCTTTGACATGTATATGTGAGCCTCTGCCTCCCCACTGTGTATATTCTCAAGGTATTCAGTGTCAATGTCTGCTGTATGTAGCTGCCGGGTGGCCTGGCCTCTCTGCATGCATACTACAGCAAAATGATTGAGTTTTGCACAAATGCGGTAGGTCTTGCCATAGGCTGGGCACTGTTCCCGTCCGTGCCTGTGTGTGGTGCCGCGTAATATTGAGGCCTGTCAGAGCGTTCCTGCCTGGGTGGATATAGAGGCCTGTCAGAGCGTTCCTGTCTGGGTAGAACTTGTGGCCGCCGGCCATCTGACGCATGTACAGTCTCTGGTATCATTGCTGATGTCTGATGTCTATCCTGTGTCATCGTCTTTATTCTAATATCAGTCATTTCTGCAGCCCGGCATAACTCAATGACTGATCCCAGTGTGAGATCTTTCTCTCTGAGTAGACGACGGTGCACACTCTCATCACATACCCCCAGCACTACCCTGTCTCTTATCAACTCCTCTCCATAATCACAAGAAGAAGCCTTCTCCCTCAGCCTTGTTATAAATTAATCTATGGGTTCCCCTTCATCTTTTTTTTTTTGTATTTTATTTTTTTATTATTTTTTAAACAAACATATAAACAAACATGACAACACACGATAAGATATACAAGCATTAATTGTCAGGGCACATCCAATGAGATCACCTTTTGGTTAGTTGTTTTATATAAGATATACCCATAATACCTGTTATCTAAAAAAAAAACCTACACACATATGCTCAGCTCGAACCCCCCCCTCCCGGACCCCACCTTGAGAAGTACCTCCACTATCCCTCGCACCTAACCAGACACTACCATTATAAGCTAGCTTTTATTCTCTCCACCACTTCTAACCACATTGACATTTTGGATTCATTGAGACCCAAAATTCTTGCTGTAGATATTTCATGGTAAATTACATCGAGATATGTAAGAAACCAAACTTTACGGCACATTTTTTCCGGTTGAAACCAGCGTGATGCGATCAGCTTTTTGGCTACTGTGATACCCGATAAAACCAATCTCTTTAGCTGTGGATTCACTGCAAACTCAAAAACATCATTCAACAGCAATACCGAGGGGTGTACAGGTATATTCCAAGATACGAGTTTTGATATTTGTTGGGTCACATCTTTCCAGAATGCCTTAACTGGTGAGCAGTCCCAATACATGTGCATAAATGTCCCTTCGTCCCCATTTGTACATTGGGTGCATTTGGAATCTTGTTTGAGCCCCATTCGGCTCATGTCCTGTGAATATAGTTAAGATTGATTTGTTGATGATCCGGGTTCCTTGATGTAAGTCGGACATTTGCCCAGGCTCCTTGCCAATCAAAGTCATTTTCCAGGTCTGGTATATCCCTCCTCCAGACAGAGTCAAGTTGGAGGGTTTCATACGAGGACGTTAGTAATTGATGATAAAATTCTGAAACAAAACCTCTCGATGTCTCTCTTGAGTAGAAGAATTTGTGGTATCTGTGGTGTTCAATTGGTCTGTCTAATGGAACACCGTGAGACTTCAAACATAGCTCTAACTGTTTGTGAAAAAGCCATGTGGACTTGGTGAGATAAAATTTTTTGCGTATTTCTTTATCACTACAAAAACCCTGTTTGTTAAAAACATCCCCTAATGAGTGTATGCCTTGCTCTTCCCATATAGGGAATCTTATAGGTCGTTTTCCAATTAAGAGAGCATTGTTATTGAATAAGGGAGTATGATTGTGCCATTCTTGTGGGTTAGGATTTTTTTTTTGTGATTCACGCCATATCCGGATCGCATGAGTAATTATGGGGCCAAATTTTCGTTCACAGTGCTTGATTGGTAGTTTAGTGTATGCTATGTCCTTCAGTCTATGTGGGGCTACTATGTTTTCTTCTATTTTTCTCCAAGATGCTAATGCTTGGGAGTCAAACCATGTTGTCAATGGACTTAATGAGTACGCCTTAAAATATAGGAAAAAATCTGGAAATGCCATGCCACCATCTGCTTTATTTCTCTGTGCGGTGGATCTTTTTATACGTGGTGGTTTGTTATTCCAAATAAATTTGTATGTGGAGGAGTGTAATCTTTTCCAGTAACCCTCTGGAGGGGGTAACGGTAGCATTGAACAGAAGAAGTTGATTTTAGGTAGTACATCCATCTTAACTTAATCTTAACATCTTAATATCCGTGCTTGTACTGTGTTCTTAAGTTTTGCCCATCTATCAAGGTCGTCTTTGATTTTGTTTTGGATTTTTGTGTAGTTGTGCTTCACCGTTTGTCTTATGGTAGGGAATATTTCCACTCCCAAGCATCTGAAATGTTTTACCATCGGTATCTGTCCTGGGAGGGTTGTATCTTTTTTTGCAGGGGTGTTAAGTGGAAGGAAAGCCGACTTCGGCCAATTTATCTTAAATCCCGATAAATCACCAAAGTCCTCAATCAACTTGAGCAGATGAGGCAATGTGGTGTTGGGGTTTTTCATGAACAATATTACATCGTCCGCATATAAACAAATTTTTTGTTGTGTGCCCTTGATTACGATAGGTTCTATGGATTGGGATTGTCTTATATATTGTGCTAAAGGCTCTAATGATAGATTGAACAGTCCGGGACTAAGAGGACAACCCTGTCTGGCAGAGCGTGATACCGGAAATATTTCAGAGATGATTGTGCCTGTTGTAATCATGGCCGATGGGTCTTTGTATAATACTTTAATCATATCGATGAATCCTTTTCCTAACCCCATCCTTTCTAGCACTGCCCACAGATACGACCATTCCAGCCTGTCAAAGGCCTTCATAGCATCCAGGGACAGCATCGCCTTAGGTATGGTGTCCTCCTTGTCGGCATCAAGTACGTGCAGTATACGTCTTATGTTCTCAGTGATCAGGCGGCCTCCTATGAAGCCAGTTTGGTCCGGGTGAACTAAAGACGTCATATGCTTTTGTAATCTGATGGCTAATACCTTAGAGTACAGTTTGATATCTGTTCCGAGGAGGCTTACAGGTCTATAACTACCGCACTCGTTGGGGTCTTTGTCTTTTTTAAGGAGGACTGTTATGAGTGCAATATTGTAAATTTTATGGAAGTTCCCCTCCTTGACTGAGTATAAGATCATATTTAGTAATAAGGGGCCAATTATGTCCCAACAAGAAAGGTACATTTCTGATGGGAAACCGTCTCTTCCTGGAGCCTTACCACTTTTCATTGCGGTTATGGCCTTCTTGAGTTCCTCTAGTGTGATCGGTATTTCTAACTGTTTAGCGTCATCCTCTGAAAGTTTAGGGAGAATAATTTGATTAAGAAATGTGTCCATTTTGTTTTGATCGAAGGTCATTTCTGATTTATATAAGTCGGAGTAGAATACTTTGAATGTATCGTTTATTTTTACAGGATCTGTTACAAGTACTTGTTGTGCTCTAATGGTAGTTATATCTGCAAATGTTGCATTAATTCTTAATCGCATGGCTAATAGGTGGCTGGGTTTGGAACCATGGGAGTACTGCTGTTGTCTTGTGTTGCGTATTTGTATTTCCGATTGTTGTCTGTATATGGCATTGATCTCTATTTTTAGTACGTTAACTTGATTTTCTAGTCGAGTTGAGTTGTTGTATTTCAGAGAATTAAATAACGTTGAGTAAAGCGTTTCCAGCTCATCCAGTTTTGTGCTTTGATTCTTGCGCATTTTGGAGGAAAAGCTATCCGTGAAGTCTTTGATCATTCCCTTTACCGACATCCATATTATTCTGGGGTCTTGCACCGAGTTTGCATTCTCCCGTTGGAATACTATAAGAGCTTCTTTGAGTTGTGTAATGAATTCCTTGTTGTTAAGCAGCAACGAGTTAAATCGCCATCTTGGGGCTCGGGAGGATAGTATACCAAATGTACCTTTAAGGAGTAAATAACAGTGATCTGATAGTGCGTTGGGTATCATTTCCACTTCATAATTATCAAATAGTCTCTGTGATGCAAAGACATAATCTATTCTGGATAGTGTCTTATGTCTCGCAGATCGACAAGAGTACTTTCGGGTCGTGGGATTAAGTAACCGCCATAAGTCCTTTACACCTGTAATCTTTGACCAATCCTTTAATGCCTTCGATGAATTCTTTTGTTCGCTGGAAAAGGCGAGGTAAGATTTGTCTATCCTTGGGTTCCTGGGATTAAGTAACCGCCATAAGTCCTTTACACCTGTAATCTTTGACCAATCCTTTAATGCCTTCGATGAATTCTTTTGTTCGCTGGAAAAGGCGAGGTAAGATTTGTCTATCCTTGGGTTCCAGATGGCATTAAAATCCGCTCCTATTATAAATGAGTAATCGGGAATGTCTAACATTGCATTGGTTAGTGTAGTGAAGAAATCTTCTTCGTACAAATTTGGGGCGTATACCGCTATCAACGCTATTTTCCTGTTCTTATGTTCAATCTTAGCTATAGTTATCCGACCTTCTACATCAGACCATACTCCCTTTAGTACAATATTCAACTTACGTTTAACGACTATTGCTACACCCCGAGTTCTCGTACCAATAGAGGAGTGACTGATATTATGGTATATGTTGTCCGCTAATTTACCTATGTCTTTCCCTAGAATGTGTGTTTCGCTTAGCAGAGCAATGTCCACATGTTCTTTTTTCATCAGTGTGAGCACGCTTTTGCGTTTGAGTTGGTTATTTATTCCCCCGGTGTTCCATATCATTATATTCAAACTAGCCATAGTCTATACATGTTGCATTGTAATTTTTGGTAATGCTTCTAGAGTGCGAGGCAATAATAGATATACATCCCACTAGTGAGGTCCCGTTGAGAGCCGAGCTTAAAAACATACATATATACAAATAAAAATCCCCTACCCTTCCCTCCCACCGAGAGTCGTACAGGATTGTGTTCCATGAACACAACCTTTGCGTATGACTCTCTCCCTTGCACCACCGGATATCCCAGAATGATCCAATTATCCTTAACATTCCTATGTATACCATAGGATCTAACACTCTAAATTCTACCATAAGTAGAATGTCGACTGTGGCTTGGCCACTTACCCGTAAAAAATAAATAAATAAAAATTTAAATGAGATAAACTAAAAATAAAGACCAAAAATAAGCTTCAATTGTCATGCCCTAATCACTACATTTTATATGAACTTGTAATTTATAGTAATTTATAGTAACCCATGAATAATATGAAGGTATTGAACTGAAGAGAGAGCCTCAATAAATCAGAGAGAGCGGATGAAAAAGAAAAAAAAAACAAGTAAAAGGAAGAGAACATTAACTTAGATCTTAAAAGAGCATTGCTATGCTTAAACATCTAAAGTATTAATTGGAGAAGTAGTGAAATTATTTCCCATTAATAAAAAACAGTTTTTAAATACGTATATGCAGCATTTCCCCTGACCGGGGTGGGCGATGATCGTTGTGTAGAGTGATCTTCAGCCGGCCGGCTATGATGGCTCTGTGGTTCTGCATCTAGATAGCTGTTGATTATTCCCCCGAGGGGCTTCTGGTAGAGTGAATGACCACGTATTGCTGATATTCCAGAATGCTCCATATATCAAAGAATGCTTCGATGTTCTAGATTATTCCAATATGTCATTTTTACATTGTCTGAATGTTCCAGTATGTTCTGGAGTGTTCCAATCTTAAATCCAATATGTCCGCAATAATATAAACACGTCGGGGAAAGCATTCAAAAACTCTGAGCACGTAGGTCTCTCTGTCCCAAATCCTCGGTTATTAAAGGTTGTACTATATGGTGACCTTGCATAACTGAGATTTAAAAGGCCATTTATACACTATTCTGCGTGTTGTTCAGACAGGAATTTGGCTGCATCTTCAGGTGAGTTGAGGAGAACCTTTGCTCCTTGTTTGTCGACGATGCGAAGTATTGCAGGGTATATTAGTAGGGGTCTGTATTTCCCCAGGTATAGTTGAGACATCACCGTCTTGAACTTGGCACGCAGTTCCACTACATCACGACAATAATCTTCAAAGCAGTGTATTGGTACCTCCATGTATTTCAGATTGCCTTTCATCCTGCGAGTTTCACGCATAATCATTTCTTTTATTCTGACTTGGCGCAGTATAACTAATATCACTCTGGACTTAGCGTTATTGCCAATGGAGCGGGGACCCAATCTGAAGCACTGATCCACCTCCGGTATTTTAGGAAGGATTCCTGTTCCCAAGATTTTCTGTAATTCTGTGGCAAACTCTTCAGGGTTTTCACATCTCACTGATTCGTCCAGACCGACAATACGAATATTCAGCTTGCGTTTTTGATATTCCATCTCGAATATTTTGGCTTTCTGTTCTTTATTGATTCGCGTGAGCTCCAACGTTATTTCGCTGAGCTCCGTCTTGATTTCATTGTAGTTCCCCTTCATCTCAGCAGTTAGGTTAACTTTGTTAACCTCTACTTCATTGTAGATGCGAACGAAATTTTGTTGGTGTGCTTCCAAGCCAATTTCCAGTGCCACGGTGCGCTTAATATGTGCCTCGGCATCCACCCTTAGCGCTTCTATTTTGCCTTCGATAGATTCTTTGATAGCATCTACTTTTTCGGTTATTGTTTCGGTTATTGACTTCTCCATTTTTTTCATTTCATTTTTCATTTCCCGGATGATATATTCCGAGTCTGAGGAGGTGATTATAGGGGTTGAACTTGGGGTGGACATCCCGTCAATATCCTCTGCGATTTTGCGAACGTGTCCCGCGGCCATAGGGGGGTCTTCTGCGCTTGGTTTTGGAAGCGTTTTATGATCTTTCCTTGTTGTTGGCATCTCGAATCTTTCAGTCAATATAGTTAGTTGATAATCTCAGTTGATATATGCGTCAAGTTTTAAACGCATTGGTGGTCTATAAATATGTTTTTAAAACGGAAAAAAAAATAACGGGTGAGCAGCTGTGTCACATGCGACTTACTCCATTCTATAGCTGACCGGAAGTTCCCCTTCATCTTGATTGCATTTCCTAAACACATATCTTTAAAAAATAATGTTCCTTGTTGGCTTAAAATATGCCTCTATCAATGATGACGGCCGTGTCCTTCCCCTGGTCCGCCGTAAGTCCTAAATTATGTCTGTATATATGGCGACATTCACTGCCCATCAAGCGTCACAAGGTTGCTGCTTGCACCTTCTTTACCTTGTCCTTCAATCCCGCTGCCAGTATGTAGTCCTCAAATTCCGCTCGAAAATTGCCGCAGTTACTTGCGAGATCGCCGCTCATTTTCATCTCCTCTGGTGGTGGTATCCCTGTTGCCATGGTGATGCTATGTTTTGTTTGTAGCTTAGCTCGCCGCAAACGCTCACTGCTTCACTCCCCGACTTCTCCCTTTTCTCGATTTCCTGCGCAGTAGCGCACCGTACCCATAGGCGGAGTTTGAAGTCGACGCCAGGCGGTGCGACTGCTTGGCGAACGATTTTTTTGACCTTTATTTTATTATTTTAGCGTTTTTACAATGCCCTAACCCCTAATTTTTTATTTTATTTAGGTAGTACAGCAGCACGCACACACACTCACACACACAGCACTACGGGGGATCATTTTTAACTGACTTACTCTTAATCATTGACAAAGTGACAAAGATAAAGAAGGAAATACTAAAATAAAAAGACCACAACAAGTATATTGCTGCTCCACTAGACCACTTTACTGTACCAAACATGACATACAAAAATAACAAAATACTGTGCAACACTCTGCCAAGCGCACAGCCGCGCACACGTATGCATACAGTAGGTTGTCAAAGGCTGTACAAACAAAAGTTCACATTTTCTAATAACAGCATTATTAGACATGCCAATCCAACGAAAGATGTGCTGGTCGCGCTGGAGAAAAGAAAAAAAAATATGTTGCGTTTGTCTTTTAGGTGTTATTTGTTATTCTAAGATGCTAATTCATCTGTATCTGGATAACCAATGAACGGATTCTGTCGGGGCAGGTAGCGTTATTTCGGGGAAATTGATATCTATAGTCTGGTATATTTTTCGTCCATGAAAAATGGAGGCTCTAATTATTATTATTCATAGAGACTCTCGAGCAATAATCATTATTACAGCCTCCATTTTTCGTGGACGAAAAATATACCAGACTATAGATATCAATTTTCCCGAAATAACGCTACCTGCCTCGACAAAATCCGTGCATTGGTTATCCAGATACATTAATTATCATCTCAGAATAAGTGGCTTTGTACAAGCGTTACAATGTACTATCGCGCGGGGCATTCTGCTGCTGCTGCTGCGAATGGTGGTGCTTGGCCGCGCGTTAACCCTTTCACTGCCACACTACAGAAGGTTCGCCTTATAATGTGACATGATTACTACTATAAAATGAATGTATTGTAAAACAAAACATAATAGAATTCAGATTTGTTTCTCACAATTATTATAATTTTATTAAAATAAAAATAATCTTGATTAAAAAAAAAAAAAAAAAAGAAGCAATTTCACCCCCGGCCACCAAATAAACCCCCTGCACCCCCATAAACTCCGCCCATGACCGTACCCGTATAAATACTCACGTTCTGGTCTAGCCACTTCTGACACCATGTTTGTGTTCAATAATGAGCCAGGAGACAAGAGCGTGTGTATCCCCTGTGCGTCTGTATTGCCAACCCATAACACGACAGCGTAGCTTACATCCTGGTCCCTGCTGGGACGTACCAACTAGACACACCATTGTGGGGGGGTTTATATAACATATCCCATTCTCTTGTAACAGCTAGCTTTATCAATCCCTTCTTCCTCTGTCCTACTCTCTTGTCCTCTTAACCTGCTCCACTGGGCTCCTTGGGACCTCAAGGACGTCTGGCTCAGTGGTGCTAGCTCGTCTCATCACCACTTTCACAGAGGAGACGACGTATATTGGATTCTTTCATTCATCCCATTTGAAATGTTTTTAAACTATATTCATGGCTCAATGTTTAAAAATGTAAAAATTAAAAAAGATATATATATATATGGATAATTGCAACCTGAAACATGTCACCCTTTCAAAAGCAAAAGTTCTTTAACACATTCGGGGCCATTGGGATTAGACGGGCCACACTCTATGAGGCAAGCTTTTCAAGTTTTCACTGTGCGTGAGGTTGTTTGTAGAGCTAAATCTATATTTTATATTATTGCTATGTGTCCATTGTCATTGTCAATTGGCAGTATAAACCTTCCAAAATATGCCATAAAGAAATAATTTTTTCATCAATACGTTCCCGTTTTATAGCGTCGTGAACGCTATATCGGAATAATTCCTGCAAAGCTAGTTATAGGGCGTTAAATGCAAAATGCATATGGTCGGTATCATGTATCATGTTCCACCATGAATGCATGAAAGGGGGGGGGGGGGGCGGGGGAAGTCGTTTCTGATTATTGATTACCAATAACGGCATTCGTTATTGCAACATCATACGCTGACCGGGTGGATGGCTATGAGAACAAGGCCCGATTAGGCTGAAATTGACGTCAAACCACTCTTACCTGTGGCCGGTTGGATTCCAAAAATAATTTCCCAGTTATTTGATCGCCATCTGGTAGATCGATATGTCCTTTGGCTGATGCTATATTCCTTTACTGCATACTGAATTCGGCGTCGCAAAAAGTATTACAGGCGATCTGGTGAAGCCATAGCTTCAGGCTAACAGAAAAGCTAACCCGGAGCGAAAAAAAAGTGACACCCGGTCTGCAACAGGGGAAACTGCATTCTCAAGACAGCGCCAATACCATGATCTGGCCGGTACTGCACTTTCGGAGTCCCAATATGCCTTTGCCAGCCAAAATACAGCTCCGTGACAACATCCGGGTTATTAAAATGGAATGAAAACAAAAACAAGTGTTGTATATTATGCTAAATATATCTCATAAAACTCTATATAAGGTGCTGAGAAAACTGTCCCCCAAAGGGTTTAAGTACAAAGAGTGACAAATGTCCTTTCAAGTTACAAAACCACTATGGGTCAGGAAACAGATGTCTGTGTTGATAAGGGACTTTGTAATAATTATAGTCATTTAATTAAGTAAGTTTTACTATGTGCAAAAAAGGAATGCTTTATACTTTCAGTCTTAAACAGTCAACGTGTAACAGTTGGCAATCAAATATACTGGTAACCTGGATTAAGACTAAAGTAACTTAGTTCTCAGAGTGTGTGTGTTTACAGATTGTGTTGATACTGTGGTCACAACAGAGGTAAATTTACATATAGTGGTTGGTCAGGCAGTTGAGAACAATGGACCTGAGTAGGTCACATAACTTTGTTATGTGCTTTGGGTTCCTGTGACATGCAGGGACCTCTTGTGAGCACGACGTAGAGACAGATGTCTGAGGAGGAGTTAAGATTCACTATTTCTGTAACTAAAGTATGTTTAAACCCTTAATTAAGCTCCAAACAAACTGCAGATATGTCCTGTTATATTGTACAAAGGATGCTGAACGGAATAAGATGAAACATGTTGTATTTGTGATAGAGAATCATCGAGTTTTACAATCAAGCCGTTTTCTGAATCAAATTAGTAATAAATAAAAGAATACAAAGAAGAACTGTTAGCATAGATATTGATTTAAGCTAAAAGGGAATGATTAAAACATTATATAAATGGGCTTGATGATAAAATACGGTGATCCTCATCTGAAACATAACGCTTTTAAGTCAGGAATGATATGACTGTGTTTAGGAAATTCCTCCCAATTTAACTATATATATTTTGGGGCTTAATACCAAATGTATTAAGCCTAAATTAGACTAATTCTATTACTCTGATTTGAAACAATGAAAACATTCTTTCAGAATGACATGCTTTTAATATGCAGCCAATCCTGGTCAACAGCAGTAAAGAGGTCCCTTGTGTAATTTCCTGCCTGGAGGAAGTGAGTAGGACATGCTCATCTCTGATCTGTTTATCATCTGTACAGTCCCTTGTAGAAATGGGGCAGGTTTTTCATTGTACATCCCTTTAAACCATAAGGAACAGTGGCTCAGCCAGACCTAGTCCATCACACCGCTCCAGTATGGTTCGGGCCACAGGTCTCCAGAACAGATCAGCCGGTCCTGTCAGTAGTCTCTGGATGAAACGGAGCCTGAAAGCAGCTCCCCTACTTTCCAAGTGGACAAGCCCCTGTCCCCCTTCCTCCTTGGGCAGGAAGATGACACTCTGTGGGACCCAGTGCAACCGGTCCCAGAAGAAGTCCATCATCAAAGCCTGCACCTTAGACAGCAGGTTCAGCGTGCATACCAGCCGATGCCACAGTATGGAGGACACAAGATTGTTAATTATGAGGATCCGACCTTTCAGCGACAGTTTCGGAAGAATCCATTTCCATCACTTCAGCCGGCCCTCCACTTGCTCTACCACTCTGTCTCAATTCTTGGAAGAAAACACCTCATCCCAAAGATAAATCCCCAAGTACTTTAGGCCTCCCCTCTTCCATGTCAGGCCTCCAGGCAGCACAAGACCATCAATTGGCCCTTTACCCAATGCTAAGGCCTCACTCTTCTGCCAATTCACCCTAGCAGAGGAGAGAGTACTAAAAGCCATCACATTTTCATGTACAATGTTAATGTCGTGCTGGGATTTCACCATAATCATAACATCATCAGCATATGCAGACAGTTTGAACTTCATGTCACAACCCGGAAAAGAAAAACACAACAAATGAGTCCTTAGTCTGTGTAACAGATGCTCTATGGCCAGACAGTACAGCATCCTGATAAAGAGCAGCCCTGTCTGACTCCCCTCTTAACCTCAAAAGGCGCACTTAAACCACCATTAATCTTAAGTACACTCTCAATATCCCTGTACAAGACCAGGGCCCTCATTCACCAACGTGACTTACGCACAGATATGTGCTTAAGCTGTGCGTACGACCATTTCTAAGCAAAGAGTGGGATTCATCAATTTCAACTTGAACTTGACTTCGTGCTTATGTGTACGCACAGCTCTGAGCATACTTAGCTGACGCCCAGTGGTAGAATATCGTTACTACGGCACAAGCGCTCCTCAGTACATGCATTCGTTTCAACGCGGAAATAAAGACACTGGCGCGTGTTCTGTATGACCCCCGTAATTCATTATAGTTCATTGTGAAATAGCGATATTAGTGTAATTATTGTCAAACCCTAAATAGCATGTGGAATAGGTCTTTCTCTCCGAATGAATGCAGGTTTATATATATAGCGTTATCGGGTGCACTGACTGCGCTCGCAGGAACTGTTTTCAGAGATAGCATCAGATAGGGATGAATGAATGAATGAGGGGCAGTCTAATTGCAGAGAGAACATAATATTAACTAGAGTCCACTACCCGAGACACCTCCTTCATTTGTACCGCAATTTGGGACCCAAATTGGAGCTATGAGCTTAAAAGCTTTTCCGTGCTTATTTGAGAAGGTCCAGCTGCAGAGCCGGAGAGACAGACAGCAGAGAGACAGACAGACAGACAGATAGACACTGTTCCACAGTGTGTGTGTGTGACCACTAGTCTCCTAGTAGAGACCCCCCCCCCCTCTGGACCACCTCCCAGTAGAGACCCCCCCCCCCTCTGGACCACCTCCTAGTAGAGACAAGTTTTCTGAAATGTATGTTTATATATGCAAATGAGGCACTTCCCCATTAAATATGTGGACATTTATGGATGCAATAAGGCAAAATGAAGTAAAATGAACAACTAAATGTGTGTTATTGACGTTTTATTGTCACTAGTTTCATAGAAGACATGTTTAGGAAGCAAAATATAACAAAATCTCAAAATCAACAAAAAAAGTATATTTGCCTATTCACCTGCAGTGTCTCGCCTTAATCCTCATCTTCGTCTTCTTCCTAGAGAAGTCTCTACTAGGAGGTGGTCCAGAGGGGGGGGGCTGAGTCTCTACTATTAGACTAGTAGTCACACACACACACGCACGCACGCACGCACGCACACACACACACACACACACACACACACACACACACACACACACACACACACACACACACACACACACTGTGGAACAGTGTCTGTCTGTCTGTCTATCTCTCTGCTGTCTGTCTCTCTGCTGTCTCTCTCAAAATAGTATAAGTGCTATCTTGGCCCTGAGAGTTGCTCTCCGGCTCTGCAGCTGGACCCTTCTCCAATCAGCACGAAAAAAGCTATAAGCTTATAAAACGATTTAATATGCTAAACTTCGTTTTAAATTCCTTAATTCACTTTTGTTTATTTCATAAAGATTTTCCCGACATAATGCTATACCTGCCCCGACCAGATCCGTGACTCTGTTGCGATACAGATGAATTATCTACTCAGAAAGCTTATAAAACGATTTAATATGCTAAACTTTGTTTTTAAATTCTTTAATTCACTTTTGTTTATTTCATAAGGATTTACCCGACATAATGCTACCTGCCCCGACCAGATCCGTGACTCTGTTGCGATACAGATGAATTATCTACTCAGAATAGTATTATAAAGTGGCTATCTTTTATGCTGTAGATCACTGCTGGTATGTGCGTGCAGAACCTTTATTTCAGCGGGGACTGTAGTATTTATTTGACGTTACTGTACAATATATGTGTATTAAAAGACGGAGCTGTCTTTTATTGTATTATAATAATTATTAATATTAAAAATAAATTAAGAAAGGCATTCTTATTCCAGCATGCATTAATGACACTAACGGGCAACGGCAAAACAGTGGTTAATGGTCTTTATTAGTGTTTGCGGTGTCCAGGCAGCAATGGTCTTTTAGGAAGTTAATAGATATAATATCTGACAGTGTACAACACCCTCGGCTTAGTCCACTTTTCCACATTTCATGGCGGTGGTCCATTACCGTATATGGTTAATCGGGGCGGTTCTGGTATGCAAATACGTGAAAGTGTGCACAAGCCTCGGCGCAGGGCCAAGGTGATATTTATCATGACAGGTGTGCGTAGAACCTGCGTACGCACGTGTGGTAAATCCCGTTTATTTTGTGCGTGCACTCATTCTAAATTCTGTGCTTACGTGTGGAAATAGAACATTTTCCACGTCACGTTGATGAATGAGGGCCCTGGATCTTAGCTATAAGCCCAGAGCTGAAACCAAAAGCCTGCATTGCTTTCCACAGGTACTGGTGTTCAACTCTGTCAAAAGCCTTTTCTTGATCTAGAGAAATCAGACCAAGTTCACAACCCAAAAACCCAGAGAGGTCCAAAATGTCTCGAATTAACGTAATGTTGTCAGCTAGCTACATCAACCTGCTGGGCACACAGTACGTTTGGTCCACATGGATTACCTGCTCCATCATCTTCCTCAGTCTCATTGCCAGCACTTTCGAAAGCAGTTTATAGTCAGAGCAGAGTAAGGACACTGGACACCAGTTCCTGATGTCCTGTAAATCTCCCTTCTTGGGCAGGAGAGTGATGGCCGCTCTCCTACAGCTCAGAGGCAGCCTCCCCTTACTCAGACTGTCACAGAGGACACTCAACAGATCTTCACAAATAACAGGCCAGAGAGACTTATAAAAGTCAACTGGGAGACCGTCCCACTGTTGGATTCTGATGGTTCAGCCAGTATCACCTATTCGTCTGTTTGGCTTGTGTTATCATCTCTCCATCCACTGACCCTGCATTGTGTTTATTTCTTTGACGTCTTCACATACTGGCTGTACAATCCTTATCATTCCCCGTTAATGCAATCCGCAACCATAATAATTCACCACCTTCGTAAGAATTCGACACTTGACAGCGTAATACCTTTCTCGGAAAAGCGTTGTTTATTCCATAAACAAAACCTCATAATCAGATGGGAACCAATCCGTATTGTCCTTGAAAAGTCTATTCTGATGGTCTCTCCTTTCACCCCGCTCAGGGTTTATCGCGGCCTGGTGGTTATTCCAAAAGCCTGTCGTCGTGGCACTTCTCTAGTGCTGCCCTTCCCCTCCCCCCTCTCTGTGATGGGAGGAGGGAGCCGTCTCAAAGTCTCTGATGGTTCCTCTTCTGTGTGGTTCGTTTCTCAGTCTGGCCTTACCCGGAAGAAAACTCACTTTTCTATATTCTCGCCATAGCAACGACAGGCCCGGCCTCTCTTCTGGTTGTCATGTGACGCACTGTCATAGCAACTGCTAATAACCTTTAACCCACATTAAAAACATCTGTTTCATTAATGTCTCTACCTCTCTCTCTCACCATTGTGCCTGCGGCGGTTCTTATCAGTTGTTGTTTTCTGATGGAATGCAAACATTCTGCTCGCTGCTAACACTGACTGCCTCTTGCCTCTAGACCGCTATTCTAACCGTCACAATGCACAGCTGCCTCTCTGACCTGGCACCGTTAGATGCTGTCATCTTCCCCCAATCTATACATCACATACATTGAAAAACCGATTTCTCTCACCGCTCTGCATGCTCTTGTAATGGAATTAATATACCTTTAACACTTTAAGTGCCAACGACGAGATTTCTTGTCCTAACTCGCCATGCGTTGAGTGCCAATGACGAGTTTTCTCGTTATTTAATACGTACTTGAGAGAGGCTCCGATTGAATCCGGGACACAGACATGCAGCCAATGTGACTGACAATGGCTCTGTTCATGGTCACGAATGGATTCCAGCTTCATTGATTTACTACAGATGACAAACGTGTTGTTTGTTTTTCTTTTCGACATACTTGCGGCACACGGAACAACTCATAACAGCCCAGCATCATACTGTAGCCAGCCAGTCTCTTGAAACACCGCTATCTCCAAACTATCACTCCCCTAGAAACTTTATTTTATTCTGTGGTCCCGCTCTCGCTGCCGCAGTGGGTTTTATTTTTAGCGGTCGGCTTACTCCTTCCATAGTTACACATATTTGTAACCCGTTTATCACGTCTAATGTTAGCTAATCGTTATAGCAGCTAACGTTGGGACAGAAAGATAGCGGATGTGACGTCGGTAAACAAGCCATCAAGCTCACGTTTGATTGGTTAGAATGGTCACTGTCAACTCACAAGGCACGAGTGTACAAACTAGCGAATGTACAGAAAAGGGACATTCGGGGAGGGGGGAGGAGGAGGGATTTCGAGCCCTGTGTTATGCATTTTACTCTGCCAATTGGCGACCCAATACAAACGGGGTCGCGACCCTAAATTTGGGAAACGCTGCTCTAGACCAAAGAAAAGGTGAGACGGAGCATACATCTGAACCACGCTTTGAAACCGGGCCTTAACCAGAGCGCCCCTAGCAGAGATACCCAACAGGTCAGACAGAGCTGTTTTTTTTTCCTTTTGAAAACTTCAATATGTTCTCTTTCTCCAGTGGAGCCTGCCAAATCCTGGTTTAATTTGTATTTTACCTACATCCCACCACTGCTGCAGCGAGCTAAAGTCACCTTTAGTTTGCCTATAGTCAGATCAAAAAGACCCAAAAGCCTCCTTAAACGCATTGTCAGACAACAGAGATAAAAATAGGGAAACAATGTCCAGGCACGCACTCCAGGTTTTTCCAAATTTATTGGCAGCCTAAAATCATATCATGACGTTTCGGTGTGAACACACCTTCTTCAGAATGGCTTGCATGAAACATGAAGGGTAAGTGACCCAAGTTTATACAAGACAAACAGGAAGTGACAACATAGGAAGTGACAACACATTCCAACAAGAGATCTGCAAAAAAGTTAAAAAGTACAAAATACCACTTACAAGCACAACCTTTTCAGAATTATGTAAATCAAAAAGAAGCGTGTAAATCAAAAAGAAACATGTAAATCACAAAGAGATATATCTATATATATTTTATACAGAGTAGGCCTACATCTTAAACTACTGAACTCTAAACATAAACACTCATGACCCATATAAGCCATCTTTCAATTATAAATATAAAGAATGATAAATGAAAATAATTAATAAACAATCGAATGAAATGAAATAATCAAATGAAACAGGTCAAAACATTTTCCTCATTGAGGCCTCTAGGCTCTAAACAATCCAGAAAATGAATATACAAGCTTTCCCTTTGTAGCAAGAGCCTGTCTCTGTCGCCGCCTCTTGGTGGTCTCAAGACTTGCTCTATACCCATGTATTTTAAGCCAGAAATATCATGTCCTAACTTATTAAAGTGCCTTGCAACTGAAGACTTCTCGTAATTTCTTCTTATAGAACATTTGTGCTCAGAAATTCGATTTTTAAAACGTCTTCTTGTTTTTCCAACATAGTAAAGGTTGCAAGGACATTTAAGCAAGTAAACCACAAAATCAGAATTACAGGTGATCCGGCCTCTAACAGCAATACTCCTACCTGTACTTGGTTGTAAATAAGAGCAAGCCATTCTGAAGAAGGTGTGTTCACACCGAAACGTCATGATATGATTTTAGGCTGCCAATACATTTGGAAAAACCTGGAGTGCGTGCCTGGACATTGTTTCCCTATTTTTATGTATGATATCAGAGGTTACAGCACCCAGTGTCAAGTCTAGTGAGGTGAGCACGTTCTACTACTTTTTTCAGACAACAGAGAGACATTAAAGTGCCAATATGCACTTTTACACTTTAAATCTTTTACAAAAATGGAACACTGCGCAATGGAATGATCAGAGAAACCCACCGGACTTATAGAACAGCTTGTGACCACACTTATGTGATGTTCAAACAAATTATCAAGCCTGGCTAAAGATAAATAATTCTCTCTGGAATGAGCCCAGGTATACTGCCGGTGATAACACATCATATGTATTCGTATTAAGAAAATGGTGTTTATCTCCAGTCCATCTGTATTGTCCTGTGTGTGTGTGTGTGTTCCAGATGACGGGAAGCTTCACAAGGCCATCAACACCAACGACAAGATGCACATCATAGAGGAGATGGTTCTGAGCTGGATCCTCAGAGGGTAACCCAAGCATTTTTAAGTGCTTTAGAGGAAATGTCAAAATATCACAATATATATTGTGTATCGTGATAGAGCCAAAAAAAATGTATATCCTTTAGAGGCCATATCGCCCAGCCCTATGTTTGATGCATAAAAAAACAAGATAAAACGCTCATCTCACGCCTATATCTTTTGACAGCTGGGTGCTGAATCCTAAAAGTAGTAGTTGATCATTCGAAAGAAAGACTAGGAAAGCACTCTAAAATGTACTATTTTAATTGCTCGTTTTTGGAAATTTTCAGAAAAAAATATAGATTCTGCAGGAATCGCCCTTTACTGGAATACACAAAAAACGTTGTAATTTGTCTGCCTATTTATGAATCGTTTTCAAATAAACGCTAGATTATCGATAGTATATGTGTACTTATGCACGCTAGAGAAGCGGGCTGAAAAATCTATTATCTTATTTCCTGATCAGCACACACACACACACATACACATATAGGGCCCACGTTGATATATCTGTGATTACCCCAAGACTGGTAAAATAGATTCCTTACCTCAGATCAGATGTTCTCCAAAAAGATTATTCCAATTCCTGATCGCCATTCCAAATATCGATTGCGTTTATTGATCCAACGCTGGGTGCTCGAAACACATATTCCACGCTGTTCTGAGGGACCACAAAGACTGCAATCGGCTCGGATTACATGCCTGACAAGTAAAATGTGGATTCCGGATTTTCTTTTCCCCATGCGTTTTCATTCAGTCCAATCCAATGGGTGCATTATCATCCGGGAGACAATAGGGGGCGGTATTTTCCCTGTTCGCGCTCAGAGAGAGTCCCAGTGGTAACGTGAGGCTAGATTGATGAAAAATGAATGGAAATCGCTAATAAAAAAAATAACGATTAATAACGTTGGCACTGAACGGTTGGCATGAAATAATGAGAATTATCGTCGTTGGCACTCAAAGTGTTAAGATATTGCTCACCATCAACAACACTTTCGCCAGCAAGGTAGCATATATATTGATGGGTGAAAAAACTTTTGTGGGTCATGCGCATGCGTGCGTGCACAAGCGCAGGACCGCCGGTAGCACAGATTGGGTGGTCAGCATAAATCGGCAGAACACCGGTCTCAATCACTTTGTTCACTTTCTCCACACCGTCTAAAGATCACCACTCCACCGGTGATCCGAGCAGCAGACTTAACGCTGCTGTGACCAACAATGTCAGCCACAGATAAGACGCAGTCCTCTTACAGACACATCACCAGCAGATATTTTCACTCCATGTTTTATACTGAGTTTGGAAAACTCCATACCTAACTGGCGTAGCACCACGCCAACCAGCAAAGCTGGCCGACTGCCAAACAATCTCCCTACTTGCCCCCATACACACCAGTGGCGGCTGGTGAAAGATATTCTAGGTAACGCTGTGCCATATTCACTCAGTTTCAGTAATATAACCAGACCTGCAAACTGATAAGAAGTGAAAAAGGTGACATGTTTGTAAACCAAACCCCTATAGAGGTGTGGGGACAGTGGGGGTATGAAAAAAATCGTTGTGATTTGAACATGTAAATGAAGCACTCGGAGAAGAAAATAAAGGGAAAAGACAACCCGTATTCTGGTCTGACAGCACTACAATTACATTTTCATACCATAATATCATAACGCAGAGGCTGAGACTCACTTTTTTTGCTGCTGGTAGAACATCGCCGTACGAATTGGAAGAGCCGCTGCGTGTCGCGCTAACCCTTCCAGAAGCTTTGTGGTCCAGACTTGAACTTTCCATAAATGTGTATCCATAAATCCATTTTATTAGATCCAGCACTGAATGTATCTTGTGATTATTATACATTTTCGACAACGACAACAACAATTATTAGCGTTAGTTATTTCCTGGTTGACGTGTTTCTGGACATGATGTGACACGAATGCCACGCACTAATAAAACTATTTGTTTCATTAGTGTGAATGTATAAATTTTATCCAGTGCACATTTGGATAGTATTGTAATATTGTGATATCCCATGTATATCTGTATTTAAAAAAAAAACATTTCAACATTTGATTGCTGCATTCATTTTTATTTCATTCATTGTGTTCATTATTGTCGTCATCACGTCAGTCCCTAACACACTGACTCTGCTTGGGGCGCTAAATGAATCGCCCTTTAGGCATCATATTTGAAGATGCTGATTGGCTAAATTTATGTTGCTAGTTGCATTTATTTTGCTTTGTAATTTTTCAATTGGCTGCGTTGCGCACTGGGGTGATGTTTCTAGCGCCCCAGAAGAGAGAGGGGATGACCAGGAAGCACAACAAATTTTTTATATTTGATATATTACCCATTATTGTGCATTTTAAACACAAACATATTTAAAATGAGTAATTATTATTTATTTTTTAAATGTTTTATTATATTTTTTTAGCTGTCGAAATCTACTATTATAGAAAAATCCCAAAGCACTTTCCACCAGGGGGCGCGGCGCCCTAGCTCCCTCTAGTGACCAGCCGCCACTGATACACACCAAAACACACAGTAAACTAACAATACACTCTAATTACAATATTTACATAAATAAATAATAAATAGATATATAGATAAAGAAAGAAAATTAGAAGCACTCACACCACTTCCACGCACCTCTCACCAATCTCACTCCCAGCATGCACTCAGAGAGAGAGAGAGAGAAAACCAGTCAGCTACACTATACAGAGCAGCAACTTGCAATGGGCCTGGTCTACAAGATACACTACACGACCAAGGTACCCATGTACATGTCAAAATACTTCCCAAAGGTCAGTGAATACCACGATCACAACACCAGAGGGAGCTCCACAAATCATGTTAAACCCAGATTCGGCTCAAACAAGGGACTAAACACGTTTCGCAATTATGCCACATCAATGTGGAACGCCCTACCCAAAGCTGTAAAGGAATGTGAATCACTACCCACTTTCAAAAACACTCTCAAAAAACACCTAAGGGAGACTGCAATTCGAAACTGGCCACTGTAAATGTCCGAACACAACCCCCTCCAATGTACAGTAAATTACCAAGTATGGTCTTGTCAATATTCCAATGTACAGTTTTGTTTGTACAGTTGTACAGTGTACCCCACCCACCACACTCCTACCCAACCTCCCACCCACCCACCCAACCACCTCCAATGTACAGTCCCCCCCCCCCCCCCCACCTACCCAATCCAATGTACAGTTTCTACGTCAAATGTATATACTTTTTTTTCTGGACTCTTTTTGTATCACAAACAGTACTGTATTTGCAAATCTGGTATGTCATAAATGTATAGATGTAGCAGTACTGTCTATCTGTATGTCATGTATGTCATATATGTTACGATTAATTGAAAATGGGGGACCCTGATGTAAACAAGACGAAAGTCTTTCTCTGGTCTGCATCCCCTTAACAATTGTATGTATTGAGCTGTACTGTACTGTACCCATTCTGCAATCTGTTAATAAAGTTTTCAATCAATCAATCAATCAATCAATCAATCAATCAATCAATCAGCAAGGATGAGAGAGAGAGAGAGAGAGAGAGAGAGAGAGAGACTATACTGAGCAGTAATGGACTGCATGGTCCATGAGCAGTGGTGCAGTCGTAATATGGGAACTGGTAACACGCCACGCCACGTGCATGCGCACAGAACTGATTTATACACACACACACACGCACGCACATGTGATCTGGTAACACTGCGTGTAACCGCGTGTGACCACGACTGCACCACTGTCCATGAGCATGGACTTCCTGCATCTGTCTTACCATCTGGTTACTCTAATCCAGGGGTCAGGAACCTTTTTGACTGGGAGAGCCATAAAAGCCAAATATTTCTAAATATATTTCATTGAGAGCCATATGGTATTTTTAACGTATAATAAATTAAATATGTCTTACTTTTAATGCGACTTCTGGTGCTGCATGGTTTTGCTGATGGCCTTGTAATCTGGTTCATACGTGGTGAGGTTGAGCTTCATGCAGGCGTTGAGGCTTCCATCAGTTAAACGTGAGCGTAGGTTGGTCTTAATGTTCCTCATATGCGAGAATGACTGCCCACATGCATATGTAGAGCCAAACATGGTCAATACGGCGATACTCACGCTGCATTGTGTGGTATGTCACAGGAAGCTCGTTCCAAGTTTTAAGAATCAGCTGGTCTTCAGGTTGAAGATCTTTTATTTCTGTCCACTTGTGTTCCCTCGCCAGCTCTGCTCGCTATATCTTCAGCTACAGATACTATTAGCTGTATCTTCAAAACTAATTTCTGTTTACTTTAAAATGACACAGTATTTTTAAGAAATGTCACAAGTATTAAAAAAAAAAAAAAAAAAAAAAATGTACTAAAAAATTTCTGGGAGCCATATGCTGTCACCAGAAGAGCCATATATGGCTCGCGAGCCATAGGTTCCCGACCCCTGCTCTAATCTATATGGCCCAGCCCTTATAGACAAGCTGTCTCACCTGAATGAGTGCAGCGGAGAGGAAGAGGATGATAAAGACGGGCGTGGGGGAGGTGTGAGCTCCTTGCATCAGATGGATGGTATACAGAAAGACCAGCTGACCTGGGACAACCAATAGGAGCAGGACCTGGGCTGAACGATGGTTTGTTCCTGACGAGAAAAAAGAGAGATAGTGTGGGGGACAATAATGGACAATAGAATTGTATAGACGTATAGAATAGACGTATTAGTTTGTATTAAGGAAGTGGGAAGTAAACATGACACGTTACGTGTATTGCATCTAAACAACCGTCTGGCAGTCTGTTTGTTCCGCATTCCTACAATAGAATATATTTTTATTTTATATATATCTGATATATACCATTATGATGTAATTATTAGGGCTGTCAGTTTATCGCGTTAATTAGATATATTAATATAATTAATTACACAGCAAATTATCGCGTTATGAAAATTTACTGAAAATTAATTACAAAAAAGAAAAAAAATTGATAATATTTTTTTTTTAATCTCATTCATTCCATAAGAACGTAGAATACACATTTACAGACTTTTTTATGGTCCATTTGCATGTCTTGGTATCTGATTCTAGGGACATATGGATCTCAGGGAATGTATTCCCAGTGTCAGAAATACTGTGTCTGTTATAGGCTTGAGTAAATTGTAATGAACCAAATGAGAATATAAAATTAAATTTTTTTTTTATCTTTGACTGTGAATAACACAATGCTCAAATTGACCAGACCTGAAAAATCTAAGCAAATTAATAGATGGAAGATGATTAAACAGAAGGTTTTGTAGATACAGTACTGAATTCTGCCATCCGGACACATGCAATTTGATTATAGAATATCAGGCATAAAATGGTTATGCGATTAAAATGCGATTAATTAGATACATTTTTTTAATCGCCTGACAGCACTAGTAATTATCCCTTGTGTCAGAGACCAAGGTAAATGTTAAATGGACTGCATTTATATAGCGCTTTGAAGAATTGTGGGTTTTTTCTCTGTGATTATAGCAGGATAGTCAATCGTGTTTACTTGATTGCTTTAGATTGGTATCGGGTTTGAAGCTCTGATCTCTCTTCCTCCTACACAAGGCTAGACTGCAGCCTGGGCCTTCTGTGTAGCGCACAGTGGTGGAAGAGGTACACAGTTCCTTTACTTAAAAGAGCACGCCAACATTATTATCTCCAGAGAGAGACAAGAAGATAGACACCAGTTTCCTCTCTGTGCGTTCAGTAGAAAGCTATCTGGCTGCATGTTAGCCTAGCTTAGCACAATGAATGGAAGCGGACATAACCGGTTAGCCTTCGGGAGAGGTGTTAGTTGGACAATGCCTAGGCTAACCGGTCATGTCCGCTTCCATTCATTGTGCTAAGCTAGGCTAACGTGCAGCCAGATAGCTTTCTACTGAACGCAGGCCCGGAAATCCCACGGGGGACATCTTAACATTTATTTGAACATAATTGGACAATGCATGGATTGTTGCCACTCTCAAACTTAAACTGGTGACTGAACCACGATTTGTTTAAACAGTCAACATAACATATCAAAGTGCTTGACTTAAACATAACATATATCAAAGTGCTTAACTTAAACTTAAAAGTCTCTTCTAACATACAAAATAACTCTGTTCCTTAATATACATTTAACATATTAACGTAGGCTATGTGTAACAGCACTACTTTTGGTGTCCCCCCCAGGAATTGCTCTTGAGAAAATGTAATGTAATTTCCCCCCCCAAAGTTGATATCAGATTTCCGCCCCTGACTGAATGCACAGAGAGGAAACTGGTATATCTTCTTGTCTCTTGTAGGAGAATGGAGCTTCTTAAGGAAAATAAACGAGGCTGGACTTAATCAGATTATCTAGTACTTTATTCAATTATATGTACTGTAGATAGATAGATATAATAGTTTATTGATTTCGAATGGAATCATACATATACATTTGATCACAGGATGAACAGGTATACATTATCACCATTTACCAATAGGATTCGAATAAACACAATAAAGCCATAGGCTTGTTTCCATTGTGGTCCTTCATCATTGGTGTCAGTGTATTTATGTACTGGTGTGTGGATCTTTGTGACCACCTTTTGTGCCATGCTCACCCCTGATAAGGTGTTGTCCAAAACACATCCTAGGTATGTGACGTCCTCCTTTGCTGTTACCTCGATATCTCCTACCACTACTTTGAACCCAGGAGACCTCTTAGGTCGTATGGCAGAGCCAAAAAAGATAGCTTCGGTTTTACCCAGGTGTAGGGATAACCTGTTTTCGACCAGCCAATGACTGATCTTGACAAGCTCTAGTCTAGACTGAGTGACCTCTCAACTTCTCTCTTGTCCTGATGGGAGACCATGAGTGCAGCATCGTCCGCAAATAAAAACAGTTTACAATCACATGCAGTTTTCATGTCATTGACATATAAAAGAAATAAAAGTGGTCCTAAAATAAATAAATAAATGTAGTTTACAAAAGAATAGAAAGATAGGATGAGATCCCCCGCCGGTTCCCCAGAAGGAAGTAAGACATTTCACAATATCATTGATACTTATAGACATTCAAGACCAGCTGATCAAATGACCAAAATGACAAGTTTAAACAGGTGTGTCCTCCCTCAAATCATGCAATCGATCTTACATCATCGGACAAAGATCATGGGCTTTGACGAGTCCCCCCTAATTCTGACCCAAGACCCTGGTGACCTGGCTTCAACATTAATCTAGGTTATGTTATCTTGACCTGCTTTGTACACAACTGCTTTGAATATTGTTTGGTGAAGACAAACACAACCCTTCCCACAGAGGTCTGTCAACATCAGTGTTTACAGAGCTCGAGGGGAGGATAGTGTCAAGATACAAGAGTTTTACAACAAGATACAAGATACAAGAGTTTTATTTGTCACGGCATACAGGTATACAGTGAAACTCGCCCGCAACGATGTGCATAATACAAGTAATAATATAATAGAGTCCAACCAATAGAGCGACATAGTGCAATAAACAAGTAAACAAAGTAGGCATATCGGTATCTGTACATGAGCTATTTACAGAGCATGCCACAGGTCCTGTGGCAGTGCAGTACACTGTTAGCTACGGATGAGGCATTGGGTCTTTATGTACACTGCTATACAATGCTATATTATACGATCTCAAGCTATACTATTCTTAAAGTGATCTTTCCTTCTGTAAAGTGTCCGTAGTGTGAGCGTGTGCAGCATGAGTGTGTGTGTGCTCATGTTAAAGTGGCTGCTAGTGTGTGAGCGTGTACAGTGTGTGTGTTGTGTGTGTGCTCATGTGTGCTTGTGCGTGGAGAGTTCAGTGTTCAAGGCTCTGATGGCCTGTGGGAAGAAGCTGATTGATTGATTGATTGAAAACTTTATTAACAGATTGCAGAATGGGTACAATACAGTACAGCTCAATACACACAATTGTTAAGGGGATGCAGACCAGAGAAAGACTTTCGTCTTGTTTACATCAGGGTCCCCCATTTTCAATTCATCAGGACATATATGACATACATGACATACAGATAGTCAGTACTGCTACATCTATACATTTATGACATACCAGATTTGCAAATACAGTACTGTTTGTGATACAGAAGGAGTCAAGAAAAGGGAGTATATACATTTGACGTAGAAACTGTACATTGGAGGAGGTTGGGTGGGGGGGGTTGGGTACATTGGGATATTGACAACCATACTGGGTAATTTACATTGGAGGTGGTTGGGGGGGGGGGGGCACACTGTATAAACAAGTAAAACTGTACATTGAGGGGGGGGGGGGGGAGACACTGTACAAACAAACAAAATTGTACATTGGACTATTGACAAAACCATACTAGGTAAATGACTGTACATTGGAGGGGGTTGGGTTAGGATATTTACAGGGGCCAGTGTTGAATTGCAGTCTCTCGTAGGTGTCCCTTGAGAGAGGTTTTGAAAGTGGGTAGTGATCCACATTCCTTTACAGCTTTGGGTAGGGCGTTCCACATTGATGTGGCATAATTGCGAAACGTGTTTAGTCCCTTATTTGAGCCGAATCTGGGTTTAACATGATTTGTGGAGCTCCCTCTGGTGTTGTGATCGTGGTATTCACTGACCTTTGGGAAGTATTTTGACATGTACATGGGTACCTTGGTCGTGTAGTGTATCTTGTAGACCAGGCCCATTGCAAGTTGCTGTACTCTGTCGTCTACTCTAAGCCATCCTAGGTTGTCAAAGTGGGCAGGGGTGAGGTGGGTTCTAGGAGTAAGGTCAAGCAGTAGTCTGACCAGTTTGTTTTGAGATGTTTGTAATTTTGTTTTTAGCGCCTTTGAGGTGCTTTGGTACCATGAGGTGCAAGCATAGTCGTAGTACCCCTGAATGAGTGCTCCTGCCAGAGTCTTCAGGGTATTCTTGTTTACCAGAGAGGAGATCCGGTACAAGAATCGAGTTCGTTGGTTGACTTTTTTTATTACATTGGATGCCATTTTGTCACAGGAGAGATTAGCCTCTAGGATGGAACCCAGGTAGGTAATTTCATCTTTCCTTGTGACAATATTGTCACCCACTGTAACTGAGAAGCCGTCGGTCTTGCTGATTTTGTTATTTGAACCGAAGAGAATGGACTCTGTTTTGCCCATGTGTAATGATAGTTTGTTATCAGCGAGCCATATGCAGATTCTGCCTAGTTCCGAGCTGAGGGTTTTTTCAACCTGTAACTTGTTCTTGTCAGAGACCAGCAGGGCTGAGTCGTCCGCAAACAGGAACAAGTTGCAGTCACAAGCTGAGCCTAAGTCTCTCTGTCCTCGTTACTGGTGCTCACAGGCGTTTGCCTGACCGCAGCAGCATGAACAGGCTGTTGTTGGGGTGGTGAGGGTATTTCATTATCCTGCAGGCTCTGGATTTGCACCTCTTGTTGTATAGGACCTGCAGGGTTGGTAGTGCAATACCCGTGGTACGCTCGGCTGAGCGCACCACTCTCTGTAGGGCCTTCTTGTCCTGTGCCATGCTGTTGCCATACCAGGCAGTGATGTTTCCAGTCAAGATGCTCTCTACAGCTCCGGAGTAGAAGGACTGGAGTATCTTTTAAGTATTAAGTTGCCTAAAATGAAAATACTCACGTAAAGTACAAGTAGCTCGAAATTGTACTTAAGTACAGTACTTGAGTAAAAATACGTAGTTACTTTCCACCACTGGTAGGGCAGGCAGGGGTCAGGTTGCCCAGGGCAACCAGGGCCTGCGACACCAGGACATTGATAAGCGGGGGCCGTAGGGCCTGGCAGAAAGACCACAGTGACAGATTTACAGGGTGTTTCCTTTCATCTGCACCAGTTCTTTGTCGCAGCGGAGAGAGAGAACAGAGTGAAGAGAGACCTTATGATCAGAATCTTGCTTTGCTATTCTTTTATTTAAATTTCCTAAAACTTTTAAACTTTTCATGGCAGACCCCGCCCACCCGGGTCATAACCTCTTCAACATGCTCCCCCACGGCAGGCGGCTACGGCTGCCCAAGACATTAAAGTCCCGCCATAGACTCAGTTTCTTCCACTCAGCAGCTCGCCTGGTAAACGAGTCAGGTCATGTCGAATCACGTTCCATTTGTATATACAATATGGTGAATAAAGTAATCTGATCTGATCTAAGTGCTTCATAATTCTTTCCTCACATTTTTACCCATTCACTCACACATTCACACACCAACGGAAGAGGCGAGCATGCAAGGTGCTGACCTGCTCATCGAGAGAGAGACTTCGACACGCTGCCCGGGAGGAACGGGAAAAAAGCCACTGTCGTCTCCATAAGGTGCATTGGTATTGAACAGGAACCTAGTTTAGATGTTAAAGAGTCTGAGTGGACAGGGTTAGTATGGGGTACACACACACACACACACACACGCAACCATTTATTACCAATGTTATTATTTTTGGTAATAAATGGCTCCACACATACAAGAAATACAAAATACATTATACAATTAAGCAATACAAAATACGATTGTAAGGAGGAAAAAGTATTTACACATCCTTACATGAACACATTGTACACTGTACACTGGTGTTCTCAGTCGCCCTATAGCCATAAATGGACTCTGCTAAGTATCTTCTTCTAACACTATAATGTAAATGGTCTATGATATATAATCAACAAAGGGTCCTTATGGACTAATATGGACATAGTCGAGATACAGTACATGCATTATGAGAGCTTGCATGTTCAAGTCAAGTCAAGTCAAGTCAAGAGTTTTATTTGTCACGGCATACGGATATACAATGAAATGCGGGTGGTCTTGCCCGCAACGATGTGCAATTGGTACAACATATAACATATAATAGAATCCAATACAAAAAATGTGTGCAATAAAATTGTGCAATAACAGGTAGCAGGTAACAATAAATGTGTGCAATGACGGGTAACAGTTGACAGTTAACAGTAGTAGTAATAGTAGTGCAATACACTGTTACTGTTGCTAATACTAATTTAAAGTGGCCTTTCCTTTTGGCAATAAGTGAGGGTGCGTGCGGCCTGAGTGTGTGCCCGCTCATGCTAAAGTGTTACAGTGGTACTCAATGTTCATTGTTCAGGACTCTGATGGCCTGGGGGAAGAAGCTGAGCCTAAGCCGCTCTGTCCTAGTAGCTGGGGTTCGCAGGCGTCTGCCTGACCTCAGCAGCTGGAACAGGCTGTTATTGGGGTGGTGAGGGTCTTTCATTATCCTGCAGGCTCTGGATTTGCACCTCTTGTTGTATAGAACCTGCAGGGGAGGTAGTGCGATACCCGTGGTACGCTCGGCTGTTCAGATGATCACATGCGGTTGATGGTGTCAGAGCCTCGGATGGAGGGGGAGAGGGAGTTCCACAGCCTGGGGGCAGCTACAGAGAAAGCTCGGTCTCCCAGTGCGGAACACCTGGTGCGGGGGATGGCGAGGAGGTCGGAGTTGGAGGAGCGGAGGCTTCGTGCTGGAGTGTAGGGGTGGAGTAGGTCGGTCAGACCTCTCTCCCCGACTCTCTTGTCCCCTCTTCTCTCCCCCCTCTTCTACTCCTCTCTTCTCCCTTCTGCATCACTCTCCTTACTAACGAAAGAGCATTTTTAGTTCACTAACTGTATGGATCCATATTGTAACAAGCCATCTTATTGAACTATAGAAATTGTCTCCAAATCCTTCTGATATTAATTTCAATATTAGTATTCCGATTTTTATTCATAATAACTCGGACCACGGATCTTGATTTACATCAAAACACATCATTACAACTATTAAGAGATAATAAAATCAAATAACATCATAGCCACAATCCAAACCTACCCCCCTCCCCAGCCTCCCTCTATACCCACAAGGTAGCATAAACACACACACACACACACACACACACACACACACACACACACACACACACACACACACACACACACACACACACACACAATGAGAAATAGATACCTTCAAGTATCAAGCTAATGAAAGCAGGCATGATTGATTATTCAGGATCCATGTTTTCACTTCATGGGAAAAAGTTAGAAAATGTGTGCAAATCTAATCTGTGGGGAGCTTGTTCCACCCCTTTATGGCTTTAAACCAGGGGTGGGCAATTATTTTTCCCAGGGGGCCGAATGAGCAACTGAAAATATGTTGGAGGGCCGGGCCAAAATTCCAAACTCAATTATGCATAATATACATTTTATTTCTATATAAAAAGCAGTAAATGGCATTGTTTTGACCCCTGGTAAGAGTGTATGTTATTATTTGGCAATTAAAATGTAAACGGTACTCTATCCCCCCCCCCTCACAGTGAGCTGTGGTGTTCCACAAGGAAGCATACTAGGACCACTACTCTTCCTAATTTATGCAAATGACATGTCGTCAGCCTGTGACTGCAACTTGTTCCTGTTTGCGGACGACTCAGCCCTGCTGGTCTCTGACAAGAACAAGTTGCAGGTTGAAAAAACCCTCAGCTCGGAACTAGGCAAAATCTGCATATGGCTCGCTGATAACAAACTATCATTACACATGGGCAAAACAGAGTCCATTCTCTTCGGTTCAAATAACAAACTCAGCAAGACCGACGGCTTCTCAGTTGCAGTGGGTGACAATATTGTCACAAGGAAAGACGAAATTACCTACCTGGGTTCCATCCTAGAGGCAAATCTTTCCTGTGACAAAATGGCATCCAATGTAATAAAAAAAAGTCAACCAACGAACTAGATTCTTGTACCGGATCTCCTCTCTGGTAAACAAGAATACCCTGAAGACTGTGGCAGGAGCACTCATTCAAGGGTTCCTACGACTATGCGTGCACCTCATGGTACCAAAGCACCTCAAAGGCGCTTAAAACAAAATTACAAACATCACAAAACAAACTGGTCAGACTACTACTTGACCTTACCCCCAGAACCCACCTCACCCCTGCCCACTTTGACAACCTAGGATGGCTTAGAGTAGACGACAGAGTACAGCAACTTGCAATGGGCCTGGTCTACAAGATACAATATACGACTAAGGTACCCATGTACATGTCAAAATACTTCCCAAAGGTCAGTGAATACCACAACCACTACACCAGAGGAAGCTCAACAAATCATGTTAAACCCAGATTCGGCTCAAACAAGGGACTAAACACGTTTCGCAACTATGCCACATCAATGTGGAACGCCCTACCCAAAGCTGTAAAGGAATGTGAATCCCTACCCACATTCAAAACCGCTCTTAAAGAGCACCTACGGGAGGCTGCAATTCTAAACTGGCCACCGTAAATGCCCAAAACCCCCACCACCTCCTAATAGACAGTCTCCTCCCCACCGCATGTATATATTCCCTCCCCGCCGTATGTATATTTCTCTCCCACCCACCCACCCACCCCCTCCTAATGTACAGTCCCCTCCCCATCATATGTATATACTCTGTCAGGATCTAGGGGTAACAGTACTGTATATTTGAATACCGTTTAAGTCACAAATGTATCAGTACTAAATACCTATATGTCCCTATGCCATAAATGTCATGTATGTTGTGTATGTCATAAATGTCTATATGAATTGAAAATGGGGGACCCTGATGGAAACAAGACAAACGTCTTTCTCAGGTCTGCATCCCCTTAACAATTGTGTGTATTGAGCCGTACTGTATTGTACCCATTCTGCAATCTGTTAAATAAAGTTTTCATTCATTCATTCATTCATTCATTCATTCATTCTACAAGGGCTATTTGCATATTCTTGGTATCTAGGTACATCTATGGACCTCAGAGAGAATGTATTCACAGTGTCAGAAATATTGTGTCTATTACTAGGCTTGCTTAAATTGTGATGAAACAAAGGAGAATATGAATTATGATTTTTCTTTGCATTTTGTGTACAAAAAATCGAAGGAAATTAATAAAGGGAAGATGATTAAACCGAAGGTTCTTTAGATACAGTACTGAATACTCCCATCCGGACCAATGCAATTTGAAATATTATTATAGAATATAGAATATGATGCTTATACATTACCTTATTATAGCCAATTTGCACATTTATATATATATACATATATTATCTTTCAAATGCCCGAGTTCAATTTGGATTTAGTATCACCAGGCGTGCATAAGAACAGATAATGAAATCTACTGTAATCTAGTGTACTTTTTAATTTCCCCCACAGTGCAACCATTTTGAAACTAATTTCAGATCTAATTGTTCCTACATGCTAACAATAGGGAGGAGAAACTAACTGCGTTTCAATATTTGTCAAAAACTTTACCTTTTGTGGCTTATTATCGCAAATCATAACAGTTATTGATATGATTCATTCAGAACGCTGAACTTTGAACCCCCACAGTATCTGACAGGAAGTGTAGTTCGGAAAGATTCCAACGCTGGTCGACGGCGAGTTGCTGTCCCATGGTTCAAAATTTCCATTTCCGTTTCTGTCTTGGAATAGACTTCATAAAATCGAAAACTTAAAACTATCTAATGGCACTTTTAACCTATTGCTAAACTAACGTATTGATGATAATATACATTCTACATGCTTTTGTGACATGTTAGTGATGTTAATACTTGAAAACATTTGATGAAAAAATCGCAAGAAATATGCAACACTCTGAAAAATATTGATTTATGACAATGTCATTTTTGGGTCGGTACCGACTGCTGCTGTGACCCATTGTCACCTGCTATATTTACTGGATCCAACACTACTGGATCCTACACTGTGAATCGGAACGTGCAAAATGTTTAATGTTACTCACTTGTATATATATCTTATACCATTTTAATAAAAATCTCAATTTTTTTTGCATTGGCTTGTATTTAAATTGTTCTAGTTGTTTTCGTCTGTGTGATCTGTGTGATTTTGTGTGAAGGGCGGATTAGCAAAGTACGATTTTCATTGTACGGCAACAGTCTGTTTAACTGTGCACATGGCAATAAATTATCTTGAATCTTGAATTGTGAGTTACTGTATCTTAAAAAACAATTGGACAGATGAGTACATAATGAAATTGTTGAACATAACCAGGCATGAGGTCACCAAGGTCTGGACCACACTAATTTATAAACCTGCCCACAATGCAATTCAAAGCACTAAATACTGTTGTGCACCCAAGGGGCAGTCTAGGGGCGTTTTCACACCTGTAGTTTGTTTGCTTTTCCGATTCAGGGACTAATAATAATAAATCAGATTTCTATATTGCCTTTCAGGAAACCCAAGGTCGCTTCACAATCAAGAGGGCTAGGGAAAGGGGGCAGGAGGGGAAACGGGGGGGGGGGGTGAGGGCAGGTAAGGGATAATGAACCTAAACTAATCTAAACTAAGTAATGGGGAAAAGCCTTGAGTGCAATTTTGAAGGTGGGGGGAGAGAGTTCCAGAGGGTAGGGGACGCCACGCTGAAGGCTCCGTCACCGAAAGTCTGCAACCTGGTGTGAGGGATGGAGAGGAGACCCAGATCAGAGGATCGTAGGTTCCGGGATGGCGTGTGCTGGTGGAGGAGATCAGACAGGTATCGGGGGGCGAGGGCATGGAGGGACTTGTAGGTGAGGTGCAGGAGTTTGAAGGATATCCGGAACTTGACTTGGAGCCAGTGGAGGTGGATGAGGGTGGGGGTGATGTGCTGCCAGGGCTTGGTGTGAGTGAGAACCCTGGCAGCTGAGTTCTGTACATACTGGAGCATACAGGGCCGCCTCAGGGGGTGTGCGAGCAGTGCGGTCGCACAGGGCCTCGCGGGAAGGGGGGCCTCGCACAATTTTTTTTTTTTTTTTATTTATTATTTCTTTTGTTGTTTTTTTTATTTTTTTTTATTTTTTGCGAGGCCCCCCTTCCCGCGAGGCCCTTTTTCATCACAGACCTAAAATCTAGTTTTGCTTATATGCTTATATATTTCACATTAGACACGTTTGTAGAATGTTCCTGGCTCTGCGGCTCTGCAGCAGACATACTCACTATTGGAGCTCTGGGGCTCTGCAGCAGACATACTATTGGTTTCAACGAAGGGAGGGGTTACATCATGTGTACGCCGGCGTGCATCAGCTGCGTTTGACTATTTCGCGCATGCAGCTTTGGAGGTTATGCTTAGTTATGCCAACCAAAACGAAGAGGACGGTCATTCGGCAGATGGACTGAAGATGAAAGTTGTTGCATGTTAGACAGTTCAGTCAGGCTAGCCATCCCGGCTAAAGGCAGGGACAGCTAGTTAGCTTTAGCTACGTTATAATATTGAGTGCTAACGTGTGGTTCAGTCGGGACCATGATGATGTCGGCTAGTAGCTAGCTTAGCTAAAGGCTAACTAGTGTTAGCTAACCTAGAGAGAGCGCGTGCAGCATTGTTATGCCAAGATGAAGAGGATGGTCATTCGGCAGATGAACTTCGTCAACTCCACGCGGTTGTCTCCATCCTCTTGGACGTTTGGTGAGTTTTTAATGCACTCTATTCTATTCCCGCCGTGGATATATCTCTCTCTCTCTCTCGGGAGCCAAACGGGCCGGCTAGCTGTTGTAGTAGCTAACGGTGTGTGGCCTGGTGTCAGCACCTGGTGCGAGGGAGGTGAGCTTGGTGTTTCATTATGAGAATATCTCCATGCTCAAGTCGGCTATAGTCCACGAGGGACTTGTTGCAGGCACCGCTATGGTAAACACCACTCTGTAGTGGGACGTGTATTGCCTTCTTTTCCCCTTCTCTCTTCGGATGAGAAGAGGAAAACACAGCGGCTGTCTGAAGTGTTGGCCTGTATTGCTTTTCTCACGTTGTACAGTTTTTCAGTGGTAGCCGCATAGCTTGCTTCTGCGTTAGCTAGTGGTTAGCGATAGCCGGGTTGAGCTAACTGTTAGCCAGTTAGCTGTTTAGCTACGACGTTAGCTGCTCGTTTTCGCTCTGCTGGGAACGTTAGCTTGATGCTATCAGTTAGCCTAGAGTTAGCTGTTAGCTTGTGCTATGACCATTGACATTAGCCGTGAGAATAGCAGGCCCTGGCACTCTGACTACGACATCATCTTTGACAGAAGATGTAGTCGGGCCTGCACCATGACAAGGCTCCGGCCATAGCTTCTTTTTGTCCCGCCAGCGAGAGGCCTTTCGTCAACGTGGAGACCTGTGTTGCGGCCTTTCGCCCTGCGTTCCTTGGTGCAGGTAAGATGTCCATTGGACATTACCCCACTCTTCCTTCCTTCCCCTCCCGAATGTTTTGTTAATAACGATGTTTTTTTCCAGGCAAAACATATGTTACTTCACAACATTTGGAGATACGACATGTGCTGTGTGTGAATTGTCTTGGTCGTTTGTGTAGCTTGGGTAGCGTTGGCCAAAGCTGTGTGTGGCCTGGTGTCAGTACCTGGCTACTCTATTTGCAGTTAGCCTATTTAGCTGATGTCGGCCATTGGCTCCTTGCTACTTTGTTTTCTCTGGTATAGACCCTCTTCTCTTTGGATTTAAGTGTTGATCTTTGTCCTTTTGGATCTATGTATATTCATGTTGCCTTTGTGAAGTTATCTTTTCCTTCTGTTTTGTTCTTCCATTAAAAGTTGAATATCCTTTAGGGGCTCATCTTTGCTTATCTCTCTCATACATGATCTCTCTCTAACACACACACACACACAGACATGCTCTCTCTCTAACACACAAACACACATGCTCTCTCTCTCTTTCTAACACACACAGACATGCTCTATATCTCTCTCTAACACACAAAATGACATGCTCTCTCTCTATATATTTATCTCTCTTTCTAACACACATATACATGCTCTCTCTCTAACACACACACACAAACAGACATGCTCTCTCTCTATCTCTCTCTTTCTAACACACACAGACATGCTCTATCTCTCTCTCTTCAATTCAAATGGGCTTTATTTCACATTCTTGTATTTCTCTCAGTAGGTATGGGAGTTTTGAGTTATTGTCGATGTTTTCAAAGTCTCTTTGGGTGTTTGCAATTTGTGGGAAGTATGTCTTGGTATAGTGGGCAGGTTGTTAAGAAGTGGAGCTCGGTTTCCACCTCATCTTGTGTGCAGTGGGTCTGTCTTCGCTTGGGAGCCAGGTCTGCCTATGGCGGCCTTTCTCGATGGCTAGGCTGTGCTCGCTGAGTCTGTACCTAGTCAAGGATCTTCAGTCACAGTGCTCAGGTATTCTGCCACTGTGTACTCTCTGTTTAGGGCCAAATAGCATTTCAATTTGCTCTGGTTTTGGGTTGTTTCTTTCCAATGTGTGTGTCTCTCTCTCTCTCTCTCTCTCTCTCTCTCTCTCTCTGGCCTTGCTCTGGTGGAGGGTCAGGGGCATTGCCGGGTCTGTGCAGCGATAACACTGTATATTGACTGTAGAACGGGAGCTCTCTCTCGCTCTCTCTCTTGCTATATGTTGACTGTATCATGCCCAGCCTCGGGCAGCGCTATTATTTAAGAATATGTTGACTGTATGAAAAAAATATATATATATATATATATATTATTATTTATTTTTTTACCTTTTAGGGGGGGGGGGGGCTCGCGTTTAAATCTCGCACAGGGCCTCGCATTTCTCCCAGGCGGCCCTGGGAGCATATATGATATTATGTTGCACTTGCCCCTTGGTTCGGTTTGTGTTCACACGGCTGTGTTGACAGCGAACCAAAACTTGTAAACAAACGCCACGCACAAGCAAACTGTTCTCTCATTGGTCAGATTTTTCTGGGAATTTTGACGTACTTCCCTCACAAATACACAATACACGAATCACACAAATCGGAAATGGAGCATCAGCAGCATATATGGATTATTCTTTTACTTGGAATTATCTGGTTGATACCAGTGTTCAGTTTCAGCGAGAATCAAGGCTACGACTAGAAAACAATCTATTGATGCATCTGATTAGAAGATGCACTGCCTCACGTAGACACCTTTGTAGGAGAATACTTGCTCTGATGAATGCATTCAACGACATATTCACGCAAATATTTATCTTCCAAAGATCAGGTAACCTCGGTTAGGTGATATGTAAGCCTAGGCATGTTTAGAATGATAAGCTATGTGGTAAATATTGACGTTGAATTTCATAAATAATATGTGTGAAAATGTGTGAGAGTCATAATGTAGGAGAGACAGACATTCCACACCAACCCCCTCTCATGAGAAGGCTGCTTACCCAAATAGTATGTGGGAGAACAGTTACAGGTCACAAAGCCCCCACTCAAACTGACTGTATGTAAATGCTGATTACATGCTGAAGAGTCATGGATCTATTAATCAACTGTTTAGTATCAAAAGAGTAAACCATAATATTAGAAATAAGGTTTGAAGGGTGATTACACTCTTGTTAAAGAAGTCATCACAGCTACTCTGTCAACAAGCAGAGTGGGTTTTCAGTGCTAAATAGGGATGGATACAGGGGTGACAGGGAGCCATTCTCCACCCCCCACTATAGAATTCTGGTTAGTACTGTATGGTAATATGGCCCAAAGGGGGGGCTATTCACACCACCCCACCAGATGACATCAAACCAGCCCCCACCCGTGGGACAAGACCCACACAAGGAATCGAGGAGGGGGGGGGCAACCAGCCCCCCCCCAGAGGAAACCAGGGAGAAGGGGAGACCGCCCACAGAAGACGCCTGATTGGACCAACTGTATTAGTAAAATGTACTATTATTGGCTAGGAATTATAGGATAAAAGGGGACACAAAATGTTAGACTGGAGCCGAGACCACCCCAACCCCAGGGTCTGCGGCTCCACCCCTCCACCATCGAGAGACTGCTGTGCTGTTTGCATTTTATGTGAGTAAATACATGGGAAACACCATTTGTTGTTTAAGTTCCTTAATATCTGAAACCAGATTTACTCATGTATAATGTGTGCAGTATGGTCAATGTATGTTCAAATTATGTTACCAAGTGACTGTTTCTGTACATATTGGGGTTTGATTATGCAAACCTGGGCCCCGTTCCCCGTACCTGGATAACTGAGTTAGCCGGATAACTTTCAGGTAAGTCTGACTTAAGCCGGACTTTCCGATTCCCCGTACCTGGATTTTCCAAATCACCATGACAACAGATCCAAAAGTTTGAGCCTGGTCGAAAGCAGAGTTTAAGTTCAAGTTAGCCGGATCAAGCAAAGCCACGCCCCCGCAAAGAAAGTGACAGCTTGTTTCCTGAAATTATTCCCACAGCCTAGGATCTGCGTTATACCATTCTGAATTACGTTTTTGTGCTCCATTCTTCCAGAGGGGTCTTTTGAAATGTAAAATAGACCCAAAATGCTGATACTAAATTCACTTTGTCCTAAATAATGCACGTTATATACCGTGGCGCTCGCTCGGTGCAACAACAACAAAATAAAGAATATTCTAAACACGGGTCTCTCGTTCATTAATGTATAAACAATGAATTTATCCCATCTGGCACAGTGGTGTAGCGGTAGTGCTCAAGCCTGGCAACCCGGCGACCGGTGTTCGAAACCCTGTGTTTCCAATATAACTTTTTGGAATATAATATTAATGATTATACGCAAAGGTAGCCTAGTTTTAAGTCAAAATATTATAAATCTACATGCATTGAGGATGTCATTCTTTATATAGCTCTCAACGTGCACCAAATTGAATTATTCCTATATTGCAAAAAGAAGGAGACGACTGGGTCTCGAACCCCGGTCGCCCGCGCGGCACCCTGGAGTAGTTGGCCTTAACGTCCATTCACTCGTGTCTTAACAACGCTCCATTCGCTTAACTTCCATCCACTCCCTGTTTACAAAACCATGTATTATTTTGGCCATATGTGGCGCTGTTGCGAGTTTGTGGATGCGCTGCTGTATCCACATTTAGGAGAAGAAGAACAGAAGAAGAGCAGAGCTGAAGAAAGTAGCGTTTTTAAAACCTGTTAACGTTTGAAGGTGAGTTTAAACTACTAAATAAGATCCGATTCCTAAACACTGTCACAACAGCAGTCATATTGTATATTTTCAACAATACGTTTGTTTACCAATAGGACATTGGGTTTGTGTTGCCGCTGTTTAAAGAGACTCCAATTGAATTGATTTACCGAGTGACTGAGTTCGTTTTTTCTCAAATGTAAACTACAGTATAAGATCCCAACAATGTCACAACAGCAGTCATATTGTATATTTTCAACAATACGTTTGTTTACCAATAGGTTCTGTTTTTGAGTTTGTGTTGGCAGTTTCAACAGTTGGATGTACTCGGTGAAGCTGACTGAGTCGTGTTTTGTTTCTGCACAGCAGATCTAATAACGATAATACATTGTGTCCTATCTATCTATCTCTATCTATCTGCTATGCTTTTATTTTTTACTCCGTTTATTTGATCAGGGACAGTGCATATCAATCAACAGTTATACATTTATAAATGAATACAAATTAAAAACTGTAAATATGCCAACATTAGCAGGGTTGCTAGTTTTCAGTTTATTTTTTTGTCCGTAGTGTACATTTAGAATGAATAAAGACACGGTATCTGCTACAGCAGATCTATCATATAACGTTACCATGTAAGATGGGAGTTTGCAAAGTTAAATTGTATTATATTATTAGCTGTTACATGATCAATACATTGTGTCCTCATATCTATCTATCTCACTATATCTGCTATGCTTTTATTTTTTTACTCAAGTTTATTTGATCAGGGACAGTGCATATCAATCAACATTTATAAATGAATACAAATAAAAAGAACTGTAAATATGCCAACATTAGCAGGGTTGCTAGTTTTCAGTTGTAGTACCTGGGCTAGATGTTTAAGCCAGAAAGAAACAGAAAAATAGAAGGACATTAAAGCTAATCTAAAAACAATTTAAAACATATTCTGTACATTCACTTCACTAGGCATTCATGCATCTATATAATATAAAAAATAAAAACAGTGTACAGGGACAAATAAAAGCCCATACATGTATATACGCACTGTATAGGCAGGCACACACATCATAATCATATCAGGACAGTCAGACTAGTGGGCAAGTGTACAGGGGCTGGACTGAGACGTGACGTGATTTTAATTATAATATGCATGATGTTTTGCTTTGTACAGGCAATAATGAAGAAGTTCCCTGGAAGGAAGGATGTCTCTTTCAGGAAGGGTCCATCTGGACATCTACGGCAGGACCCTGCTGAGGAAGCAAGGAGGATCAAAGATCTTCTCCTCTTCTCTTCCTCCTCTGCACCAGCCCAGCCTGCCTCCGCTGCACCTCTACCTGCAGCCTCCTCTGAACAAGCCCTCATGAAGCTACAATGTGAGAGCAGAGTATTTAGCTTCATTATGATAAACAGCAACCTAATTATCTGCACCTCTACCTGCAGCACGTCTACCTGCAGCCTCCTCTGAACAAGCCCCCAGGAAGCTACAATGTGAGAGCAGAGTATTTAGCTTCATATGTTTAGTTTATTTTATTTATTTAGCACATTATTTAAAAAAACAGTGCTAGGAGGGAACGAAGCCCAAAGGGCATGTACAAAGTTCCACTCCCATCTCATTGTCCATAAACAATATGAACGAAATACATGTGTAGCAAGGTCTACACACTATAGCGAACACATGGAAGATTGACACGAGTCAGTAACAAGAACAATTATTATTATTTTTTTTTTTGATAAACAGCAACCTAATTATATACTTCAGGCTAAGTTTTGCCAATAATATTACTCACAATTCTTTACTAACTACTGTTTCTGAAATGTGCCTGCAGCCTCCTCTGCACCTGCCCAGCCTGCCTCTGCCCCCAGTTCTGACCAGGATGTCAGCCAATGGAACTGCTCTCTCCAACAGCGCATCTGGACAAAGACTGAGCTGGAAGCCTTGGGTCTATGGCCAGGGTCCCGACCGGTCCGGCATCTTATGAATATGGTGTCCTTGTGGCGTCATCCACCTCAGCCTGAACTCATTGATTCCACTTCTGAGCTGCCATCACCCAAATACTTCCAGCTCCATCCCTTCTTCAACTTCGTTGAAATACTTTTGAATCTGCTTGAACACAATTCCTTCCAATAACTTACCTATTACTGGTAAAATACTAATGGGCCTACTGTTTGAACCTGTAAATGGCTATTTACAGTTATTTGGTAGTGGAGTTACTTTGGCTATTTTCCAAGGCTGAGGAAAGACCCTCTCTTCAAAACATAAATTAAATATATGTGATAGTGGCTTAGCCACACATTTTGCAGAGATTTGTAGCAGTGTTCCATTCAGATTATCAACACCGCATGGTTTATCTGGTTTAAGGGCTAGGAGGAGCTTTTCAATATCATTTGGACTTGTGCATTTAAATTTAAATCTGCATTTCTTGTCATACATTATATGTTTTTTAATTACAGAGTCTGACCGCTTACCACTCATTGGCAACATTTGATTTATAATTGTGTTTACCTTGGAAACAAAGTAATTGTTGAAATGAGTTGCAATGTCAAATGGTTTAGTGGTGAATATACCATCTGACTCAATAAATGATGGCGTTTTGCCCATTTTATTTATACCCAGCTTCATTCAATGTTTTCCATAGTCTCTTACTATCCCCTTTACACTCCTCCAATCTGGTTTGATAATAATGTTTTTTCTTCTGTAATTTGTATTAATTTATAAATGTATAAACTGTTGATTGATATGCACTGTCCCTGATCAAATAAACTGAGTAAACTCAAACGAAACTATTGTTTTATTGCACAATCGTAGCGGGCATTGTAATGTTTGGGGTTTTGCGAGAGAACCAGTGTTGGAGTCAAAGATTAAACAAGTGAGAGAGACAGATGGACAGAATGAATGAATGAAAACTTTATTTAACTGATTGCAGAATGGGTACAATACAGTACGGCTCAATACACACAAAATGTTTAAGGGGATGCAGAGAAAGACGTTTGTCTTGTTTACATCAGGGTCCCCCATTTTCAATTCATAGTGACATTTATGACATACATGACATTTATGACAGGGACATACATGACATACAGGTATATAGTACTGTTACATTTGTGACATACGATATGCAAATATACAGTAAGGAACCTGACACGAACTTTGCCATCACAACCATTGAACTATTATAATAGCTTTACTATTATAATCTAAATCTGTGCAATATTCATGTTTATTTAGTGATATTCATGTTTATTGATTCAACATAGCTGTTTATCTTTGATAATGTATGACAGGCTTTTGCCCCGACCGGGATTCGAACACGGCTGGACGAGAGCAGTTCAGCTCCTTGGACAGCGTGACAAATGCACCCCATTTCATTGGCTGTCAGTCTGTTACACCTATACACGGCTGGCCCCCGCGTGAAAGTCAAAAGAAGAACCCGTTACACCACAGAGAAGATAAGTAAAAGATCGACCATACATCAATCAATGGGTAAGGGAGCCGTATCGTTATTCTGTATAACAGTTTTACTAATTATTTTCGCTAGCAAGATCTCATTTGATTATTCAATCCAGCAGGCAAGTTTAAAGAAATATAATCTGATTGATTGAGGTAATGAGGGACTTGAAATTAGCCTATAGATAACGCATTTAACTTGTCTGCGAGGCGATTGAGCCGTACTGCAATATGTTACTAAAGTTTTAAATCAATTAATCAATCAATGCCGCTAGAGAATCAGGATCTCTGCTCTCGACACTTGCTGCCTTCTCGGCTGAGGCGGGCACGCGCACTTATCCTGGGTCGCAAGTCTGGCTTGAGTTAACGAGACTGAATCCACCTTCGAGGAACAGGAAAATCCCGGCTTCAAACATCGGGTTAACTGAATCTGGATAATGACATCTTGATCGACTTAGTTGAACCAGGTACGGGGAATAGGGCCCAGATTGTGATTTCTGTACACAGACAGCCCTGTTAATGTTTTCTGATAATCTTTTGTCTTATTCACCTTGGCCTCTGGTTCAAATAAATTTTGAATTGGACGACAGTTCATGGTTTGTCTGGCTACACGTTTAATTCGTCATCTGCTTTAAGTCAGATGAAGAGATCAACAATTCTATCAATATTATCCCTTTCTCCTCCTTCCAGATAAGCAATCTCATTGTACTGTACTACAATAACCTTAGATTATTGTAGGGTTCTGTAGGAATTTACTACAGCTATTTTTCACAAGCCATAGGACAATTCCAACTAATGTTAGCCTAACATTAGCTAGCTAGCTATTCATAGCATTTCTGTTTTCCTTTTGTCATGTTGTGGTTATTTGTCATTTAATTTTTTATAAAGCGTCCCATCGTGCAACGCGTATACAGTACAGCAAGTGAGTTGTTTCTGTTTGTGAGTCGATTGCATTCTCACTGCAAACGAACCGCTTCAGTGTTCGATTGGAAGCGTGCTGAGACCACCCTCTCTAGGCGGTCTCGGCTGGCTTGTTTGTTCCGCACCCGAGTGAGATTGCTGTGTTCACATAATTATGCCCAAACTAACTGATCTTGGGGGGTAAGCGCTCCAGGTTTTGAAACAATAGCTTCAAACAAGCTAGGTGTGAAAGCACCCTAAGTAAACAAAGAAACGCTTCACAGATCGTTGGTGTATGCAAATGTTTTGAATGCTAGCCAAGGCCTTTGCTAACAACAATTAGCTAGGGCCTGTTATACCCAAAAGTAGGCATATAGAACAGATTTAGGTGTCAAATTACAAGCAACCATTAATGGATAATAGCCTCTCAGCTACCTGGTTTGGCTGTGCATGGATTATTCAAGTTTAGCCCAGGTGAGTGTGTTCAATTCCATGACAGCAAAACTTTTTCCTTTCTTTTTTATTTTACTTGGTAGATGGATGCTTAAAGTGTATATGATACTCAAATTTGATATGATATATTCTATGGTTGGATACAAAAGTCAGTGTCATTATTTTTTCATAATCTTTTACGTTAGTGAAGCATTTTGTAGTTATTTTCTGTTGATTCATCACTGCCATAGGCTTCAACTGTATTTGGAAATGCAGGGGTGTGTAAAAAGTACCCAGAAATTATACTTAAGTGAAAGTATGGGTACCGTCTCTCAAAATCTTACTCAAGTAAAAGTATCTGGCTAAAAACACACTTGAGTAAAAGTCAAAAAGTTTCTACATTTAAATGTACTTAAGTACTAAAAAGTAAAAGTACAAACTTTTAGACCAGGCGTCTTGTTCGTCCTCTTCATCACTCATACTATCGTGTGTGGCCATCTTCTGTAGCTTGTCACTCTGACAGTGTTTAATCAAAGATCCCAGCTTTCTATTCTTGCACAAGGACCAATCAGTATGGGTATGGGCGGGTTCATTTTCCATTGATGGGGATTTGACTGTTTGGCTTTGACTTTGGCTGTTTTTAAATAAAGTGCGGCCGCAGGATTAATAACGTTAACGTTAGTTCGACCAGAGAAACAAATATACTAATTAACACTTCCGGCGCCCACAGCAGAGGGCGCTGTGGCCCTTCAGCGCCAGTGCTTTATCCAATGTAGGATAGGACTTATTTGCGAGTGCTTAAAATATATCAAATATAATAGCAATAGATCTAAATAACACGGTGATCGTCAATGAGTTGCTTCCAGTCAACATGCACGAAACAGATAATTTTTTTATACATACATTTCCGTTTTATACCGTGATGAATATCAATATATTTCTAGAGCGTTCTGTCTCATCTGAATAAACTCCAGCAAATCGAGCTTCAATGTATTTAGTTAGAAATCGTGCCATTTGTCGCTTGATTTATGAATCGTTTTCAAATAAACGCTAGATTATCGATATTATATGTGTCCTCATGCACGAACAGAAGCGGGGTCTGAAAAATCGCTTCTCCGTACTTTGGTCGGCGCAAACCTCACACACACACATGCTCCGATGGCGGTGAAAGGAACATCTGATTAACCCAAGATTTGTAACATAAAGTCCTTACCTCCCATCTGATGTCCTGCAAAAAGATTAATCCAATTCCTGATCGCCATTCCAAATATTGATTGCGTTTATTGATCCAACGTTATATATCCAAAGCACATAATCCATGCTGCTCCGAGTGTCCCCAGTTAATGTATTATAACGATACTCCATGCCCAAGAAGGAAAACCTGGACCGGATTTCTTAGATTGATGCACAGCCCCAGCCAGAGGGATTCCAATGATGTGCAATACCATCCGGGAGACGTTAGGCGGCGGCATTTGCCCTTTGCAAGCTCAGACCATTCCCAATGATAACGTCAGGCTGGATGGATGAAAAATGAATGGATATAGCAAATAAAATAAATATAGATTAAAACCCAAGATTTCTCGGGTTTGGCGCCCATGTTTTATTTCACTGAAATGTAATTGAGTAAAAGTATACCAACCTAATAATACTTGAGTAAAGTACAAATCCCCAAAAACAGTACCTAAATATTGTAATGAAGTACTTTACACCCCTGCAGGAAAGTACCTCAGATGTTAGTCAGATAAGGTGACTTTCAAAGGTTTATGTGCTGTTTAAGGATGCTTTCTCACTCACCATTCGGGTCCGTTCCAGTCCGTTCCGTCCTTGGGTGCGAACTTCCCCCCTCCCTCTCCCCCCTCTAGTTTGCGTACACACTCAGTCTTGGTGCGCTCTGGGTTTTGTTTACGGTTTGCGTTTTGAGCGTGTAAGCTTGCCGTAGGCGATGATGTCACGCTCGAAAATGTAAACACAGGAAGAGTGTTAACACCCATCTCCCGCCAATGACTGATTACCACGTCATTCTCCGCCATGCGTTGTCTGCCAATGACTGATTATGACGTCATTGAGATCAATATTTCAAATTTTCGTTATGGTATTCACATTTCACCCACGGAGTCTTGACTGGTGCTGTAGATCTCCGCTCAACTCTCCAACGCTTCAATACCGCCACCTGGTGGCCGATCGGCGAGTTGCCAAAACCGGAAGTGGCCGGAAGTGCTTGGTGTCGACTCCATCTTGACACACTGGATATCGATCCGTTGCCATAACTCAATAAACAACATTATTTGGACGTATATAGTATTATACAACCTGGAAATGGATCACATAGATCAACATCCCATAATAGCGATCTTTTTGCTCCACGCTCATCACCCAACGGTAAGAGGAGACTGGGGTGAGTTTCAGCGTTTTTGATTATTATTAACCATACAAACTGCTCTGATCTATATAATATATCACCCATACTACATGAATCATTTAATGTCGGTCATTGCATTATAAACGAACCCCCCCCCCCCCCCCCCCCTCCGGTCACCAGCAGATGACCAGTCATGACGTTTAGGATCATGTACATGTGAAATTTTTAATATAACGTTGATCGGTATCAAACTGCATTTGATCATCTAATATATGCATTTATGGCTATAACTCACGTTCTATGAAATACAGCAGAAAACGATAAAAACATATTTATACTCTGGACGGTATTTTAGTATGAATGTGTGAATTAAAAAGTAAAACATTCCTACATCCTGGACGATAGATGATTGATGTTGAATGGGCCATAGTAATGTCAATTTAGCAATACAATTTAAAAAGTTATAGCCCTGCAAAGAAGGTGAACATCTCCATAGACAAATAGAGCTGGCAGAGGACGGTTTAGGATTAATCAAAGTGGTGGCGGAGAATGGGTTAACACGGCGGTGGAGACTGAATGCTGATATAAAAGAAACAAATAACCAATAAATATGAAGTTATATTTGAACCTCTGTTGTCAAGCCTTGTCAATATAACCCACCCCCCTTTTCTCATTTACATTTACATTTAGTCATTTAGCTGACGCTTTTATCCAAAGCGACTTACAAGTTCTGTACAACAAGACAGCAAGACGGGTACAACTCTATCAGCTGAGTAACAATGTTTATCAAAGTGTTGCGTGTTACAGTGTAGGTTAGTTTATTAGGACAAGTGCATGACAGTAAGGTTAGTCAGGGTTAGATTTTTTTTTCTTTTTTTTTTTTTATTATTATCATTTCAGATAATGGTTGAAGAAGTGAGTCTTTAGTTGACGGCGAAAGATTGGACGGGATTCGGCTGTCCTAACTGGGGTGGGTAGTTCATTCCACCATTGTGGGGCAAGGACTGAGAATAGGTGGCTTCTCTTTGATGACCCTCCGGGAGCTTGGATAGGAGTAGGTCTGAGGCGGCCAGAAGATGCAGAGCGTAGGGTTCTTGAGGGTGTGTAGTTAGAGAGCATTGACCGGAGGTAGGCGGGAGCGGTTCCCTTTGCCACACAGTATGCTAGGTTGAGGGCCTTGAAGCGGATACGTGCAGCAATGGGGAGCCAGTGCAGGTCCCTAAGAAGTGGGGTGACATGGGCCGACTTCGGTAGGTTTGAGATCAGGCGGGCCGCTGCGTTTTGAATGAGTTGAAGAGGCTTGGTGGCAGTGGCCGGGAGGCCAGCTAGCAGTGCGTTGCAGTAGTCGAGGCGGGAGATGACTGTTGATTGGATGAGGAGTCACAAATGGAACTGCTGTCGTGCAGTCCGCTTGAGCGTTCTCCAAAGGTTAACGCTAAGCTAGCGCTAGTTAGCTTACGCTAACGCTAGTTAGCTTAGCCTATTACTAGTCTATCTAGTCTACTAGACCTATCTACTAGTTAGCAGCTAACATTAGCCCATCACTCGCAGCAATTATATTGCATGTCAGTTGATGGAACTGGTGTCGTGGATTCCGCTTTGAGCGTTTCCCAGGGTTAACGCTAAGCTAACGCGCGTTAGCATAGCCTGTTCAGCAGCTGTTCAGCAGCTAACATTAGCCCATCGCTCGCATGTCATTGATCTACCGGTCGACCACGGCCGACTGGTTGGGCACCACTGGTCTAATAGAAATAAATGCATTCGAACAAGAAACCAATGTATAGACATAGCAATGGCAAACAAAATTGCCAGGCCTAATGCGAGCCAGGGAAGTGTTGTGCTTTGTAACGTGGCTTCATGTTTTCATCCACTGAGCTGTGAGGCTCCACATGCTTGTTTGGTTGAGGTCTGAACTCGCAAATTGCCCATAAATATCGTTTTTGTGGGTATTGTCCAGTTGTTGCTGTGTGTTTTTATCTGCCCAAAATTCAAGCAAGTGTAGTGCCGGAGGAATGAGGAATAAACGGAGGTAACGTAATGCTTGTTTAATGTACAAAGCCACGTCAGTAAATACAGAACACAAGAGCACATGAATCGCTAGCACAGTAATTAATACAACTGCGAGTGCCACCGCAATAACTGTCCCCTCTGGCCGCGGTGCCAGATCATTCGTTCCCTCCCACTACACAACATAGTCAGAGGAGAACACAAACCAATACTGTAGTCACTACACCAGCCCCCCCCAGTGTTCACCTCAATATACGAAATCCTCACGGTGAGGAGGGCATATGGCCCGGCCCCTACGACTGTAGGTAAAGTCAGGAGGTGCGGGAGGGGGTGTGACAGCGTCCGTCACATCCTCCTGCCGAGCAGGATGGGGTTCAGTGACCAGACGCTCACGAGCTGCGGGGGGTCTGAGGGGTCGCAGGGGGGAATGGCCCCGGCGTGGCAGGGGAGGTAGGACCTGGGGCCGGACTGGGGGCCGGCCCCTGGGCGGCGGCAGGGCCAAGTCCAGGGGCAGTTCAAGGTCCAAGTGGGCCGGCTTGAGGCGATCCACAGACACACACTCAGGCCTACCCCCCACGTCGACCACAAAGTTCTTGGCCCTGGCCTCGATGACGCGGAAGGGCCCGTCGTAAAGAGGACGTAGCGGAGTCCTGTGGCCATCGTGACGGATGAACACGAACCTCGCCGAGTGCAGCTCCTCGACGTAGGGACCCCATGCTGCGTAGTTGGGACCGGGATGAAAGTCCTGGCGCTGTCCAGCAGCGAGGCGCGCTGAGCAGCGGCAGACCAGGGCTCTGTCGACCTGGGAATAAAGTCACCGGGGACCCGTAGCGGCTGTCCAAAAACCAGCTCGGCCGACGACGACTGGAGGTCCTCCTTTGGTGCCGTCCTGAGCCCCAGCATGACCCACGGGAGCTTGTCCAGCCAGTCGCCGTCCGTGAGGCTGGCTCGAAGGGCGGCCTTCATGGGGCGATGAAAACGCTCGCAGAGCCCATTTGCCTGCGGATGGTAGGCGGTCGTGCGGTGGAGCCTGACCCCCAGACTATCCGTCACCGCCGCCCATAGTTCTGAAGTGAACTGTGAGCCACGGTCAGAGGAGAGATCAGCCGAGGGTGCCGTAGCGGGAGACCCACACCGCGATGAACGCCCGGGCCAGGTCGGGGGCCGTCGTTGAGGAGAACGGGACCGCCTCCGGCCAGCGAGTCGTCCTGTCCACCATGGTGAAAAGGTAGTTGTATCCGTGCAAGGGGGGCAGCGGTCCTACCAGGTCCACGTTGACATGGTCGAACCTCCGCTCCGGCACGGAGAACTGTTCCAGGGGGGCCTTGATGTGCCGATGCACCTTGGCGCGCTGGCAGGTGGTGCACGTGTCGACCCAGGCTCTCACATCCCTCTTGAGCCCTTGCCACACAAACTTCTCCGACACCAGTCGCGAGGACGGCTTCCTGCCAGGGTGAGACAAGCCGTGTATGGCCTCGAAGGCAGGGCGCCTCCAGTTGGCGGGGACTACCGGCCGCGGCTGACCCATGGAGACGTCGCACAAGAGCGTAACCCATGCGTCACTGAACACTACCTCCTCCAGGCGCAGTCCAGTGTCCGACGACTTGAGAGCTTGGACGGCAGGATCGGCGGCCTGGTCCACAGCCATGCTGACATGGTCCAAACCCAGCTGCACCGCACCGACCACCGCCCTGGAGAGACAATCTGCCACCTGGTTGGACTTCCCAGCAACGTGCTGGATGTCCGTGGTGAACTCGGACACGTAGGCGAGCTGGCGCTGCTGGCGGTCGGACCACGGCTCTGCCGCCTTGGACATGGCGTGCGTGAGCAGCTTATGGTCCACGTAGGCCGTAAACTCGCGTCCCTCCAGCAAGAAACGGAAGTGCCTGACAGCAAGCCACAGCCCGAGGAGCTCCCTGTCGAACGTGCTGTACCTCTGTTCCCTGGGCGACAGCTGGCGGCTGAAGAAGGCAAGCGACTGCAAGGCGTCCCCAACACACTGCTCGTACACCGCTCCCACAGCAAAGTCAGAGGCGTCCGTGGTGAGAGTGGTGGGCGCCGAGGGCGAGGGGTGGGCCAACATGGCCGCGTGGGCCAGGGCCTCCTTGGTGTCTTGAAAAGCCTTAACCCGCTCCGCCGTCCAGTCCACCGGCTGCTTCAGCGTCTTGCCCTTCTGGGCGTCGTACAGAGGCCGCAGGATGTGAGCGATGTGGCGGAGGAAGCGATAATAAAAGGTCACCATCCCGATGAACCCCTTGAGCTCGCTGACTGTGCGGGGTTGCGGAAATGCGGCGACAGCTTCCACCTTCGAGAGGAGGGGGGTCACCCCCTCTGCGGAGACCCGGTGCCCGAGGAAGTCGATGGCGCCCCGCCCAAACTCACACTTCGCCGAGTTGACGATCAGCCCATGCTGGCTGAGCCGTGAGAAGAGGGTTCGGAGGTGGGACAGGTGCTCCTCCTCTGTGGCGCTCGCTACGAGGATGTCGTCCAAGTAGACGAAGAGGAATGGTAGGTCCCGGAGCACCGAGTGCATGAGGCGTTGGAAGGTCTGCGCCGCGTTCTTCAGGCCGAACGGCATTCGCAGGAACTCAAAAAGCCCAAAGGGCGTGACGATGGCCGTCTTGGGGACGTCCTCGGGGTGCACCGGCACCGGATGGTACCTCCGTACCAGGTCCACTTTTGAGAAGAAGCGATTGCCCGCCAGGTTCGCCGCAAAGTCCTGGACATGCGGGACCGGGTAGCGGTCAGGCTTGGACGCGTCGTTGAGGCGGCGGTAGTCCCCACATGGGCGCCACCCACCATCTGACTTAGGGACAATGTGCAGGGGAAACTCCCAGGGGCTGCCGATGCCCACCTGCTCCATGTGCGCAAACTCCGCCCTGGCGACGGCCAGCTTCTCCGGGTTGAGGCGTCTGGCCCTGGCATAGAGGGGAGGCCCACTGGTCTCAATGTGGTGCTCCACCCCGTGTTTCACCGTGGGCGTGGAAAAAGTGGGCTTGCCCAGGTCGGGGAACTCAGCGAGTAGCCGAAGGTACCAGGCGCTTGTTCCCCACGTCCACTAGCAGGTTGTGGGCGCACAGAAAATCTGCGCCAAGGAGGGGGAATGTGACAGCCGCAACGACAAAATCCCACGAAAAACATTGTCCTTCGAAGCATACGTCCACCACCCTTGTGCCGTAAGAGCGGATGGGCGTGCCGTCCGCACCCGCCAACTGCGGACCGCGCTTCTCCTTTGCCACATCCGACCTCTCTGCCGGAATGATGCTCCACTGGGCACCCGTGTCGCAAAGGAAACTGCGACCAGAGGCGGTGTCTCGGATGAAGAGCAGCCTGTTGGTGACGCCAGCGCTCAGGGCCACTACTGAGCGCCGGTCACGCCGTTTCCCGTAGGTCCGAAGGTGCAGGGTGAGCGGCACCGTCTGGCCTTGGCGCCAAACGTGGCATGGAAGAAGCAATGCGTTACCGTGCTGGCCAGAAGGCCTGGCGTCATCCCTCGCTCTCCTGCAACGGTCCGGTGGTGGGCGGTCACGGGAGCGAGCAGGTCAGTGGACCGCTGAGGCATGGCCAAAACGAAACGGTCCGCCTCCCTGGCCAGGGCGCGGGGGCCCACGATATCGGTGTTGGCCAGTGCCATTCTCACTTGTGCCGGCAGCGTGCGCATGAACAGCTCCGTAAAGAGGATCATGGGGTCGTCGGTCCCCAGCAGATTCAGCATCCTCTCCATGCGCGCAGAAGGTCTCTCGTCTCCCAATTCCGACATAGCAAATAGGCGGCGCACCCTCTCTGCAGCGGACAGTTCAAATGTATCTAGCAGTAGGGTCTTGAGGCGCTCATATTTGTTCGTCGCCGGGGGATCAGACAAAAAACCTACCACTCGAGCTGCGGTGGAGCTGCCCAACACTGCCACCGTGTGGTTGTACCGGTCGTCGTCGTCATCCACGTTGCTCTTGTTGAAGTTCGCCTCCACAATAGCAAACCATGCAGCCGAAGTCGACTCCCAGAACGCAGGTAGCTTGAGCGTGGGCGTGCGCGCACCACGCGCTTCCCTGACGGGGGATGGTGATGGCTACCGATGGCCTGAACGTCTTCCTCGTCCGGACATTTTGCAAGAATGTTCGTTCGCTGATTATTGTACACAATTCTCCGTAACAAAAATCCACGTCGGGGTCACCAGTGTAGTGCCGGAGGAATGAGGAATAAACGGAGGTAACGTAATGCTTGTTTAATGTACAAAGCCACGTCAGTAAATATAGAACACAAGAGCACATGAATCGCTAGCACAGTAATGAATACAACTGCGAGTGCCACCGCAATAACTGTCCCCTCTGGCCGCGGTGCCAGATCATTCGTTCCCTCCCACTACACAACATAGTCAGAGGAGAACACGAACCAATACTGTAGTCACTACACAAGCATGAAAGCATTACTGTAGCTAAGGGGCTACACAACCCTGACTGTATTTAGATATGTTAGATTAAACCACTGCTAAAGAATGTTAATGGCCAGACAGTATAAGTACACAAAATGGCGGACACTCGCTCACATGTTAATAGTAAACATACATATTATATAACACAGCTCTCTTTTAATAATAGAATGTCAGTGCAACAACGTCAGAGGTAACGATAGTTCCTATACTATGGGTACCCGACCGGTGGAGCTCTGAATGGAGTGAGACGGAGCGAAGCGGCACAGGGAAAAGCAAGATGGTGGATGGAGACGGTGATTCTCTCTGGAGCTCCGGCTCCAGAGAAACTGCAGACTGGTGGGATAATCCTGTCGTCGCTGGGAAAGAGGGTCTCGTATGGACCGGTCCTTGTATTCCTAGCGTCCGATGGCAGGATTAATAGCTATTAGTCCAAAAGCCTGTTGGCATGGATGATAGCTAGTTAGCTCCGTTTGTACTTAAAGCTAACCCGCAGGAGGTCATCAATGAGTAGTTATGTCCAGAACGTCGCTGGGTTCAACTATAAGTCTCTCCACGTTACTTCGCTTACACAAGTCACTATACTGTGCCAATAAGGGCTCGACAATATTATGGTTGTATCTAATTAGCCGTGCGGCTCTCTAATAACGATACGTTGCCTGGCCGTCCTGTTTACAACTGCGCCAACGTTACTTCTCTCTCACTCTGTTAGTTTTCCTGTGTTCTGAGCCTATTCACCCATACAGATCAATACGCTCTCTCACTTGTCCGGGCATGTCTGAACATGTTCTGAAACATGTCTAGAGGGGCGCGCGCACTGGCGCCTACGGCGTTAAGAATGGGACATATACAATAAGCAAATGATGAACCCTGTTAGGCAAACAGATGACGTAAAGATATATATCTTATATATATAAACAATATATAAGTTATACAAAATAATAAACGCAGACTTTCAGTGTTAATCTGGACCTTCAGAACAATTACAGTAACAACGTTGTGTGTGTCACGCCCCCCGCTCCCACTAGCGCGCACCCGAGACCACCTATTTCACCGGCCCAGGTTTGGAGCGAGTCTTTTGATTGATTGATTGATTGAATACTTTATTTTGACACAATCGTAGGACAAAAACATTTTAAAAGACAAGACAATAACAGTGTCAACAACGCTGGTCAAAAATGGATAAAACACAATAAAGCCAAGGCTTGTTTCCATTGTGGTCCATACATGGAACATAAAAAGGCACAGAAACACAAATGGACATGTACACTAGACAGGACACATCCTAAAAATGTGTATAAAAACACCTAACCTGACAACTCATACAGTTAACTAATGTTAAAAGAAAATCCGCAAACCCTTAAAAGCAACTCATGATAAAAGAAATAAGCCAAGTTATGATAAAAGAGATAAAAAACATTTTAAGAGTCATTTTAAGAGTCAGCGTCCCGGGGGACGGGGGGGAGCGTTCTCAGTAGAATGAATGAATGAATGACACACCCTTTTCTGGTGCGATCCGGCGCTGATTCGACCCCGAATGGTGAGTGAGAAAGGGCCCTTTTCAGATACAATGGAAGCCTATGGATGTGGTGAATAGAGAATACGCACAAAATGACTACCAAATGTTTTACAAATACAGTAAATGATAATGAAAAAATAACGACACAGTGGCAGTTTTGTATCAAGGCAATAATGATTCTGAATCCACACTTCAAAAAGACTGGTGTAGTAGAATCCTAACAATAATCTAAGGTTATTGTACAGTACAAGGAGGTCGCTAAACTGGAAGGAGGGGAAAGGATCATAAGTGATAGAATTTGGTCTCCTCATCTGACTCCCAATATAGCCAGCAAGGAATAAATGTGCAGTCCAGACAACAGAGTTCGAATTCAACTCATGGATTTATTTGTCTCGGCGGCCAGGAGTGAATATAAAGGTTGCTTTTCACATACAAGGATTATCAGAATACATTAATCATGTCTGTTTTGTACACAGGATCAACAAGGTTTGCATCTCAAAACCCCAACATGTAGGTACATACAACAGTCATTGTTAACATAAATGTAATTAGAGAAAATACTGTAAGCATTACACATGAGTAAATCTGGTTTACAGATCAGGGATCTGTACATTACTCGAATCTAAACAACAATTGGTGTTTCCCATGATTTACTCACGTAAAATGCAATCAGCTCACAGTAGTCTCTGGATGGGTGGCGGTGGAGCCGCAGACCTGGGGAGGGGTCTGGCCTCCTGAATTAACCCTGTGTTCGCTCTTAAATACTATCATTTCCCACCAATCATAACATTCTAGTAGTACGTTTTGGTCCAATCAGATTGGTTCTTCTGGAAGGGCGGTCCGCCCCTCCCCCTGGTTTTCTCTGGGGGGGCTGGTTGCCCCCACCTCCTCGATTTCCTGTGTGGGTCTTCCTTTAAACATAGGGGGGCCGCCAATGGCCCCCGTCGGTGTGGTTCCTGTGTGAGTCTTCTTTCAGTAAACAGAGGGGGCCGCCTGATGGCCCCCGACGGTGTGGTTCCTTTGATGAGTATTGTAACTGAGGGGTACAATTCCCTGACTGTATTGTTAGATATGATACTTACTACCACTACCTCTTGTACTTTAGACTCTGGCCACCCAGTACTAGGTATAAATAATTATGATAAACACTCCCACCTGATGAAACGGATCCAACACAAATGTACCAAGTCGAAAGTCTGCGTTTAATAATAATACATAGCAAAAGGTATGTACAACGATCACTTAATTACATTTATGATTTGAAATAGTATGCACTTTTATGGCAAATGAGTATTCGTAGGTAGATCAATATCGAATGTCCAATCTCTGATTGCGCAGGAAGCAAATATACAACCTGGAATATTTAGGGAACAATAGCAATGATACTTGAATGATTATATAGCTGGATACACTAGGGGAAGGTTCCGACTGCTTGTAGGACAGTTGGAGGGGGGGGGGGTAGAGTCTGGCTGTATCCCGTCTGGCCGAGGGTATCCTGGGAGAGCCCACAGTCGTGCGACCCGGTGCCCAGCGATCCTCGATCCACAGATGAAAGCAGTTGGACTCTCTGTGGCCGGCGTCCTCCGGTCCACGATGGAGAGACGTGAGGCGACCTCGTCGTGTAGAGCGTCTTCTCACCTGTCGTCCTCTCCGGGGGGGGTATTTCCAACACACCGCAGTGTTGGCCTTTATCCATAGAATAATCAAAGTACTCAAAGCATAATCCAAGCCGGGGAAGGCTAGCCGTCGTCGGTAGAATAATCCAATATACAGGTCCACTCGCTCTTTGGCCTGGAGCTCCTCGGGTGCAGCTTCACGTGGGGTCAACCACCCTGGATAAGCGTCCAGCTGATGCCCGAAACGATGGGGGTGCTGATTACTATAGGACTCTTACCGCACGAGGCACTACATATGAATAGACTATTATTAGCTTAATAGAATACGTCCAACTCGACGATATAGTGCCAAATATGACTATTAAAATATTAATATACACGATGTCTCAATGCCGATACTGGGCCGAATTGGCCTTACTGCCCACACGTGGTTCGCGGGGAGGCTTTTGCGTCTGTCACTCTGTTGGAGGGTAAGGAACTGGACTAAAAGAAAGCTCTACTTTAATAGCGCAGTATATATACGCACTATGAACAAATAGTACCATTAGTGGTGCGGTAGACATATTCCTACGCGGAACTAGGACTTGTCCATACATGTTGAGCGGTACGATTGAACCTGGTCTGAGGGGTATGGCGACCTGGCACCAAGGTCTCGTCCAATGGTAGAATGGAGACTATTATGGGATGTTCAGTAGACTAGAAGGGATATTCAATGCATATTGTACAAGGAATATACAAGGGATATCAGGGGATATACAAATACAATTAAATATATATATATAAATAAATATATATATTCGGTTTAATCTGATCCTTCAGAACAGCCGCCCCCTAATTGGTCCCAACCCAATTAGTTAAGCAGAGACAGATTAACCGCACTGTCTACCACTCAAGGGTCCGCTGTAAGGGTCAGTCAACTCACAAAGTCATAGGGTCATGGTCATCATCGATTGTGTCTGGGAGTCGGGGCAGTTCTATGAGCCTCGCCACAGGACGAGTGTAAATGCGCCCCTGGACGAGTACTTCAGCTGCTCGGACCTTGCCATCGGCACCGGTGATCACTTTGCTTACGCGGCCAGCCGGCCACATAGCTCTGGGTAGTGACTGGTCAATAATCATGACGACTGTTCCTTCCGTCAAATTGTCTCTCTCTTTTACCCACTTCTGGCGGGTCTGTAGAGACGGTAGGTAGTGCAGTAGGAAGCTGCTCCAAAACTTGTCGGCTAATACTTGGCTGTACCTCCACATTCGTCGGCCGTTCGCTTCTTCAGGCCGGTACATTGTCTGGGGTAACGCGGGATCTAGCCGCCCCATCAGGAGGGTGTTGGGGGTGACTGGGTCGACATCTGCTACATCACTGGAGACGTAACCGAGGGGCTTTGAGTTCAATACTCCCTCAATCTCCGTGAGGACTGTCATTAGGACTTCTTCCGCCACAGTCTGGGCCCCAAGTACTGCGTACAGGGCTGTCTTTATAGAACGTACTTCTCGTTCCCAAGTTCCACCGAAGTGGGGTGCGTTTGGGGGGTTGAATTGGAAGTCAATCTGGGCTGGAGCGAGGTGGGTCTTAAGTTCTGGGCCCATAGCTTGGAAGCTCTCCCTCAGCTCTCTTTCTCCGCCTTTGAAGTTTGTCCCGTGATCGGACAATAATGTAGACGGTTTTCCTTTCCGTGATGTGAATCTTCGGAAGGCCATAAGGAATGAGTCTGCGCTCATGGTCGGAAGGAGCTCGATATGTATCGCTCTGGTGGTCATGCATTTGAATACAATACCCCACCGCTTCTCGGTGCCTCTTCCTTTCTTTATGTGCAGCGGGCCAAAACAGTCCATGCCTGTTGAGTGGAATGGCTTGTCGCCGAGTCGGAGGCGACATGGAGGTAGGTCAGCCATCCGTGGTATGCTGGGCTGCGCGCGCCACTTTCGGCAGTCTAGACAGGTTCGCTGGAAGCGTCGCACCGCCTCTCTTCCTTGAAGTATCCAGTAACGACGTCTGATTTCCGCGAAGACTCTCTCTGCTCCTGCGTGGTGTACATCCTCGTCGTATTTCTTTATAATCAGCTCTGTGACCTTGTGTCGGCTGTTCAATACGATCGGGTACTTAATGTCATCCGGTAAATTGGGGGCTCTCCGCAGGCGACCACCCACTCTGATGAGGGTATGTGTGTCACTCTCGGGGGCCAGATGAATCAATCTGCTGTCTGATGGGACGGGCTTTCCTCCCTGTAGACAGTCTAGTTCATCGGGGAACGAGTCTCTCTGGGCTCGTTGCAGTAGAAGCAGTTCTGCTTCCTCGTAGTCAGCTGCTGACATATCAGCGGGGGACTTAATCTCTGGGTGGTGCCGCAGGAATGTCCGTTGCTGCGCACTCTCTATGGTAATGCAATCGTCTATGTTGGGGTCTGCGGAGACAACAGTGCTCAATCCACAGAACATGGGTTTCTTATTCTCAGCCTCCTCGTCACTTGCTTCCCTCGGGGTGGGCGTGGGCCAATCTCCTTCCGGGAGCTTGAGGAATGCTGGTCCGTCACTGTAGATGTTATGACGGGTTAAGTCATCTAGGGACATTCCCCGGGTGATGACGTCAGCTGGGTTGTGTTTTGTATCAACATAGCGCCAGTTTGCTTCTCCGGTTAACTCTCCGGTTAACTCTTGAATCTCAGTGACTCTGACTCCCACGAAGACTTTGTATTTGCATGAATCCGATTTGATCCAGGCGAGTACTGTCGTGGAATCTGACCACAGGATTGTTCTATGCACCGGAATGGTGAGCTCACGTTGGATGAGCGTGGCTAGATGCGCTCCTGCGAGGGCTGCGCAGAGCTCTAGACGTGGGATAGACTGTTGCTTGCGTGGGGCTATTCTCGAGCGGGCGAGGATGAATGCTGTGTAGATCTCTCCCCCCTCTTCTTGGGCCCGCAAGTAGGCTACTGATCCGTAGGCGACCTCGGAGGCGTCACTGAAGACGTGTAAATCCATTTTACATGTCTCTGGCCTCACCGTGGGTGGGAAGTAGCTTCGGCGTATATTAACGCCTGGGAGTGAGTGGAGTTCCATCTCCCACTCTCTCCAGGTGGATGCAAGCTGTGCGGGAATGGGGTCGTCCCAGCCCTGGTCCTTGTCCCACAATGCTCGTACAATCATCTTTGCCCTGGTGGTGTACGGTAGTATACATCCTAACGGGTCATATTGTCGGGCGAGTGTTCTGTACACACTCCGTCTGGTGGTCGGTATTGCCGTCGACCTTCCCTGCTCCGTGGTCAGGGGTTTGTGTCTATAGTGGAGCGAATCTGTTTTGAAGCGCCACACTAGTCCTAGTGTCATCTCTTGGGCTTCTCCTGGGATTGTGGCCATCCAGGTCTCGCTGCTCGCTGCCTTGTCCGCGGAGGAGAGGCTGCGCAGTACGTGCGGATCGCTGCTGGCCCACTGCCTGAGATCAAAGCCGCCTTTGATCAGAGAGGCGCGGAGTTTAAGTAGGAGAGCCTCGGCTTCTTCCTGGGTCGAAACGCTTTGTAGACAGTTATCTACGTAGAAGCTGTTCTTCACACTGTGTCGGACCTCTTCGTCCGCTGCTGGGTCCTCTGCGACATGTCTCTGTAGTGCAAATGTAGCACAGCATGGGCTGCATGTAGTTCCGAAAGGGAGGACTTCCCATTGGTAGATGGCTGGGTGCTCATCTCCTGGCCTCTCTCTCCATAGGAACCGCAACAGGGGCTTGTCCTCCTCTACTAATCTCACCTGCAGGAACATCCCTTTGATATCCCCGCTGATAGCCACCTTGTCCTGGCGGAAGCGGAGTAGTACGCCTAGTAGGGAGGGGCCGAGTGTAGGACCGGGCAATAGCTCTTTATTCAGATTTTGGGATCCGATCTGGTAGCTGCAGTTAAACACGATGCGGTCTTTGCCGTTGTGATGAACCTTGTGGTGGGGCACTTACCACGATTCAGTCATCTGGTCGGCCTCTTTAATGTCAATCTTTGTGACGTGTCCCGCTGTGATGAGCTTCTCAATCTCAGCGCGGTATACACTTTCTTGGGCGGGGTCCTTGGCTAAGCGCCGCTCTGTGTTTAGTAGGTACCGCTCTGTGGCGTCTTTCTTTGCGTGAAAGGTAGGCATCCCTTCCCGCCGCAGGAGTGGCGTGGCGTATCTCAACACGCCGCTGACTGGGACTCTCTTTGTTCCCGTCTCGAGGAGGTTAATGGCGTAGATGTCGTCTTTAGAGCGAATGTCTTTCTTTTAGTTCTTAAAGGGCATTTGTTCTAAGGTCCATAGCCTCTCTACATGCTGCAGGAGTGCGGTGTCTCCCTCTGTGACTCGGGAGTGGAGACAGCTAGTGGCTGTGGTTCGGTTGAGAGATTTGGCGAGTGGGCCTTGGAGAGTCCATCCTAGGCGGGTCTCGACTGCTGCAGGACAGCCTCTGGGTCCGGTATGAACCCGGTCTATCGGGACAATGAGGTCTGCATGGTCGGAGCCTATCAACAGTGTCGGGGTAGCACCGTCTATGAGTGGGATCGGTAGCTTGCGTAGATGTACATATTTCTCCATCAGCTTGGCTACGGGGTATGTGTACCGCGAGAGTCCTATTTCTTGGCTGGTGAAAGCGTCTGTAATCCTGTACCGTCGCTCGGGCTGGCCGCTTGCTGCGATAGAGAATGAGACATTCTCGCCCTTTATCGTTTTCAAATCTCTTCTTATTGTCCGAATTGTCATTTGGTTTTCGCTCCCCCGCAGCCCTAGCTGGGCCGCAGCGGACGCGAGCAGAAGGGTCTTCTCTGACCCGTCATCAAGGACGGCGTAAGTGTCCATGACTTTATTCTGGTAGCTCAATGTCACACGGACTACCTTTAAGAGCACTCTGGCTCCGCTGCTGCTGGCGGGGTCGATGTACATGACGCTTGCTTTGCTGCTTGATGGTGCGGGTGGAGGCCGCCGTCTGTTACTGTCGTGGAGTATGTCCAGATGGGCTCCATCGCACCGACTGCACTTTTTCTTTAAGCGGCATTCGGCTGCCATGTGTGATCGCGCACAGCGAAAACAGTGTCTGTTGGACTTTATCCATTGACTCGCTTCCTCCGCATTCATCTTGGGGAATGAGTCACATTGTGGGGGTTGAATTGGAAGTCAATCTGGGCTGGAGCGAGGTGGGTCTTAAGTTCTGGGCCCATAGCTTGGAAGCTCTCCCTCAGCTCTCTTTCTCCGCCTTTGAAGTTTGTCCCGTGATCGGACAATAATGTAGACGGTTTTCCTTTCCGTGATGTGAATCTTCGGAAGGCCATAAGGAATGAGTCTGCGCTCATGGTCGGAAGGAGCTCGATATGTATCGCTCTGGTGGTCATGCATTTGAATACAATACCCCACCGCTTCTCGGTGCCTCTTCCTTTCTTTATGTGCAGCGGGCCAAAACAGTCCATGCCTGTTGAGTGGAATGGCTTGTCGCCGAGTCGGAGGCGACATGGAGGTAGGTCAGCCATCCGTGGTATGCTGGGCTGCGCGCGCCACTTTCGGCAGTCTAGACAGGTTCGCTGGAAGCGTCGCACCGCCTCTCTTCCTTGAAGTATCCAGTAACGACGTCTGATTTCCGCGAAGACTCTCTCTGCTCCTGCGTGGTGTACATCCTCGTCGTATTTCTTTATAATCAGCTCTGTGACCTTGTGTCGGCTGTTCAATACGATCGGGTACTTAATGTCATCCGGTAAATTGGGGGCTCTCCGCAGGCGACCACCCACTCTGATGAGGGTATGTGTGTCACTCTCGGGGGCCAGATGAATCAATCTGCTGTCTGATGGGACGGGCTTTCCTCCCTGTAGACAGTCTAGTTCATCGGGGAACGAGTCTCTCTGGGCTCGTTGCAGTAGAAGCAGTTCTGCTTCCTCGTAGTCAGCTGCTGACATATCAGCGGGGGACTTAATCTCTGGGTGGTGCCGCAGGAATGTCCGTTGCTGCGCACTCTCTATGGTAATGCAATCGTCTATGTTGGGGTCTGCGGAGACAACAGTGCTCAATCCACAGAACATGGGTTTCTTATTCTCAGCCTCCTCGTCACTTGCTTCCCTCGGGGTGGGCGTGGGCCAATCTCCTTCCGGGAGCTTGAGGAATGCTGGTCCGTCACTGTAGATGTTATGACGGGTTAAGTCATCTAGGGACATTCCCCGGGTGATGACGTCAGCTGGGTTGTGTTTTGTATCAACATAGCGCCAGTTTGCTTCTCCGGTTAACTCTCCGGTTAACTCTTGAATCTCAGTGACTCTGACTCCCACGAAGACTTTGTATTTGCATGAATCCGATTTGATCCAGGCGAGTACTGTCGTGGAATCTGACCACAGGATTGTTCTATGCACCGGAATGGTGAGCTCACGTTGGATGAGCGTGGCTAGATGCGCTCCTGCGAGGGCTGCGCAGAGCTCTAGACGTGGGATAGACTGTTGCTTGCGTGGGGCTATTCTCGAGCGGGCGAGGATGAATGCTGTGTAGATCTCTCCCCCCTCTTCTTGGGCCCGCAAGTAGGCTACTGATCCGTAGGCGACCTCGGAGGCGTCACTGAAGACGTGTAAATCCATTTTACATGTCTCTGGCCTCACCGTGGGTGGGAAGTAGCTTCGGCGTATATTAACGCCTGGGAGTGAGTGGAGTTCCATCTCCCACTCTCTCCAGGTGGATGCAAGCTGTGCGGGAATGGGGTCGTCCCAGCCCTGGTCCTTGTCCCACAATGCTCGTACAATCATCTTTGCCCTGGTGGTGTACGGTAGTATACATCCTAACGGGTCATATTGTCGGGCGAGTGTTCTGTACACACTCCGTCTGGTGGTCGGTATTGCCGTCGACCTTCCCTGCTCCGTGGTCAGGGGTTTGTGTCTATAGTGGAGCGAATCTGTTTTGAAGCGCCACACTAGTCCTAGTGTCATCTCTTGGGCTTCTCCTGGGATTGTGGCCATCCAGGTCTCGCTGCTCGCTGCCTTGTCCGCGGAGGAGAGGCTGCGCAGTACGTGCGGATCGCTGCTGGCCCACTGCCTGAGATCAAAGCCGCCTTTGATCAGAGAGGCGCGGAGTTTAAGTAGGAGAGCCTCGGCTTCTTCCTGGGTCGAAACGCTTTGTAGACAGTTATCTACGTAGAAGCTGTTCTTCACACTGTGTCGGACCTCTTCGTCCGCTGCTGGGTCCTCTGCGACATGTCTCTGTAGTGCAAATGTAGCACAGCATGGGCTGCATGTAGTTCCGAAAGGGAGGACTTCCCATTGGTAGATGGCTGGGTGCTCATCTCCTGGCCTCTCTCTCCATAGGAACCGCAACAGGGGCTTGTCCTCCTCTACTAATCTCACCTGCAGGAACATCCCTTTGATATCCCCGCTGATAGCCACCTTGTCCTGGCGGAAGCGGAGTAGTACGCCTAGTAGGGAGGGGCCGAGTGTAGGACCGGGCAATAGCTCTTTATTCAGATTTTGGGATCCGATCTGGTAGCTGCAGTTAAACACGATGCGGTCTTTGCCGTTGTGATGAACCTTGTGGTGGGGCACGTACCACGATTCAGTCATCTGGTCGGCCTCTTTAATGTCAATCTTTGTGACGTGTCCCGCTGTGATGAGCTTCTCAATCTCAGCGCGGTATACACTTTCTTGGGCGGGGTCCTTGGCTAAGCGCCGCTCTGTGTTTAGTAGGTACCGCTCTGTGGCGTCTTTCTTTGCGTGAAAGGTAGGCATCCCTTCCCGCCGCAGGAGTGGCGTGGCGTATCTCAACACGCCGCTGACTGGGACTCTCTTTGTTCCCGTCTCGAGGAGGTTAATGGCGTAGATGTCGTCTTTAGAGCGAATGTCTTTCTTTTAGTTCTTAAAGGGCATTTGTTCTAAGGTCCATAGCCTCTCTACATGCTGCAGGAGTGCGGTGTCTCCCTCTGTGACTCGGGAGTGGAGACAGCTAGTGGCTGTGGTTCGGTTGAGAGATTTGGCGAGTGGGCCTTGGAGAGTCCATCCTAGGCGGGTCTCGACTGCTGCAGGACAGCCTCTGGGTCCGGTATGAACCCGGTCTATCGGGACAATGAGGTCTGCATGGTCGGAGCCTATCAACAGTGTCGGGGTAGCACCGTCTATGAGTGGGATCGGTAGCTTGCGTAGATGTACATATTTCTCCATCAGCTTGGCTACGGGGTATGTGTACCGCGAGAGTCCTATTTCTTGGCTGGTGAAAGCGTCTGTAATCCTGTACCGTCGCTCGGGCTGGCCGCTTGCTGCGATAGAGAATGAGACATTCTCGCCCTTTATCGTTTTCAAATCTCTTCTTATTGTCCGAATTGTCATTTGGTTTTCGCTCCCCCGCAGCCCTAGCTGGGCCGCAGCGGACGCGAGCAGAAGGGTCTTCTCTGACCCGTCATCAAGGACGGCGTAAGTGTCCATGACTTTATTCTGGTAGCTCAATGTCACACGGACTACCTTTAAGAGCACTCTGGCTCCGCTGCTGCTGGCGGGGTCGATGTACATGACGCTTGCTTTGCTGCTTGATGGTGCGGGTGGAGGCCGCCGTCTGTTACTGTCGTGGAGTATGTCCAGATGGGCTCCATCGCACCGACTGCACTTTTTCTTTAAGCGGCATTCGGCTGCCATGTGTGATCGCGCACAGCGAAAACAGTGTCTGTTGGACTTTATCCATTGACTCGCTTCCTCCGCATTCATCTTGGGGAATGAGTCACATTGTGACAGCCAGTGTTCTTTCTCACAGTAGGGGCACACTATCTTCCACTTCTCCTTTCTTGAGGGGGTACTGTGGCTCCTACTGCTTGGCACTGACTCCGATTGGTGCATGACAGTCACCGATCTTCTTCCATCATTTAGTCTCCTGGTTCCTTCTCTGGAGCCAGGGGTGCTCCGTCCGAATGTATCTAGCCGTAAGCTGCTGACTTCTCTCGCCAGGAAGTCGGCTAGATCGAGGAGGTTCGGTTCGGGGCCATTAGGGTCTCGGTGGTCTCTCTGCCGCCTAAAGCGCTCCTGTCGGGCGGGCGGTAGCTTCTCCAAGATCCTCTCTACATTTGAGTTGGCGTATAGTTCATGCCTACCCTTTTCCCTCTGCGCTCCCAGCATCCCTACTAGGGACTGCACTCTGATGGACAGGTCGTCCAGTGCTCGATTGTCTGTTGCTGGGGGTAGGCGGTCGATGTGCCTGATCTCCTGGATCACGTAATCCCATATACGTCCATATCTCTGGTCCAACGCTACCAGCGCTGCGGTGTATGGGGTCGTGGAAGTGGCGTAGGCAAGCGCTATGTTGTGCGCGCGGGGTACCTTTAAATGCTTCAGTAGTATCGCGTATTTATGGCGTTCATCAATGACATCCACCAACATTGTCTCCAGACACATGCGGAGCTCCGTATACTGGGCCCGGTTCTCCTGGGTGAAGTCTGGTACCATAGGTGTGCCAATGTATGACGCGGATTGTTGATACATCGGCGAGCGTTGGGGGAGAGGCCTCCTAGGCGAGTCTCCTCCTGCTCCTTGGCGTGGGCTGGTACCGGCTGTGTACCATGGCCCGCTGGTCCAGGTGCTGTTCCTCGGTGCGGGTCGTGCGTCGTGCTCACCCGTGAATAGCGTCGGGGGTCTGTAGCGCAGCTCCGCGGGGGTATAGCCTGGGCTGTACTGGACCTCCTGGTCCGGTAGAGTACTGTGCTGTCGTCGGGCGTGGTTCTCCTCCTCTTCCTCTTCGTCTTCCGTTAGGTCATCCAGGGCTTGTAGTCTCTGATTTAGCCTCTCCGCAGTGTATGCTGCTCCTTCCCGGTGGCTGGGTCTCGCTTGGACCGGTTGGGGAAGGGGGTCTGCGGGGGGTATAAACCTCGTCTGTTGGTCAAGTTCAGGGTCGCTTACTCGGCTAGGGGATGCCGCCCTGGAGTGATGTCTAGACGAGTTCCTGGAGCCTCTGGTGGAGGGAGGGGGTGTTGTCCTTCTGATCAGCTGTTCTATTAGTTGCGCTTGTGCTCTGTCGCGCTCGGCTTCGCGCTTGGTGAGATCCGTTTCTCTCTGGGCACCGGTGGCGGCGCGCTGGGCGTCGGCCCGGTCTCTTGCCATATTCTCTTCCATCTGAATGCGTCTTATTTCCAGGCGTATGTGCTCTTCTTCGCTCCGTTGCTGTATCTGCAATCGATCGCGTTCGCCCTGGAGTCTATCGCGTTCAGTAGAGGCTTTCAGGCTGACGAGGAATGCCTGCTGTAGTGTCCTCTCTGCCTCGCTGGGAGAAGACGGTTGTATAGGGGAGCCGTCCCTTGGGGTACTCCGTGCGGAGTCTTGGAGCTCTATCTCCACGGTGCTCTCCTCATCTTCTTCCGTGCCGAGTTCTCTCTCGGTAGTGTTGTCTTCCTCCCGGGACTCGTCGGGGACTACTTCTTCGGTATTGGCGGGGTGTAAAGTCATGTCTGGTTCCCCCTGGTCCCCACCGTGAGCTGGGTCAGTTACGTTAGAACCCATAGGGGCCTCTATGGTCGGGGTAGCCTGGTCGTTAGGGTTAGACATAATTTTACTTTCTAGTTTTACCGCGTTTACTGTTGGTAGAAGACTAGGTTGTTGACTGACAGCGTAAGCCTCTAGGTACTGAGGGAGCTGTCGTTTGCGCCGCGGGCGTTGTTGGTTAGGAGGATCGTTTCGTGGAGTGTTCATCATAGGCCATTTTAATATTAATAACACTATATTAATATTACACTGATTACCCTCCGGCTCGAAGGACCAATTGTAACTGAGGGGTACAATTCCCTGACTGTATTGTTAGATATGATACTTACTACCATTACCTCTTGTACTTTAGACTCTGGCCACCCAGTACTAGGTATAAATAATTATGATAAACACTCCCACCTGATGAAACGGATCCAACACAAATGTACCAAGTCGAAAGTCTGCGTTTAATAATAATACATAGCAAAAGGTATGTACAACGATCACTTAATTACATTTATGATTTGAAATAGTATGCACTTTTATGGCAAATGAGTATTCGTAGGTAGATCAATATCGAATGTCCAATCTCTGATTGCGCAGGAAGCAAATATACAACCTGGAATATTTAGGGAACAATAGCAATGATACTTGAATGATTATATAGCTGGATACACTAGGGGAAGGTTCCGACTGCTTGTAGGACAGCTGGAGGGGGGGGGGTAGAGTCTGGCTGTATCCCGTCTGGCCGAGGGTATCCTGGGAGAGCCCACAGTCGTGCGACCCGGTGCCCAGCGATCCTCGATCCACAGATGAAAGCAGTTGGACTCTCTGTGGCCGGCGTCCTCCGGTCCACGATGGAGAGACGTGAGGCGACCTCGTCGTGTAGAGCGTCTTCTCACCTGTCGTCCTCTCCGGGGGGGGTATTTCCAACACACCGCAGTGTTGGCCTTTATCCATAGAATAATCAAAGTACTCAAAGCATAATCCAAGCCGGGGAAGGCTAGCCGTCGTCGGTAGAATAATCCAATATACAGGTCCACTCGCTCTTTGGCCTGGAGCTCCTCGGGTGCAGCTTCACGTGGGGTCAACCACCCTGGATAAGCGTCCAGCTGATGCCCGAAACGATGGGGGTGCTGATTACTATAGGACTCTTACCGCACGAGGCACTACATATGAATAGACTATTATTAGCTTAATAGAATACGTCCAACTCGACGATATAGTGCCAAATATGACTATTCAAATATTAATATACACGATGTCTCAATGCCGATACTGGGCCGAATTGGCCTTACTGCCCACACGTGGTTCGCGGGGAGGCTTTTGCGTCTGTCACTCTGTTGGAGGGTAAGGAACTGGACTAAAAGAAAGCTCTACTTTAATAGCGCAGTATATATACGCACTATGAACAAATAGTACCATTAGTGGTGCGGTAGACATATTCCTACGCGGAACTAGGACTTGTCCATACATGTTGAGCGGTACGATTGAACCTGGTCTGAGGGGTATGGCGACCTGGCACCAAGGTCTCGTCCAATGGTAGAATGGAGACTATTATGGGATGTTCAGTAGACTAGAAGGGATATTCAATGCATATTGTACAAGGAATATACAAGGGATATCAGGGGATATACAAATACAATTAAATATATATATATAAATAAATATATATATTCGGTTTAATCTGATCCTTCAGAACAAGTATCGAGGAGGGCGCTTTTGATGGCCCCCCTCCTTTGGCTGCTCAAATCTCCTCTGACTGAATAAACATTCCTTCTATATGGTTATAGATGTCTAATATCATCCAAGTACAGTCAGTGCTTTCTTAGACTGATACCAGACATCCTATGTAAAGTATGCCTTGAATGTGTCTGTTAGTTATCTGCTAGACCGGCTGTTCCTCTGCTATTTAGGCGGCCACTGTTTACTGTGGGGTGTGACTTCCCCTGTGGCCTTTTATGACCGGCAACTGTTGTTCTCTAATCCAGTCTTACCCCTGAGCGGGGGTTTGTTTGGAATGCACTTTTGGCTAAGCCCTGTTTTTACATTATGGATTCATTTCTTTTATTCACACATATTAGTTATGGAATTCAAGGTCAATATTACCACACTGGTATGGTAATTTAAGAAGTCCCTTCACATCAAACAGAATATGATACATAAAACAGAGAGGAAGATGACAAGAACAGAGAGGAAAATGGTATAAGAACAGAGGAAGATGATATGAGAACAGAGAGGAAGATGTTATAAGAACAGATAGGAAGATGATATAATAACAGAGAGGAAGATATAAGAACAGAGAAGAAGATGATGCATAAAACAGAGAGGAAGATGATTGTTATGGAAAAATCCCATGTTCACCCTCATAACATTCCTAGTGTAATATTTCTTTCTTTATTTCTTTACTCCATTTACGAGAAACCAACTTACTGGGCATAGATTCTCTAGCGTACAGATGGCATGTTTTTCTCTGGAACCACTAACGACCAGTTCTCTGATAACAAAATATATTAGGTTCTGCTGGGGCCAGATGCAGCTTATCAGTGTTCATCCCACGCTGTTATGAGAACTGCCTGACTTTTCTTCCTGTGTGCAAAACCTTGATTTCTCTTACTATAAGGCTGAAAGTATCCTTGGCCTCAGGGCTCATTGTCTTCCGCAATCGAGCCTTGCGGTTAACAGATGTTATCTCCTAGGTCACACAGAACCAAAACACTCAACTTTATGACTCAAAGAGACTCTCCCCCTTTTCAGCCTTGACAAAAGAAAAAAGAGCTTTTCTTTTGTTTACAAATCATTTCCGCCTGTCTCTTAGCAATAAACAAATGGATGACGAACAACTTCCTGAAGAAAACTAGACAAAACTGAAATCCTACTAGTCGGTTCTATAACCAAAAAGAGAAATATTACAGAGCAATATGGGGCAACTTACTCCTTGGATCAAACCTGAAGTTACAAGTATTTGTCTAGTTATAATAGACTCAGACCTAAGCTTTAAATCACACATCAACAAGGTGACAAAAACATAATTTTCCACCTTAGAAACATAGCTAAGGTACGGCCATTTATAAATCAAAAAGACTTGACTACTGTAATGCACTCCTCACCGGCCTCCCAAAAAAAAACACAGAACGACTCCAACTCATTAAAAACTCTGCAGCTAGGCTACTAACTAGAACCAAGAGGAGAGACCACATCAGTCCAGTATTAGCTAACCTACACTCAGTACCGTCTGGGAGAAATGCTAAATCTATATTTTATATTATTGCTATGTGTCCATTGTCATTGTCATTGTCAATTGACAGTATAAACCTTCCCTTCAATATGCCATAAAGAAATAATTTTTTCATCAATACGTTCCCATTTTATAGCGTCGTGAATATGAACTATATACCAGAATGGTCTGGGCTAATTCCTGCAAAGCTAGTTACAGGGTGCTAAGCTAATAACGTTAAATCGATTGGCGTTTCGGCCATACACAAGCTAGAGTTAAAAATCAAAATGCATATGATCAATATCATGTTCCACCATGAATGCATGAATGGGGGGGGGGGGGGGGGGGAGTCGTTTCTGATTATTGATGACCAATAACGGCATTCGTTATTGCAGCATCATACGCTGACCAGAGGCTTGGCTATGAGAGCTATGTAATCGCTCTTATCTGTGGCCGGTTGGATTCAAAAAAGGATTTCCCAGTTATTGATCGCCATCTGGTAGATCGATATGTCCATTGGCTGATGCTATTCCTTTACTGCATACTGAATTCAGCGTCGCAATAAGTATTCCATGCGATCTGGTCCTGTGTGACCGCACCTCTCGCACGCCCCTTGCGGCGGCCCTGCCTACACTGGCTTCCAGTAACATTTAGAATTGATTTAAAGGTCCTCCTCCTTATATACAAAGCACTAAATGGAACAGGACCAAGCTATATTGCAAATTATCTGTCTGTTTACCTGAGCCACAGAGGCTCCTGTCTGTCTGTTTACCTGAGCCACAGACGCTCCTGTCTGTCTGTTTACCTGAGCCACAGACTCTCCTGTCTGTCTGTTTACCTGTCTAACTGTCTGTTTACCTGTCTGTTTACCTGAGCCACAGACTCTCATGTCTGTCTGTTTACCTGTCTAACTGTCTGTTTACCTGTCTGTTTACCTGAGCCACAGACTCTCATGTCTGTCTGTTTACCTGTCTAACTGTCTGTTTACCTGTCTGTTTACCTGAGCCACAGAAGCCTCTGCATGGGTTGTAGCAGCAGCCCTGATGGTCGTCCGGCACCTGACCAGGTAAACAGCTCATGTGCAGATGGGTGGCAATGCGACTGGACTGAATGGAGACAAGGTTCCCTCCAATACCTGTAGACAGGCGCGGGGGACGGGTGAGACAGGTATTAGTGCTCTATATATACTGTATATTATATATTATTATATTGTAAATATAATATAAACACCCCCCCCCCCCCCCCCCCCACTCAACTCCAACCGACAAAATAAACTTTTCTTTAACAAAGTGAAGTACCAAGAGGGGCTCTTGCCTAGAAGTTGCTGTTTGACAATATTACAGATTCTACTCTTAAAAGCCACTAAACAGTCACCACAGTCTTCAGACAAAGACGACGCCTCACCATTTAAAACCGGAGCGTAAACTATGATTCCTGACAGGTTGGGATCTGACACAGCTGTGTCCAGGATGAGGCCGCCAAGACTGAAACGATAAACAAATCACCTCATGTGGTTAATGATGTGGAGTCATTTGAGTGGATATTATTCACGGAGGCGGACAGCAGAGTCTTTGGTTGAAGATGGAATTGAATGAAAGCACATGTTGCCCAGCGAGGAGAGATAGAGTACAACAAAACACGTCTACCGAGGATCTCTGTGGAACGACGAGCAAACAGAGAGTTTATACAGGAGAGAGACTATGAGAAGGGTGTGTGTGTGACAGTTGAAGGGAGAGAGAGAGGGGAGGGGGAGAGAGAGAGAGAGGGGGGGGGATATAGTGTATGTAGATAGATATGTCTAGGAGTGATTTGTGGGATAGTAAAAGAGAGGAGAGAGATACTGTCTGCAATGTGTTTGTACTTGTGGGATAGAGAGAGAGAGATTGTGTGTTTGTACTTGTGGGATAGTGAGAGAGAGAGTATGTCTGTGCATGTGTGTGTGTCTGTGCATGTGTGTGTTTGTACTTGTGGGATAGTGAGAGCAGTGGCGTCGTTTCAGTAAAAGGCAAGGTATGGCGAGGAGGGAGGGGGGGGGGTGAAGGGGCGGTTCCCCCCCTTGGTGGATTTTTTTTGTCAAATCAGTTGTGCAATAGTCACTTTTGGTGAGTTGTTTCTATACAATTCAGTTATATGACATTTAGGTATGACACAGGACTACACAAGCATTTTTAGTATAGACAACAGACTAAAGCAGGGAACCACAATATTTTGCATATGAATTATGCAGAATGTAATATCATAACTGTCTATTACTTTTCTTGCAATTGAGACAATTTTCCTTAGGTACGGTTTTGAGGTGTGTGTTCAACAGAATGTAGTATCAAAAACACATTCACAAAAAGTATGGGTTACTGAATGCTGAACTGCACTGTTATAATCACTAAGCCATTGTAAGACCTTACCTGTGTCCCTGTATCACTTGTCTCTGCTGCCCTTTGATTAAAAAACGTCCCTATGTCCATTTTCCTTATTTTTTTGGGCATATTTCAGTTAGTCACAGTAAAAGTCACCTAGTAAAAGTGAGATAATTGACAATATCAAAACATGCTAGGGCTGTACCGAATAGTTCGAAGCTTCGTTCATAACGTTGACATTCGAATTTTTTACATTTTTATTTGCCAAGGTATGGCGAGTGCCATACCTTGCCATACCAGAACGACGCCCCTGAGTGAGAGTGAGAGAGAGTGTGTGTGTGTCTGTGCATGTGTGTGTGTGCTGGGTCTGGTTGGGCCCGGCTGGGTCTGGTTGGGCCCGGCTAGCCCAGAGTGAAACTCTTATGTTCAGTACAACAACCACAGTCTTTCCTGTTGGCCCTGAATGAATGAATGAATGAAAACTTTATTTAACAGATTGCAGAATGGGTACAATACAGTACGGCTCAATACACACAATTGTTAAGGGGGTGCAGACCAGAGAAAGACGTTTGTCTTGTTTACATCAAGGTCCCCCATTTTCAATTCATATCGACATTTATGACATACACAACATACATGACAGGTATTTAGTACTGATACATTTGTGACATAAACGATATTCCAATATACAGCACTGTTACCCATAGATCCTGACAGAGTATATACATATGATGGGGAGGGGACTTGATTGATTGAAAAGTTTATTAACAGATTGCAGAATGGGTACAGTACAGTACAGCTCAATACATACAATTGTTAAGGGGATGCAGACCAGAGAAAGACTTTCGTCTTGTTTACATCAGGGTCCCCCATTTTCAATTCATCATAACATATATGACATACATGACATACAGATAGACAGTACTGCTACATCTATACATTTATGACATATCAGATTTGCAAATACAGTACTGTTTGTGATACAAAAGTGTCCAGAAAAAGAGTGTATATACATTTGACATAGAAACTGTACATTGGAGGAGGTTGGGTGGGAGGGGTGGGGTTGGGTGGGTGGGTGGGGGCTGTACATTGGCGGGGGGGGTTGGGTAGGGGGGGGGGGACAGTGTACACTGTACATTGGAATACTGACAAAGCCATACTTGGTCATTTACTGTACAACTGGGTTAGGACATTTGTAGGGGCCAGTTTCGAATTGCAGTCTCCCGTAGGTGTTTTTTGAGAGTGTTTTTGAAAGTGGGTAGTGATTCACATTCCTTTACAGCTTTGGGTAGGGCATTCCACATTGATGTGGCATAATTGCGAAACGTGTTTAGTCCCTTGTTTGAGCCGAATCTGGGTTTAACATGATTTGTGGAGCTCCCTCTGTATTATGTTGAGACAATGAACACACGACCGTGTGGTTTCATTACTTTATTCGACTGACTCTTAGGTTACAAACACCAGCCCTACCTCGAGCGCTAACCACGCCCGTCTATTAAAGGCACAGTAGCCTACAATGTAACTGCTAGTATGTCACAACCTATACGTAGCATAACAGGACATAACATTTCCCCCCCCCTTCCCTCTTGCAACAGCAATAGAACATTCCAGTCCATGAACAGAAACTGAACACTTCAGTCCACCAACCCGTGGCATTTACCCAGTAACATAGTCCCCATGCCAAGCGGGTGGAGCCCTCACCCTCTGAGGGCGAGCAGGCTGGGGAGCAGGGTCTGGTGGTTGTGGTGGGTTACCTCCCACCCTGGTTGCTTCCAAGCGGGGCTGCCAACTGCGGGTTGCAGCTTGGCTCATGGATGATGCAGGCAGTGCCGGGGCACCCACCTTATGCAGGCGGTTTGAGTGCCAGCGAGAACCATCATCTAGTCTGTAGGTGGCCGGACCCAGTTGACGGGTCACTCGGAGGGGTGCTGACCAGTATGAGCTCAGCTTGTTCTTGCGGTTGGCATGTTTAATCCTGACCCAATCCCCTGCTGACATAGTGGGAGTCTGTACTCTGTGAGAGGCATCATACGTCCGTTTCATCTGAGCCTGTGAGCTTTGGACCTGATCTCTGGCCTTCTCGAGCCCAGGGCTCTCGCATGCAGGGGCCGGTTCAGCTCTCAAGCAGTCTAGTGGTTGTTTCATTTCTCGCCCAATCATGAGCAGAGCCGGAGAGACCCCTGTGGTGGAGTGCTTGGATGCCCGGATGGTCAGGAGAGTTTGGGTGAGTGCAGCGCTGAAGGTTTTCCCCTCCTCCAGGCAGGCTCTGATTCCATTCTTCAGAGATTTGTTTAGGCGTTCAACGCCGCCGTTACTTTCAGGATGGTAGACCGACGTCCTGATGTGCCTGATGGACCTCAGTGACAGGAACTCAGAGAACTCTGCCGAGATGAATTGAGGCCCATTGTCTGTGGTGACGACACTGGGCAGGCCCCAGCGCCCAAACAGCTTGACGAGGTTGTCGGTGATGCTCTGTGTGGTGATGGAGCTGAGTTCGATGGCTTCTGGCCACTTCGAGTGTAGGTCGTGCACGACCATCAGGTAGCGGGCATGTGCCGGGGCCCCATGAAGCTCTCCGCATAGGTCAACCTGAATGTGCTCCCACGGCGCGGACGGCCACAGGGTCGGGGTGAGGGGTGCTGTAGCCGGCTGGCCCGTTTTCCCACTCAGCAGGCAGCAGGTACAGTTGCGCACCAGCTCCTCTACGTCGCCGTCTATGTGAGGCCACCACACTGTGTCTCTGCAGCGTTGTTTCAACTTAACCACCCCCAGGTGGCCGTCGTGCGCCATGTGCAATACCCTGGCCCTCAGCGCCTCTGGTATAATAGCGCGGTGACCGCGGGCGAGGCACACCTCCCCCCAGCAGGAGAGCTCGTCGCGGACTCGGCGGTATGGGAGCAGTCTGTCCTCCACCGTGGCTGGCCAGCCGTCCTGGATATAGGCACGGAGATTTGTAAATGTCTCATCTTCAGCCGCAGCCTGCTGCAGCTCAGCCAGCGTGACTACTGCGCTGAGCGGTCCATGCAGCATGTGGACCCAGTCCACGTCGTCCTCCTGTTCAGGACTCGCCTCACCCGCCTCTTTTGTCGTAGAGACGGCTCTTGAAAGAAGGTCAGCTACCGTGTTAGAGCGCCCCGGCATAAACTCGAGTCCGAAGTTGTACTGATTCAGCCTATCAGCCCACCTCAGTAGCCTCATAGGCTTGTGCCCCGCCCCTCGGGTCGCCAGCAGCGCTGTCAGAGACTGATGATCTGTGCGAATGGTGAACGCCCTGCCATACAGGTAGACATGCCAGCGTTCGCAGGCCCACAGACAGGCGAGGGCCTCCCTTTCCCCCACCGAGTATTTCTGCTCGGCTGGTGTGAGGGCCCGAGAGGCAAAAGCCACTGGACGCTCTACCCCTCCATAAACCTGGGATAGCACGGCGCCGAGCGCCACCCCAGAGGCGTCACAGGTGACCAGGGTGGGCGCGGTCAGGCTGAAATGCGCCAGTGTTGGCGGGGACGTGAGCTGCCGTTTGATGACGCGCACAGCCTCCCGGCAGGCCGGGGTCCAGTCCCATACCGCATCCTTGCGTAACAGCTGGCGCAGAGGGGCCGTCGAGTCAGAATAGTGTGGCATGAACCGGAGGTAGTAGGCAGCCATGCCCAGAAAAGAAGACAGCTTGGACGGCGACTGCGGGTCCGGCAGGGACAGGATTGCTTCGGTGTGGGACATGATCGGGGTGATACCCTCCCTGGAGAGCCTGAACCCCAGGAACTCGACCTCAGTAGCTCCAAATGTACACTTCTCCGCATTGAGTGTGACCCCGTTTTGCTTGAAGCGCTGGAAGACCTGCTCCAGGCGAGCGTCGTGGAGCGCAGCGGTGGGCGCATGCACCACCACATCATCCAAGTAGATGCTGACCCCCTGGATGCCAGCCAAAATGAGCGACATTATTTTCTGAAAACAGCTTGGGGCTGATGACAGGCCAAAAGCCATGCGCTTGTACCTGAAAACCCCCACATGTGTGACAAACGCTGTGAGGTCCATACTGCCCGGTGCCAGGGGAACCTGCAGGTAGCCGTGACGTAAATCCATTTTACTGAAAATCGTGGAGCCATGGAAATGGCTAGTCAGCTCCTCCGCTGTGGGGAGGGGATACTTGTCAGGGATGATGGCTTTGTTTACGTCTGTCAGATCGACGCATAGACGCAGTCCGCGCCCCCCCCCCGTTTCTTGGCTATCACCAGGTTGGACACCCAGGGAGAGGCGTTGATCGGTTCTATGACGTCCTCCTTCACCAGATGACGAATCTCCTCCTCCACCGCATCACGGAGGGCCAAGGGAATGCGCCGCAGCGGCTGAATGACGGGTCGGACAGACGTGTCCACCGAGGGCTGGTGCACAAATCCAGTCATACAGCCCAGGCCTTCGAACAGTGTCGGGTGATGGTCAGGCCAGGACGCGGTGACCTGCAGGACGCGTAGACCCCCAGCGTCGGTCAATGTGAAGTCCAGAGCATGAAACAGGTCTAGCCCCATGATGTTAGCCCCTCTCCGTGTGATGTAGAACTCGGTGTCAGGGATGTGTCTCTTTTTGTACTCCACAGGTAGGCAGGCTACCCCTAAAGTGGTGATCGGGGCGTGGCCATACCCCGACAGGGCGTTTGCTGCTGTAGTCAACGGCACGTGACTGAAGAGCCGGTCATAAGTGGACTTATTCAGGAGCGACACTTTAGCCCCTGTGTCCACGAGGAGTGGTATGGAGGCCCCACCCACACGACATGTGCAATGACTGAATGAGGCCTGTGGGCTTTGTACTGTATTGATGGGAACAGCCCCAGACTGTGCGTGATCAGGAGGAGAGCGACACCAGCGCGCAAAATGGTTAACCCTGTTGCAGTTACGGCAGCGCTTGCCTAGAGCAGGGCAGGACAGGTCCCTGGTTGCATGCTTAGGGGAGCCACAGTTACCACAACGCCTTTGTCCATTCTCCCTCTCCCTCGGCGCCCTGTCTGCCACTCTCTGCACATCGAAGTTGTCACCGTCTGCGCCAGCTGCCTCCTGGGCCACGTTCTGAACTCCGGGTGGAGGTGACGTCACAGGCTCATGCACCGCGCGGGAAAACTTGCGCGCCTCAGAGATAGCTGTCTCCAACTGTTTTCCAATCACTACTGCATCAGCTAGTGTCATGGCGTCCGGCTCTAATAACAGTCTCTCCCTCAGTTGAGCACACAATGTTCTTTCAATCAGCTGGTCGACTATGAGTCCATCCTCCAAGTTCCTAAAATCACAATGCTTGGCTAGCTCCCGCAGGGCAGACACATATTGCGAAACAGTCTCACCAGACCTCTGTGCTCTCTGGCGGAACTCAAACCGGTACATCCGACGGCTTCTTCCCGAGCTAAAATGCGACTTCAGAGCCTCGGTAGCAGTAGAGTACTGATCGTCGGCTAATGTAAGCGTAGCATAAATCCGTTGCCCCTCCTGTCCGAGGCAGTGTCGCAGAAGTGCGCACTTCCTAGCTTCTTCCAGATCCTCCAGTCCCAACGCCAATAAATAGTCCTCCAATGACGTTAGCCATCTAACCCATGGAACCGCTGGGTCACCGGGAACAGGTAGAAACGGTGGTGGCGGTGGTAAAACGAAATCAGCCATCCTCGTTTGCCAATTATTATGTTGAGACAATGAACACACGACCGTGTGGTTTCATTACTTTATTCGACTGACTCTTAGGTTACAAACACCAGCCCTACCTCGAGCGCTAACCACGCCCGTCTATTAAAGGCACAGTAGCCTACAATGTAACTGCTAGTATGTCACAACCTATACGTAGCATAACAGGACATAACACTCTGGTGTTGTGATCGTGGTATTCACTGACCTTTGGGAAGTATTTTGACATGTACATGGGTACCTTGGTCGCGTAGTGTATCTTGTAGACCAGGCCCATTGCAAGTTGCTGTACTCTGTCGTCTACTCTAGGCCATCCTAGGTTGTCAAAGTGGGCAGGGGTGAGGTGGGTTCTAGGAGTCAGGTCAAGCAGTAGTCTGACTAGCTTGTTTTGAGACTGTACATTAGGAGGGGGTGGGTGGGTGGGAGAGAAATATACATACGGTGGGGAGGAGACTGTACATTTGGAGGGGGTGGGTGGGTGGGAGAGAAATATACATACGGCGGGGAGAGAATATATACATGCGGTGGGGAGGAGACTGTCTATTAGGAGGTGGTGGGGTGTTTGGGCATTTACGGTGGCCAGTTTAGAATTGCAGCCTCCCGTAGGTGCTCTTGGGATTCACATTCCTTTACAGCTTTGGGTAGGGCATTCCACATTGATGTGGCATAATTGCGAAACGTGTTTAGTCCCTTGTTTGAGCCGAATCTGGGTTTAACATGATTTGTTGAGCTTCCTCTGGTGTTGTGGTCGTGGTATTCACAGACCTTTGGGAAGTATTTCGACAAGTACATGGGTACCTTAGTCGTGTAGTGTATCTTGTAGACCAGGCCCATTGCAAGTTGCTGTACTCTGTCGTCTACTCTAAGCCATCCTAGGTTGTCAAAGTGGGCAGGGGTGAGGTGGGTTCTGGGGGTAAGGTCAAGTAGTAGTCTGACCAGTTTGTTTTGTGATGTTTGTAATCTTGTTTTTAGCGCCTTTGAGGTGCTTTGGTACCATGAGGTACAAGCATAGTCGTAGTACCCTTGAATGAGTGCTCCTGCCAGAGTCTTCAGGGTATTCTTGTTTACCAGAGAGGAGATCCGGTACAAGAATCTAGTTCGTTGGTTGACTTTTTTTTATTACATTGGATGCCATTTTGTCACAGGAAAGATTTGCCTCTAGGATGGAACCCAGGTAGGTAATTTCATCTTTCCTTGTGACAATATTGTCACCCACTGTAACTGAGAAGCCGTCGGTCTTGCTGAGTTTGTTATTTGAACCGAAGATAATGGACTCTGTTTTGCCCATGTGTAATGATAGTTTGTTATCAGCGAGCCATATGCAGATTTTGTCTAGTTCCGAGCTGAGGGTTTTTTCAACCTGCAACTTGTTCTTGTCAGAGACCAGCAGGGCTGAGTCATCCGCAAACAGGAACAAGCTGTTGGGGTTAACCCTTTCACTGCCACACTACAAAACGGTTAACCCTTTCACTGCAACAATACAGAAGGTTAACCCTTTCACTGCCACATGACAGCAAGTTAACCCTTTAACTACCACACTACAGAAGGTTATGTGGTAGTGAAAGGGTTAAGACCCTGATTCAGACTCTACTCCACATTCAGACCTCAGACGAGGAAACAAACCTGGCAACCAATAGGCGGGTGCTAGAAGTGTCACATGATTGAGGAAAGGGTCCACCTGGTTCTGCAGGTTCCCAAAGCAGTAATACAACCAAGACAACAGATGGAGGTATAACACTGGTAAATGTTTATTTGGAAATCAATATATATATTTATAAAAACATGGTTGGGGTAAACAGGGTCTCTGTTATGTGTTTTGTGCTCTGATCAGGCGCTCCTAATGTGATGTGTCGTGTCTAGCTGTAGTTCCCTGTCATGGTGTTGTAGTCCTTATCGTTATCCCCTCAGCTGTGCCCATTTGCAATTAACCCAGGTGTGTCTTGTCTCGTCATCCCCTCATGTATAAGTATTCTGTCTTCCCTTTCGTCTGATGCTGATCCTGTCTGTGCAGTATGATATCTTGTTTGTCATTTCGTTATATTCCTTTATTCCAAAACCATGGTAATTATTTCATTAAATATTCTTTGTGATTACTTTGGCTACCGTCTCCTTATTATGTTACATTGACTCGACATCGAGCCTGCAAATTGTCAATGATAACGTAATACTACAGTTCTTTTTCTCCAATTGCTTAACTCATTCTGCGCCATCGCTTAATTAGCTAGAGGGCGCTAGTACGCCACCGCTTTAATCAATGGGGGGACTGCGAGATTTGCGAGTGCTTAAAATATATCAGAAATTATAGCTATGGGTCTAATACACCCGTCGATTATCAGTGAGTTGCTTCCAGTCAACATGTACAAAACGGATTGTTTTTTCATCTGTACATTTCCGTTTTATACCGTTTTGAATACAAGTATAGTTTTGGTGATTTCTAATAATCCCAGGAAAAGACGCGATAATAGCCCTTTAGTGGAATACACAAAACACGTTGTCATTTTTTGCCTGATTATCGAATATTCCTGAAATCAATGCTAGATCATCATTATTACCCTTCCTCGTGCAAGAATGAAAAGAGCCCTGGACCGCAGGGCTCCCCCCCCCCCCTTCCTGCCACCCACGGCACACAGCCACACATACACACACAGAGAGAGCGTAGATCGGGGTAGAAATAAATATCAGATCAACGATCAAATTTATATATAGTGTTCTTACCTTGTATCCGATGTAATGCAAAAGAAATAATCCAATTATCTGATCGCCATTCCAAATACTGCTTGTGGAGGTCCGTACCACATTACCGACCGTTACACACTGACGGGCGGGCGGGGTTAGTGTTCCAATGCATCGTTGTTGAGGCCTACCTCGCCTGAGTATTTAAACCCTGTCCCAGATCGTCCCAGAAAAGAAACTACACCATTCCCAATGGGTTGCAATACCAGCTGGAAGGCGTAGGCGGCGGTATTTGCCCTTTTGCGACCTCTGGCTGCGCGGTGTGAGGCGGTGTGGGGCCTAGGTCAAATACCGCCCGCGCTCCTGCGGAAAGACCAAAGTCCCTCTGCGGAGAGGGGAGCCCTGAGGAGGGAAAAACCTTCTCTCCTCCTCAAGGGGAGACTGATCCAACCAAAGATGTCTGTAAACAAGCGTTGACAGCATCCTAGCCCTCCCTGTGGTTATAGCTTGCGGCTAGGTCAAAAGCTAATAACCTCAAAACCTTGCGCGATGTTTCGACGTCGGCTGGCGCTAAGGCCCCACCACCCGACACCATTTTTGACAGAAAAAACAGCAATTCGAACAATGTTGCTAGTCGCTGCTAATTCTATACCGCGGCGGTATCTAGGCTTTAACAGCCCACCAGCCACCTGCCGGGCCGACTCGCCTCATGGCATCGGCCGGGCGGGACACCGTTCCACCATGTCAGAGGCAAAGGACTGATGCCACCTGCTTCACAAGCACGAAGCACCAGTGGTGGCTGCAGACAAAAGACTACTACCAGTGAAGCACTGCCTCACTAGTAGACATGCAGCAACCTCCACTGTGGTGTGCACCCATGAAGGGGTAAATTAATAAATGAACGAAAACTCCACTAACACACTGCAGAATGAGCTAGCCCATACACACAATTGTTCATGGGATGCAGACCAGAGAAAACACCAGTCCCGCACACAATTCATAGATTCACAAAAAGCACACCAGCCCTGAGCCTCAGCCCATCCACCCATGAAAATGGTAAACAAGCCCCCATTAAACCCCCAACATTAGACACCGATTGACCGTCAGCATGAATGGTTAAGAGGAGGGAAGACCTTTTAGTGAAGACAGCCCTCGGCGGGGAACAAAGAACGGAGACCCAGCATTGTAGCATTAGCATTAGCCGTGCGCACTAGGATAGTTGGGAAAACACCCAAAACAGAGTCATGACGACCATGTTTTCCCAAATATCCTGCCCCTCGTGCCAATACATCACACGGCTGTCTCACGGGACAACCAGCAGTATTACTCATGCTAGTATCAATGCCTGACAACACAGGCCTACCTGTGCACGACGTAGCTCGACTGCTAACCATCGCACGATGTCCCTCGATCCGCTGTCACGAGATGAGGAACCCCAGGACAGGCCTGATGCGCTGTTAGGATGTGCCGAGAAGATTCCAGGGGCTGGTGAACCTCCGGCGAAAACCCAACATTGTGTAATTTCTCCCTGCGTTTCATAACAACTAGTTCACGGAGTGCACTGCAACGTCCGTGTTGGAAACAAAAAAGAGGAAGGTAGAGTGTGACCATGTCCGGCGTCATATAGCAGGACGCGGGCGTGGCCTGGTCACGTGCATGGAGTGCAATTGTTTTTTCGTGAGCACAGTAGGTGCTAGGAGATAAGAGATATCTCATAATGGCAAAGAGCGAGACGCGATGGCCAGTATGATAATATAACTCACCTGCTGCATTTTTGGTGCGCCCCCAAAAGTGGCCATTTCAGTTTTAGTTTTTGAGGACTGAATACTTTTTTTGCAAACCAAAACAACATACTTTATACTTATAGCACATGCATGACCCTCATCTCCTTTGAAAAATGACATTCTGATGTTTCGGATTCCAGAAAGAAAATTTACTTTTAGTGCTAACGTAATAGAGTAACTTGAGTTGTAGAAAAACTTGTTACTCAAGTTTTTCTGTAGTAGTTAGTAGTCCAGAGGTAGTATTTCCCCAGAATGGCTGGAGGCTTACAAATCCATACGGACCCATAGCCTGAAGCCTTATGTAGTACATGTCCAAATTTCACAAAGATCCGTTCAGAAATGAGCGATTATGAGTGATTTCTGTAAACTGTGTACAAAAGAAAAACTCTGTTTTCTCATAGACTTCAATTCATTCGGCTGTTTTTCTCTTCCTGTTGCTCGTTAGTTTTTCACTTAGATCCTAGATCATACATCCCCAGATGGGGTATCATTGGAAAGCCACACTCGTTGGCTACAATCATTTTCGAGATTGCCAAATGATTGACGGAACTAGAGCCCCAAGAGTCGGGAGTGGTATTTTGCACAATATCGCGTACTTTGCACAAGCCTCAAATACCGGCATGTAACTCGAGAACCGCTGAACGGATTTTGTCGGATTTTGACGCTATCGACAGGCAACAAATAAGCCTTCAATTCGATATATATATTGTATTACAAAATATGCACACCCGAGCCACTAGTGGTCACTAAAGTGCCGGTGGGCAAATCGTCCTAAAAAGGGCCCACATATGGGCCCCCGCAAGGTACCTTGGTGTGTCTACAATTAAGCAATCATGTGTTTGTGCACCTGATGGCTGTGTTTAGCCAATTGGTTCATATGTGTGGTAATTTGACATTCTGTGTCTAATGTCTAATGTAATGCAAGTGTGTTTAGTGTTTTGCAAATCACTGTGTGTATTGTTTTGCAAAAAGTGTGAGGCTGACATTGTGCTTATAGAGGTGCAAGTCTGGGTCCATGTTTTGCTCCTTGAGTGTAAGGGTTTGATAATTGTGTAATACTTTTGATTTTAGTGTTTATGCAATCGGAAAGAAATGAATAGACAATGTCAGTTTGCTAACGGCCAATAGTTAGTGCCGATATGGCATCAGGACACCTCAGGTAACCGCAGCAGCCTATTAGAGAGATGGGGGTGGTACCCTGACCTACCAGCACTGAGCAAGAGACGATAGGAGAAGCTGAACAGCGTAACATAGCCTACACACAGTTGCAAGGGGCAAAATGGCGGGACGTATGGGGTCTCTTTTCTCATAAAAGTTTGTAGGAAAAACAAGCTTCGTCTTCCAATTCTCAAAATCAACTTTATTACAAAAAGGTTCAATTTACAAGTTAAGTCACGATTCTTCCGTCTTCCATCAAATAACTAACACACACACTGTATATCAGTCGGTCTATATCTCTATATCACAGTTTATAAACAAGAGATAGAACCCAGACCCTAAGTCTCTGATTTGTCAACTCATTTAAAAGTGGGAGTAACTAAAATGGATCTTGTCCAATCAGAATTTAGTCCAACCTTCAACCTTATTAACCTTTGTGTGACCCTTTACCAGAAACATCTGTTTCTGACAGTTCCTCGTTTAGATTCCTGTCTGTCACTGAAATGACGGAGGAACTCTCTGATCTGACTGTAGAGCCCAAATGGCCCTTGCTATTTTACAACAGACTTCTCTTATCTGTATTTTATAACATGACAGAAGGTCCTTTTCCCACGCCTCTGGCTATTTCTGCTCTTTATGACCTTAGGCCTGTATCAACAGCAGTCTTCTGTCACATTCCATCTTACAGACCGGCATACCTCTTATAGTAACTGTATTTTGTAAGTAACTCTGAATTAGCATTATAAATTATAATCCTTTATAGAACCAGATTAAAATATACCTCACGTACAAAATAATGCGGATGCAAAGCACCGTCCACAAAAGTAGATTCTATGTCTACAGTTATACTCAACTTCAGGCTCAGTATATTGAGCCACACGGTGTCATTAACAGGTTTTACACTCCGTTTCACTACAAGCAACGGGCTAAACATGCACTCCAATAAATACCTGGTGGTTACACAATGGGTGTAAAGTACTTAAGTAATTGTACTTTGTTACAACACTTAAGTACTGTTTTTGGGGATCTGTACTTTACTCGAGTATTATTAGGTTTGTATACTTGTACTTTTACTGAATTACATTTCAGAGAAAAAAAACATACTTTTTACTCCTTACATTTAAAATGCAGACCTACACAGTACAAATCTCGCAGGTCCAACCATTTTAATTAGTATATTTGTTTCTCTGGCCGAACTAACGTTAACATTATTAATCCTGCGACCACACTTTATTTAAAAACAGCCAATCAAATCCCCATCAATGGAAAATTAACCCGCCCATACCCATGCTGATTGGTTCTTGTGCAAGACTAGAAAGCGGGGATCTTTGATTAAACACCTGCTATCAAAAGAATAGACAGTCAGAAAAAGGTTTTTACTTTTACTTCTTTTTTTTTTAAACTTTGACCATTCAGCTGGTTCTTTTCGCGTTTATCGCTTTTTCTGGTCAAGTATGACCGACAGAAACAGGTTGAATGGGGGTATAGATGGGGGGAAAGACACTCTGAGAAAATACGGCTAGTCCGGGAGTCGAACTCGCTACCCCAGATCCGTGACGCGCACGGTTGTCCCCGACGCCGAAATAGCGTTCGAGGTACGCAGTGAGCTACTGGAGCTCCCCTTTTTTTACTTTTACTTTTTAGTACTTAAGTACATTTAAAAGTAGAAACTTTTTTGCTTTTACTCAAGTGTGTTTTTAGCCAGATACTCTGACTTTTACTTGAGTACGATTTTGAGACGGTACCCATACTTTCACTTAAGTATAATTTCTGGGTACTTTTTACACCCCTGACATGGAGCTCTGCGTTTTAACTGATTAGAACGGGGTACAGGGTACTGCTGCTACAGTCATGGAGAGCCCCCCCCCCCTAGTAGACCATCACGGAAGCCGTGCAAGCAGACAATGGGGTAAATACACTGGAAACTAAAATATACTACCTGACTTACATACGTAAAACAACACAAAACATGGAAAGGGGACAGGAGATGTGGACGTTCACGGGGAAGACTAATGGTAACCTAATGGTATGGGGGTAGACGCCTCGGCCAGCGCATCTTATCCTAACGGATTTATGCTTCCGCGTTCGCGTTTTGCGCTCTGATTGGCCACTGACGTTTCTGGTCGCGCCAATCGTGTGACGCAAGTTCTTTTGCCGGTTAAGGCACTCTTTCGAAGTTGGTTAAGGTTAGAGTTTGTCTTAGAGCAGGGCGATAGAACGCCAGCCCTGATTCCAAACTCTAACCTTAACCAACTTCGAAAGAGTCGCCTAAGCTTAACCAGTGATAAACTAGGCGTTAGGTAGTTTGCTGCTGTTCGAGGCGGAAATGGGCACGGCACGCGATTGGGCGCACATGTCACATGACCAGAAACGTCAGTGGCCAATCAGATTGCACCAGAAACGCCAGTGGCCAATCAGATTTGCAAAACGCGAACGCGGAAGCATAAATCCGTTAGGATAAGAATAGACGCGCACGGCACAGCTAACGCAGCTCACACACACACAAGGCAGAAGCCAAAACAACAGTGGGGCATCACAAAAAGTGCTCCATCGAAACACGAGTCCTCTGAAGGTTCCGGCCACGTCTGGTCAGTCCCACAGAGTCAATCCAGCTGCTGAAGGAGAAACCCGATCAGTGGCTTGCCGTTCAGATATCAATAGATATTCAGATATTCAATATCCAACCATATATATGGGAAAACAAAGAGGCACTTAACTGGGGAGTGATGAAGTGAGTAGACCTCTGTGCCTGAAGAGGTTTTATGATAGAAGGTGTAGCTGGTTAGTAGATACTGGAGTCGATGTTGTAGATGTAGAATGTGTAGCATGCTGTCGATGAGACGTCTGCAATGGGAAACATCTCAGTGTCGTGGGCTTCCACTCCCTGGAGTTGTCTAGTTTTTCATTGTTTCTCGCCTGTTTTATCCTCCAGGCTCACGCTGGTGGTGTTGTCGTCCACCTATAGGAGCACTCAGAGAGGCAACAGGAGGAGGGGAGAGGAACAGGTGCACAGCACAACATCCTATAGACCTGTTCGCCGACGACGTCATGACAAATATGCGTGCGCAGACCCGAGGCAGAAAGGAACATAATGCTGGTCAGAACAACGGGGCAGACTACAATATATTTGCATTTGTTAGCCATGCTAGCAATCTAAACAATCAATCCATGCCAAAGCTAGATAATGTAAAAGGTGAAAAACTCACACTTACAGCCATGCTGATTTGGCAAAATGACATCCAGCCGTTTTCGTTTGAAACTACTTTAAGTCAGGGGAGTGCCATGGTTTCTCCATAGAGCCCTGTTGTACTTCTTTTAGCGCAGCAGCTCGCGCAAGCCCGGGGTAACTTAGTCATGTGACTAAGTTGGTATTGCCGATTGGCTCGAACACGGTATGTTTGTAAACAGCGAACAGGTCTATAGCACACAGTCAATAAGCCCACTACCCCTCCCCCATTGATTCAAGTTCATTGCCAAGGCTGCTTCCCACTTAGCAATCAAGGCAAATGTCAATGTTCTCCTTTGGCACAAAATGGCTGTCTCACAGTCTTGGAAAAAAATAACATTCAGAGAAATACACAATGTTCCTCTCAACCTGTGGCCGAAAATGAGCAATTTAAATGCCTGGTGCACATTCTCAGAGATGAGCACCTGAAGGTTGGAATACGAACATATTTTCCCACTTATCCTTACTCCCGCGCTGGAGGGCGTACTGCATAGTTCTGTCTGTCATTCTGTCTGCACCAGCCATAACCTTTACAGTTCTGATCCGATTTGAAACGTTGTACATAGGCTGACAGTAGGCGAAGGATCTGAATTCTAGAATATTTTTCAAATCGGTCAACAAATATTTTAGGTAGGAAGGAATTGTGGAATGTTGAAGCTGCTTTTCTCCTGAATTTAGCATGTTCTCTAAATCTTAACCATGCTCTCAATATTCACCCAATCTCAGACTTTTGGCTCAAAACTATCACAGGCAAATATTTCCTTCATATCCAAAATATTAGAACGGATTTCAATCTGGCTTTAAAACCTTCCACTCCACTGAAATGGTCACAAACGACCTACTGCTTTCTCTCGATTCTAACTTAACCTCTGTGCTCTTATTGCTTGACCTCAGTGCAGCCTTTGATACTGTTGACCTCTCCATTCTTTTGAGTCAGCTTGAGAATCATGTTGGCATTCAGGGTCACGCACTCGCTTGGTTTAAAGGTGCTCTATAACATTGAGCCACTAGATGTCCCACTAGAGCACCAGCATGGCTAGCAGCACATTAGGGAGGGGATACATGCATGCAACGCGTCTATGCTTTACCCAAACGGTTCATGCGTTTTGCGAATCTGATTGGCCACTGACGTCATGTGACATGTGCGCCCAATCGCGTGACGCGCCCATTTCCGCCACGACCAGCAGCAAACCCTAACCCTAACCCTAACCCTAACCGTTCTATCGCCATGCTCTTAATGGCGCTTTTCCACTGCATGGTACCTACTCTACTCTACTCTACTCTACTCGGTATTTTCGGTTTTCCATTACCAAAGTACCTGGTACCAGGCTGGTACCAGGTACTTTTTCGGTACTTTTTTAGTCCCTGCTCGAGTCTGGTTCCAAGCGCGAGCCAAGCGGGTAGAACTGGTACTATAAAAGTCACATGAAACACTGCAGACCACTGATTGGTCAGAAGAGAGACGCGTCACTAGAGTCTGAACTGGTCTGAACGAAAACAGAAAGCCGCCATCTTTAATGTCTCGCATAGGATTTCATTATGGTTGCAGCAGGCACAAGTTCAATAAACAAACGATACAGTCACTGTGTATTCTGCCTCATTTATTGATTAAACAAAACCGACATCAACACAATTTGCCACCGAGCGGAGAGTTTAGTCTCGCAAAAAGATCGCTGACTTGTTAAGGCTTAAGCTCCACAACGGTGGAAGGAATGTTCTAATGTTGTGCTAGCGTTTTAGCATGGCTATCGTACATAGCGGGATCAATATAACTCGCTATTGATTGTTTGTATGAGTAACGTTAATGCTAGTAGAATAGACACAACGTGAGGTAATCACCATCCATTTTAAACCGGTTATTACCTAATGCTAACGTTAGCAAATAGACGCGACTGGTAACGTTACAGCGTTGTTGTTAGCCTAATGCTAACGTTAACGTTAGCATATATAGACAGCCTAGCTGACGTTAACGCTTGTAGAATAGACACAATGAGGGGTAACGTTAGCGTTAGCAGAATAGACACAACGAGAGTCTCGTTAATGTTGTTATTGATTGATTGAAAACTGTGTTTTACTCTGGCTTGCCAAGCTCATAGCCCCCTTCGTGACTGTGATGCACTGAGTGAATCCACAGTCACTTGCTCCTTAATAGGAAACCAACCTAAATTTACCATGAAGGACTGGTTCTGGCCGAACCGTTCGTTATACAAGTATCACAGAGACATTTCAAAGGTACTCACAGTTGCACGAGGGTTTCGGACAGAGATACGGGATGGTTTGAAAGCTCGGCGTGGCTAATAAACATTTTAAATATTTTTTATAAACTGCTCAACACTGCATTATTTCCGGCGTTGGCTGCCTGGTGTGATCACAGCGCATGCGCATCATGCACCCAACGCCGGAAATAATGCCGTTTTGAGCAGTTTATAAAAAATATTTAAAATGTTTATTAGCAACGCCGAGCTTTCAAACCATCCCGTATCTCTGTCCGAAACCCTCGTGCAACTGTGAGTACATTTGAAATGTCTCTGTGATACTTGTATAACAAACAGTTCGGCCAGAACCAGTCCTTCAGCGTAAATCTAGGTTGGTTTCCTATTGAGGATCAAGTGACTGTGGATTCACTCGGTGAGCTCTCATGCTGATCACCAGCAGCCCCGCCTCCCCACACGGAGACAAACTGAGTACTTTATTTTAGTACCTGCAGTGGAAAAGCAACATGGTACCAGGTACCTAAAGCGAGTAGAGTAGAGTAGAGTAGAGTCGAGTAGGTACTATGCAGTGGAAAAGCGCCGACAGTGGTTCTCAAACTGTGGTACGCGTACCACTAGTGGTACTTGGTGGTACTGCTGGTGGTACTTGAAAACATTTCCAAAAAAGCTACAAAAAATAATAATAATAATAATTTCAGTCAGGCCACTGAACTTAGAAGCAGGCCAGGCCAGTGTTTCTGGTTGCGGCGGCGCGATAGTTAGATAATCTAAGTGGGGAACAACCAGGAGATCACTGTGACAGAGAGTAATGCAGTCTAAACAGTCATAAATCTTTAATTCAACTTCAGCCCTGATCATAACCATTTATTTTTAGATTTCTTGTAATGTCAGATAAAAAATGAAATACTCCCACTTGTTGGTGTTAAATCTGACATTACAAAAAATCCATCAAAATATGTGTTGCTGCTAATCATTGACACATGCCTAGCCTGTAATAACCCCCCCCAGAAAAATGTACTTTGCATTTGATATATTGAAAATATTTTACTTTTTGTGTGTTTTTTTTAACAATAATTTGTGATGCCATCACACAAACTGGCATTTAAAGGGTAAACATTCAAAAATGTATTGAATATGTGTTTTCTTTTATTTTTTACAATAATTTGTGATGCCCATCACAAACACTGGCATTTAAAGGGTAACAATTCAAAAATGCCTGCACCAGAATGCAGGAAATTAAGTTTTTGTAACAAAATAATTGTGTGTGTGTGTGTGTGTGTGTGTGTGTGTGTGTGTGTGTGTGTGTGTGTGTGTGTGTGTGTGTGTGTGTGTGTGTGTGTGTGTGTGTGTGTGTGTGTGTGTGTGTGTGTGAGAGAGAGAGAATGACGGACAATTGCTTGCGGTGTGAGAGAGAGAGAGAGAGAGAGAGAGAGAGAGAGAGAGAGAGAGGAGAGAGAGAGAGATAGAGAGAGAGAGAATTAAGTACATTTGCTGAAATACAGTTGTTCTTAATTTTCTCACTTGCTATGTGAGAATGTTAGTTATTATGTTCTCAATGCCCCTTGCATTGTATGAGTTGTGTGGAAGCGTTTGCTAGTTCTAGTGCTATCCCTTTGTACATTGTGGCTGTGTCTGACAAAAGTTAACAATAAATAATGGTATTAGGAATACATTTGCCTCCTGCGTGAACTGTGCATAGCTGAATAGACTGTATTTTAACGCCGGTCATATGGTGGTACTTGGAGAGCCAGCTACGTTCTCAGGTGGTACTTGGTGTAAAAAGTTTGAGAACCACTGCTCTAAGACAAACTCTAACCTTAACCAACTTCGAAAGAGTGCCTAAGCTTAACCGGGGAAAGAACTTGCTGTCACACGATTGGTGCGACCAGAAACATCAGTGGCCAATCAGAGCGCAAAACAGGAACGCGGAAGCATGCACCGTTTGGGTAAAGCAATGACGCGCATGCAACATGTAAATAACAACATTCATTTTGGACATTGTCACATATTTTAAACTTGGATACGTGAGAGTTGTAATAAGATATTTAAAGATAAAAGAGATGAAACACTTTTGAGGGTATTTATTATAAAAAGTGAATAAGCAAGGTACAAATTAAATCAAGTTGGTACAACCAGCCGGTCGTGTAGAAAAAAAGTGCAGTCTCGTCAGTGGAGTCCAGTCAGTGCAGTCCAGTCCGTCCGTCCAGTCAAGAGCAGTCAAGCAGTCTCGTCAGTGGAGTCCAGTCAGTCCAGCAGTGTCCAGAAGAAGTAAAAGCATTCCAGCTCCTTCCCTGTCAGGGTGTTTTATAGCGGCTCTATAGTCCAGTGTGTATGTGTCTTTGTCCTGAGTGCACGTTTTGTGTCTGTGTGTATTGGTCAGCCTGTATGTCAGCCGTGCATGAGTGTGTGTCGTGCACGTTTACGTGCGCGTATGTGTGTGTATGTCTTATCGATAACGATCTGTGATTGATGGAGAGTGTGGTATTCAGCCTGTATCTGGCCGGGGCCGTATAATCCTTCGGCCAGTCATATATTCAGCGACTTGTGGCATTTTGTGTCAATGAGTTGAATTATTATCTTGGCGAGGTCTTTACCAGAAAGTTTAATTGAATAGTACTCTTTGATCTGTGTGGCCTGAAACCTTGCAATGCTGGCTGCGTGCTTACGAAACCAAGCCGCATTTCTTGGAGACGCTCTCTGATTGGCACTGACTGACGCTCTCTGATTGACCACTGACGCGTTTGCCCAATCCGTGACGAGCTGTGTCTTTGCCCATTTCACAGCCTGCAAACTACCTGGCGTTCTATCGCCATCCTCTAAGACAAACTCTAACCTTAACCAACTTTGAAAGAGTGCCTAAGCTTAACCGTCGAAAGAACTTGCCGTCACGCTCTAAGACAAACTCTAACCTTAACCAACTTCGAAGAGTGCCTAAGCTTAATCAGTGTAGAAACAGGCGTCGGCCAATCAGAGAGCGTCTCCGAGAAATGCGGCTTGGTTTCGTAATCACGCATGCTGGGTCAATGTGTGTGTCTGTATTAGGCCGTATGGTGAAGGCTGTATCGTTTCATCCCGTTCCCACCTCGGCCAATTACACAATTTTCACTCTGGGTGAAAGTTTGATTGGTGTAGATTTAGGAACAAAAAGTTCTCCATTGACAAAATAGCCCTTTTAGTAAAGTCGGGACTAGATCTATATTTGGACACCACAGAGTTTTATCTGACGCAATTGGTGCAAGTTCGGTCACGTATCTTGCGCTCGACCAATAGCAGCTCTCCTTGTTGCCAAGTTACAGACAACAAGAGATTGTGTAAACAGCTGCGTGATGTTATCGTGTCATTCACGGAGTACATCTCGACGCAAATGGACAACAAACACATTCTAACGCTCGCAAAATAGGTTTCAAAACAATGTTATATGCATATACGCTACTTGATATAGGCAATCGATTGAATACAGCTGTGAAACGGGCGATAATGTTTGTGTTATTAACCATACTGTACATTTAAATCATATCGCCTTCTATCTACACCAACAACACAGCATTTCACACCGATGCATGACGTCCTGTCGGGGCAATTATTCAATAAACCTCCATGAACACACAATCCGTGATGCACGCAGCACATTTGTATCAAAAACACTTTACTTTGTGATTCCCAACCTGCAATATTAAAGATCCTGGTACAATTTTCTAAAGATTGACAGTTCAGTGGATAGTATAATGACAAAAATTTATTAATAATTAATTTGGAATAATGGAATAATGTCAAACAATTTACAAATCAATAAGTTACTCATTAACCTTTTTATTTTCCATTTAAAGACCAAATAGAATGCAGGTATACAAAAATAGATTCAAGAGGTTTATTCGTCACATACATACACAAGTTTCAAGTTTGTTTATTATTTATCACAATAAAATATAGTAAATAGTCAAATAGGTAGTTTACGATGAAATGCTTGGTTCTGTATGAGCCCCTGAGAGTGTGCTTCATACAGTAAAAAAAAGTAAGTAAGTAAAAAGTAAAGTAAAGAGGAATATTCGGTAGCACTTTATAATAACACCCGGTTATAATACATTTATAAGGTATTTGTAGATAATGAACTAATCATGAACAAACCATTTATCAACAGGCCTTTAAATAAAATTGGAAAATGACATGAGTGTGTGTTGGGAGTTGGGACTGAGAATTTATTTGGTTGTATTTTGATAATGTGAGGGAAATGTTATCTATGTCAATCTAGGTTAAATCTCTGCAGACTTTGTGGAGACTGTGGCTTCACCCCCCCCCCCCCCCCACACACACACACACACACAAGGACAAAAGAGAGGCATGCACCCCTCCCCCAGTATATGTGTGTGTGTGGGGGGGGGAGGTGGTTAACAGAAGCTAACATACTTTAAACATCACTATGAGATAACTAGTAGTAAAGCTACATACAGTATCTGAAGAAAACTAGAATGCTAGTTATGTCAACTATAAAAACACAGCTCAACTGTATCTCAGCACAGCATCAAATAGTGTATTTTTCAGATTAGTGTCTAGGCTTTTTTTCATACCTGCAGACAATGTTTCAGCCATAGATAGATGGTCCCTCTTGCGTTTGCCCTTCACAGTCACATATTTGTCCCTTTTCTTGCAAATGATGCACAAGACTGGAAGTACAGGTCCGACAAAAGCTGGTAAGCCTGTCCTGGATCAAAGTTTCTTCAGAGGACTTTCACTTGTAGAGCCATGTGCTGTATGCAGCTGTATCCAAGCGTTTTTTGTCGATAAAACGCCTATAGCAAGTAGCGTGAAAACCAGCATCCCCGGGAACATTGGCAAACTCGATCTCTAAACAATGTTTGTATGCATCTGCAATGATACGATTCTCTCCTGGCAATTTAAGCCACCACTCGACGGAGTTTCTATCCCACGGTGTCTGTGTAAAATCTTGTACACTTTCTTTCTGAACGGACGTCAGATGCACATAACATTGTTTTGAAACCTTTTTGCGAACTTTAGAAGGTGTTTTTTCTCCATTTTCGTCGTCTTCTGTACTCATCGATGAGTACATGTCTTTCAGTTGCTTCCATTACTATTGTTTACACAAATCCTTTGTTGTCTGTAACTTGGCAACAAGGAGAGCTGCTATTGGTCGAGTGCAAGATACGTGACGAACTCGCACAAATTGCGTCAGATAAAACTCCGTGGTGACCAAATATCCGTTCGCGAGGAAAGATCTAGTCCCGACTTTACTAAAATGATTGCGCAAAATGGGCTATTTTGTCAATGGAGAACTTTTTGTTTCTAAATCTACACCAATCGAACTTTCACCCAGAGTGAAAATTGTGTAATTCGCAGAGGTGGGAACGAGAATCGTTTTCTAGCCACTTCTTAGCCTTCACCATACGGCCTATATGGGGCATGGGGGAGAGGAAGAGAGAGATCCTTTGTGTCGAGGAATGTCTCTGTGGTATTATGTGCTGTCATAATTCAGTATTATTAAAGTCAACCCGCCAATTTATTTTTAATGATAAATTCATAAATCAATCATTTATTTGGGGGAAGCAATCATTTTATTCTGCACCTTTCTAAAAGCTCTGTGGATATATATTTATATATTTTTACATTATTAAAAAAAGAATCTACATAAAGATTGTATCTATAGCACAATAGGTATATAAAAAATTATAAAAATTGGTATGATGCCAAACCAATCAGAATTATATTTGAAGATAGATTCTCAGTATGACTGCAGAATTAGTAAGGGAATCAGGCAATCAGAGGGCCCCCTCGAAAGATCAATAATTTCAACTGAATGGCAAAGCGCTTTTCTGGATCCCCAGAAAGGTCCCCAAATGCTTTTTTTGCCTATAGGGCCCCCAGAAGTCTGGGGACAGCTCTGGCCATGATTCAGAGTAGGATACCTGCTGATGAGCATGGCTGTGATGATGGGCTCCCAGCCTGTGTGGAGGAGAAGGCGGCTAGCCGGGTGCCTCTGGGAGACGACCACCCACAGGGGGGTCAGACACAGCAGGAATCCACAGACCAGGTAGGAGAGGTAGGGATACGGATCTGTGGAGAGGATGGATACTGATCAGGGTGGGAACTTCAATTAATTATATTGTTATATTGTTTATAAGTTTGTCTACTCTAGTACTAACCACGTTGGCAGGTAACAAATCATTTTTCTAAGATTCCATTCTACTGTACAGTTAGTTTAGGTGGGTCAGAATGAAATACTTTTGTATTAATCGGTTGTTGACCGATTTGAAAAATATTCTGGATGGCACAAACTGCACCGATCTGGTCCTTGTTTACCTATGGATGTGTAGAGCCCTGACTAAAGGCTCTGGTCTTTGTTTACCTATGGATGCGTAGAGCCCCTGACCGAAGGCTCTGGGCCCTGTTCCTTGTACCAGGCTAACTGAGTTAGCCGGATAATTTTCAGGATAACTTGACATAAGTCAGACCTTTCGGTTCCCCGAAGCACGTTTATCACTATGGCAACAGATCAAAAAGTTTGAACCTGCTCCAGCACAGGGTTTAGTTCAGTTAGCTGGATAAACTGGCCACGCCCCTCACAAAAGAATGCCAGCTCCCTTCCTCACAGATCCCATTATACCATTCTGAATTATGTTTTTGTGCTTCGTTTTTCTAAAGGGGGCTTTTGAAATGTAAAATAATAGACCTAAAATGCTGATAATAAATCATATTCAGCCTGTGGATTTACTTTGTCCTAAATAATGCACGTCATAGCTATACGGCGCACGAGTCGCGACACACACTATGTGGTTATTTTAATAACGGAGCATTGCAAATGTGAATCCCGCTGGGATATTTTTAATGAATGAAACGAAATGAATGAATCGGACGTTTGCCTCTGATTCATTTCATATTCTCCGCTGTGGATGTATTTGCGCCCGGATTGTGTTTCATTCAAGCATAAATTGAAGCGTCTTTAAAGGTCAACCTCCACGTTGTATTTTTGTTCAATAAACAATGTGGACTAGGCCAACAGTGGCTTTCATGAAGAAGGGAAACAATAAGTATTGAAATTGACCCAGTTTTAGCGTTTTTATCAACATTAAGTTAAGAGCATTTTATGCCAGAGGTTTGGATAAGAGAACTCAATATGTTACTAATGAAAATGTGCCTATATGTGATGATGTTGATGAAAGGCCAGAAACAGAGCCGGATACCATTTGCTCCAAAAGAAAGGGATTTAAACCACGCAGCGTGTTTACCCCTCATCTCAACCCACCCTCAGTGGAGACATTCTGCAGATTGGTACAACTTGATGTCCTTAAATTATGTGAAACCAGTCACAAAGCCCACCTTTACCCTAATTTATTAGAATCAGAGTCAGCAGCTCTCAAGGATCTTATTAAGAACGATGATTTAATTTTTAGGAAAGCCGATAAAGGTTCCGGAATCGTGCTCCAAAATAAGAGTTTGTATGTATCCGAGATCAATAGACAATTGAACGATATTGAGGTTTATACCCTTTTAAATACAGACCCAGTATTTAAATTTTCCGCGGAAATTAAGACTACCCTTAAAAGCCTTAGATTGGCAGAGGTGATTACAGAAAATGAATTTAAGTTTATGTTCGTAGAGTACCCAGTTACGCCTATTATTTACACTTTACCGAAGATCCATAAGGATCTGGTTAACCCTCCTGGTCGACCGATCGTCTCTGGTATAGGTTCCGCTACAGAAGAAATCTCGCAATTTGTTGACTCGCATATTAAGGATTTGGCCTCTTCTCAGCGTGGTTATTTGAAAGACACTACTACATTTTTGAACAAACTTTCGACCTGTAATATTAGTCCCTTGGACTTATTAGTTACCATAGACGTAGTCAGTTTATACCCCAGCATTCCACATGCTGACGCGCTGGACGCACTGAGTTTTTATCTAAACTCGAGAGAGGAATTACTCCCCTCCACAGAAGCGCTAGTTAATCTAGCCGACCTAGTACTAACTCGGAATTATTTTAGATTCCAAGATAAATACTACTTGCAAAACAGAGGCCTCAGCATGGGCTCCCCAGCCGCTGTGAACCTAGCCAATCTGTACATGTCCAAGTATGAGTCTGACCACATTTTTAATAATAACCCGTTTGAGAAATTCGTCAAATCCTATATGAGATATATCGATGATATGTTCTTTATTTGGTCTGGTACATCGTCTGATCTTGATGCCTTCCTTGAGTACTTGAACACCTGCAGAGAAACTATAAAGTTTACATTAAAGTCTGATATACATACTTTACCTTTCCTAGATGTTTTGATCAAGAAAGCCCCGGATGGTATTTCTTTACATACAGAGGTCTTCAAAAAGGAGACAGACCGTAACTCGTTCTTACATTATTCCAGTTACCACACTCCTGCCTTGAAAAATAGTCTACCTTTCAGCCAAATACTCCGTTATAGGAGAATTTGCGACACTGAAGATAGATTTACTGCACAAGCAGAAGTTCTAAGAAGCAGTTTTCATGACAGAGGCTATAGTGTCGATTTGACACGTAAAGCCCTAAATAAAACCAATCTGATTGATAGGGCCTCGTTGTTTATCCCCAAAAAGAAAAAAGAAAACACAGACAAAGTATCTTTCGTGTCCACTTTTAGCCCCATTACGAAAGGCATACGGAGCATTGTCAATAAATATTGGCATATTCTACAGTCGGATCCAATAATAGGGACAGCGTTTCAACATTCGCCTAATTACTTTTATAAAAGACAAGCGAATTTATCCAACCTATTAGTTAAAACCGACTTGCCCGTAAGGAAACCTACACATTTTTTGTCTAATATCCCTGATGGAAATTTTCCATGTCAAGCCTGTGTACAGTGTCAAGGCATGATCAAAGAGAAATTTTACACGCACCCGAAAACGAACAAAAAAATACCTGTTAAAGGGCGTATCACGTGTAATTCAGCCAATCTTGTGTATCTACTAAAATGCCCGTGTGATTTTTCTTATGTGGGGAAGACAACCAGAGCCTTTAAAACAAGAATCAGTGAACATAAGTGTTCAGTGAGAAATTCAGATATAAAGTCGTCAGTAGCTAGACACTTTTCCAGGTGTAAACATACCGTTAACGATCTCAGATACATGGGACTTGAGCTAGTCCACAGGCCCGCGAGAGGGGGAGACAGACATAAGTTACTGTTACAACGGGAATGTTATTATATCCACCTGTTTGATTGCATAGAACCTAGAGGAATGAATGAAGAGAACGTTTTAACCTGTTTCCTTTAAGTACCTTTTATCTATATGGTTTAATCCAAGTGGTTGTTTCCTGCAAGAGGTATGTTTATCCTTTGATGCTTAAAAGAAAAAAGAAAAAAGTATAGGGGCTAAATTAGCCCTATAAACTACGGGCATGTTACATAGCAAGTTTCTGGTATGGTAATGTAATGCAATTTTTGCTTTTGCTTTTGTGTTTTTTATGTCTTTTTATATGTCTTTTATACATGGTATATTTGTATAATTTGTATTTACTAACAGACTCTATTTTGATAGGTCTTTTCTTTTGTCATTGAGGACCAATAGACTCAGGCACACCTGCGCTGTGATGTCATTTCCTGCCAAATCATTAACCACCTGTGTGTATATAACCATTATCTTGACTGCAAGTCCATTGCAAGCTATAACACTGAAGAAGGAATACATATTTCCGAAACATGTTTGTTTCAGGCTGCCATAAAATTTTGAACCTGAGAGTGCTGGTCTGGCTTCACTGCTTCTTTTATATAATACTTAATGGGATTTCAGCACCCAGTGTCGTATCTTGAGAGCGCGGTCTAACTTGACATTTGATACAGTACAGATATCCTCATAAGTATCTATTAATTCGTATCAATTAGATACTCTTTGGGCTTGTTTTTATCTACTTAGATAATAGTTGAACTAATCGCTAGCAAGATCTCATTCGATTATTCATTCCATTAAGCCTACTGCCAGCAGGCACATTTAAAGAAATATAATCTGATTGATTGGGGTAATGAGGGACTTAAAATTAGCTGTATTGTACCCATTCTGCAATCTGTTAATAAAGTTTTCAATCAATCAATCAATCAATCAATGCCGTTAGAAAATCTGGATTTTTGCGATCGACACCTGCTGTCTTTTCAGGTGAGGCGACCCTGCGCAATTATCCTGAGTATCAAGTCTGGTTCGAATTAACGAGACTGAATCAGCGTTCGAGGAACAGGGAAAGCCTGGATTCAAACATTGAGTTAATTGAATCTGGCTAATGGGACTTTTGATCGACTTAGTTGAACCAGGTATGGGGAACAGGGCTCTGGTCTTTGTTTATCTATGGATGCGTAGAGCCCCTGACCGAAGGCTCTGGTCCTTGTTTACCTATGGATGTGTAGAGCCCCTGGCTGAAGGCTCTGGTCTTTGTTTACCTATGGATGCGTAGAGCCCCTGAATAAGATAAGATAAGATAAGATATTCCTTTATTGATCCCCTTGGGGAAATTCAGGCATCATAGCAGCATGGGGGGGAGGGGGGGGGGGGGTACAGGTAGTAAAACAACACAGTGTACAGGTAGTAAAAAGCAACACATGCAGTGTAAACAATTTGATCAATATGGTCAATATAATTTACTATCTGACTAGCTGAAGAAATATTCACAGTATTCACAGTGTCACATAAGGTGCAGTATGCATAAGGTAGTGTTATAATTTACTATCTACTGAGTATACATTATACATTATATTAAAGGATCTGGTCCTTGTTTATCTATGGATGTGTAGAGCCCCTGACTAAAGGCTCTGGTCTTTGTTTACCTATGGATGTGTAGAGCCCCTAACTAAAGGCTCTGGTCTTTGTTTACCTATGGATGTGTAGAGCCCTGACTGAAGGCTCTGGTCTTTGTTTATCTATGGATGCGTAGAGCCATGACTGAAGGCTCTGGTCCTTGTTTATCTATGGATGCTGTCAAGAGACCTGAAGAATCGAGAATCCCAACCTTCCAGCCAGGGCAAATTGCACCTCACCCAGGGATCTGTATCTGACCAAAGCTGAAATGGGTAAGAAAGCAGGTCCCATAGGTCTGGAAAATAAGGTGGTAAGATTTCAGGAGGAACAAGCAGAAGAAAGCGTGAGGGCATGGCTGAATCCAGGAGACCCCCCTCAGCCAGGGACGTTGGAGTGGTACAAGCAGTGCGACAGCCTAGAGTCCCCAGATCAACAACCATCACCCAAGAGACCAAGGGTGATAGTAAAGAAAGAGGTGAGTAAACCTAAGAAGACCAGGACCAGGTGGAACTGGGTCTGCAACTCAGAGAGAGGAGGGGAGGAAGAACAGCTGTCTGAATCGTTGGATAGTACTCTGGAGATGGATCTTCATCCCAGAGACCCCAGAGTGCAGCCCGGGGCCATAAGACGGGAGCTCTACTCACCCTTCCTACCACCATTGGCTCCAGACTATAGCCCAACCGAGGGATGGCTGACAAGAAACCCAGAATCAGGTGAGATGAAGAAGAGTGTGATTGGTCTAGGTGAACTGCAGACTTCGGACTCCTTCCTCAGACCAGAGGCAGGACCAACCCTTCCGACCTACTCATCGCTTCCAGAAAAGAAGGGAGATCTCGTCCAAGGATGGTATGATGATGTAAGCCTGATACCCTTCGATGGACCACCAGAGGATACAGAGGGAGTGGGGCGAGACGGCGTTGGAGATCCTGATAAGAGAGATGGAGGAAGGGATCCTGGAGATGGAGCACGCCCATGGAGACCATGGAGAAGGATAGGTAGAGTGGATCAAAATGATTGATCCAGCGCCACCAGCCCTGGGGATCCAGGAGGTGCCGGGGAAGGACGAGGTTCCAGGGGAGACGCTGGAAATACTTACCTTAGATTACGAGATTCCAGACCATGATGGTCTTCCAGATGTACTGGAGATACACGCCCCATACCATGATGGTCAATGGACAAATTGCTAATTGGACCGGTGCTGAATACAAAGTAGGTGCCAAGAAGAATAACTGCAATAAACACAAGTAACCTCCAGAGGGCAACGACGGGAGCAAATACTTATAACCAATGTCATGTATGACTGAAATGAAATAAATCTATTATAATCAGCATACACAGAAACATGATTATTATGAAAACAGAACTGTATCTACCACACCAGTGATACTGAAAGAAAAGAAAATAAGAATAAAATGTACTCTACCACACCAGTGATAATGAAAGAGAATGAAATTAATAAAATGTACTATGTATAAAATAATTCAAGCAGAAAAGGTTGTGACTGAGTGAGGTCATAACTGCATGGAAGAAATGACTCGTGTGGGAAATGGCCCACAGAAAAGGTGACTCAGAGTAAGAGAACAAGTCTGGGCAAAAGCAGATAGGAGGTCATAAAAGAAAGTTCTGGTAAAGATTGGTCAGAACTTAAAAAGACAGTAATTGGTGGAGCAGAGAAAGGAGGGAGGACCAGGGGGAACAGAATGCCTATATAAAGGGCTGTTTTACGAGGTTTAAGCATAGAGCTGGGATCGGCTCTCAGGGTAAGTTGTCCTCTGCCTGAACCAACCAGATGAGGATCGGAGGACTGTTCCACACACTACGGAGACTTCGAGGGGATCATTAGCAGCTCCGACAAGCACCTAAGTGAGTATACCAGGCTCCGTTGTTCGGGATCGAGAGCTGTGGGTCAAACTTGAGTGCCTTCAAAGCTCACTTTCCCGTCTTGGCTCAAGCTGGGAGTGCCGGCACGAGAAGGCACTCTTTACTCAGGAAACCCTTGGAGTCCCTAGCTGTGTGCGAGCGATAATTCTCCTCTGGTCCATCGCTCTCCCTGCTCAACCAAGGGCATTGGCCCATGGCCCGACTCCCTGTACGGGGAGGCGGGCTCATTGGTAGAATACAGCATCCGAGTATGATAAGGGAAGGTAATGTCGATCTGATCAATCTACTAAACTCTCTCTTATGACCTCCAGAATAGTTATATACTCAATCACAGTATTATGATTCTAATTTGTCTTTAATTTGTTTTCTTCTATTAAATGGTTTTGATTTGTTTTTATATTTTTATATTTTAATTTGATTTCCTATTCCTCTATTAAACTGAACTGTTGCCTATTTCCCCATGTGCAAACGTAATTGAATAAAACGTATATCATTGGAATTAAAGAGATTGTGTGGAAATTCTCTCTTTTACCCCGAGAAGGGGGTTTTCTGGATGGTGATCGTAAAGGTTTAGGTATAGTGTGCATTTTAACAGGTTCTCAAAGGTTACTCTTAAGATAAACATTTCCCTGACTGTGAAAGTATACTCATGGTTAAAGGATTCCAACACCCACACCATCAGACTCAATCGTAAGTAGAGAGCTGTCGTAAATTGTGGTGCCTTCAGTGGTGTCTCAATCTACCGGCTATTCATTGAGAGACGCTGAGGTTGAAGCAGGGGAAGACCACGAGACGGAGACAGTGAGTAAGTTGGACGAATCTCTACGCCTCGCAGCTTAGACACTCCGGGAGGAGCTTGTTTGAATCCCCCAGGTTTCCGGAGCGGCCCCTCTAAACGAAGAGCTGCTGAGTCTTGTACAAGGCTAATTACTGGGATTGAACAATGCGTAGAGCCCCTGACTGAAGGCTCTGGTCCTTGTGTATCTATGGATGTGTAGAGCCCCTGACTGAAGGCGCTGGTCTTTGTTTATCTATGGATGTGTAGAGCCCCTGAATGAAGGCTCTGGTCCTTGTTTATCTATGGATGCGTAGAGCCCCTGACTGAAGGCTCTGGTCCTTGTTTATCTATGGATGTGTAGAGCCCCTGACTGAAGGCTCTGGTCCTTGTTTACCTATGGATGTGTAGAGCCCCTGACTGAAGGCTCTGGTCCTTGTTTATCTATGGATGTGTAGATCCCTGGCTGAAGGCTCTGGTCCTTGTTTATTTATGGATGCGTAGAGCCCCTGACTGAAGGCTCTGGTCTTTGTTTACCTATGGATGCGTAGAGCCCCTGACTGAAGCAGGATAGGAAGGCCAGGGTGATGAGGTCCCCAAAGCTGGCAGCCATGGGCGTGGCCACATTGTCAGGGTTGACACCTATCATCTGGGAGCCAATGATCACGCCGACCATGATGACACCTAGAGGAGGGTGAAAGAACAGAGGAGATTGTGCTGTAAAAAAGTGGAATGGAATCAGTCCACGAAAGAGGCTAATTTAGCATAATGTCCTGGTAGTGAAAGGGTTAACCTTCTGTAGTGTGGTAGTGAAAGGGTTAACCTGCTGTCGTGTGGTTGTGAAAGGGTTAACCTGCTGTTGTGTGGTTGTGAAATGGTTAACCTTCTGTAGTGTGGTAGTGAAAGGGTTAACCGTCTGTAGTGTGGTAGTGTTATGTGTGGGTCTATGTTTGTGCCCCCTGATCAGGCGCTCCTAATGTGATTTGTCATGTCTAGTTGTAGTTCTCTGTCCTGGTGTTGTAGTCCCTATCGTTCTTTCCCCAGCTGTACCCACTTACAATTAACCCAGGTGTGTCTTGTCTCGTCATCCCCTCATGTATAAGTATTCTGTCTTCCCCTTTGTCCGGTGCTGATCCTGTCTGTGTAGTAGGTGTTCTTGTCTGTCGTTACTTTAGTTTATTCTTCATTTCATTCACGGTAATTATTTCATTAAATATTTATTATAAAACTACTTTGACTGCCGTCTCCTTTGTTGTGTTGCATTGACTCGACATCAAGCTTAAAGAATGTCAATGACAACGTAACAGGTAGTGAAAGTGTTAACCTTCTGTAGTGTGGTAGTGAAAGGGTTAAACTGCTGCCGTGTGGTTGTGAAAGGGTTAACCATTTGTTGTGTGGCAGTGAGAGGGTTAACCTTCTGTATTGTCGCAGTGAAAGGATTAACCATTTGGTAGTGAAAGGGTTAACTGCGACCTTGCAGAGAGATGCTAGTGAGAGAAAGAGAACAAACACGTGGATAATGTTGAGGGTGTATGAGCAGCGATGTGTTGCTCATGGGATGAGATTGCACTCCGGGCAACCAAAGTTTTGTGAGCAGAAGCACGTGCACGCACACGCACAGGAATGCGCTGCACTCGACTGAGGCTGCGGTTACACCTTAGTTTCGTTTTCACATGAGTTTCGCTTTTCCAGGTCGCAACGTAGCGGTAGCCGAGTGAGACATACGTTTTGCAACCCGAGTACAGTGAAGTAGTACACTGCCAAAGCAGTAGGTGGCAGTAGGTGGCGAACATGAAGGCAATTTTCAACCAATCAGAACTTGAATGTGCCAATACACTTCCTGCAAAGAAAATGTCAACAAGGCGCCGCCATCTTTAAATGCCTATTTACCCAATGCAGCACTTATTTTTCAGCAAAGTGTAATAAAAGTGCAATAAACAAAACGGATACATTCACTGTGTGTTCTGCCTCTCATTTGTTGATGAAACAAAACTAACATCAACACGTGACCACCAAGAGCGGATAGTTTAGTCTCAAAAAGGATCGGCAATGTTGTTAGCTACATTGTTAGCTACATGCTAACGTGAATGGAGTATGCCAGTATAACAGTATAGCATTGTGGCTAGAAGCTAACGCTAGCTCACGTTAACCAACCAGCCAGCACCAAACTGATGATATCGGGAGCTATCAGTAGCTAGATAACATTAGAGACAACGCTGTGTGTATTAAACAAAGGTGAATAGATGACTGGGCCATTTTGTTTAATGCTTGTTAAGATTGAAAGAGGAGCTTGAGCTAACAGGGTCTGATAGCTAACGCTAGCTCACGTTAGCCATCTGCAGTGCTCATGCAATCGGTAATGCTAGCAGAATGAATGGATGTAAATTAACTTTATTTAACATATTGCATAATGGGTACAATACAATACGGCTCAATACAAACAATTGTTAAGGGAATGCAGACTGTTGTAGCTTGGACTGGGGTCCTTATAACAATAACTTGACAACACATGGTAGCTGCAGCTATTTGGGACAGAGCTTGTCACCGGAAGGGCACGCAGATGGTATCTACTGCGCATGGGCGTTGAGCAACAACGGCTCCGCGCAGATTACACTACATGTTGTCGGCGAGTTTTTGGCGCTATTCCAAAACGGAAACACAATTTAGCGTTTTCAGTAGGGCCACAACGTTTCCGGCAAAAACGGCATTTCTATGTATAATAGGGACAGCAAACGTATTCAAAAACGTATAAAAACTAGCACAAAAACACTGTGTGTAACAAGGGCCTGATGCGCCAACTCGCAGTACACACCTGGCTACTTTGCATATCAATAGCGCCGGTTGTCAGGTGTTAGATTCCATTCGTAGAGGCAATTAGGCATTGTTTTTAGTCTGTCCTCATGCGAGGGAACATTTATGCGCATGCGCTGGAGCGTGCGCGCGCACCTGGGAGCGCGTGCGCATGTGGCATCATTAGCGTGCGTGCAGCCACTGTTGATATGAGCATCGCAACACTGTGTATGAGGCCGACCTCGAATGTAGGACGGTCGGGAAATTAGTCGTTGACTTGAGTCGCCGGCGTATGTTCCAGGAAACGTACGCTGGTGTAATAAGCGAGGCATCTTAGATGGTCATGAAACCAAGGTCACGGTCCGTGTTTACAGGCGTGTCCCGTTAGAGATGACATGTGTTACTTTTCTACACAACGTGTTAGTAACAACACAGAGAGAGAGTAACAACACAGAGAGAGAGAGAGAGAGAGAGAGAGAGAGAGAGAGAGAGAGAGAGAGAGAGAGAGAGAGTAACAGGGGTAAGTGGGAGTCTAGTTTTCTACTGAAAGGACACACGCTCCAACCAAACCACATCAAAAGGAAATGTTGTGGCGTGTCCTGGTGGCTCACTATGATAGGACATGTACCGTGTAATTGCAACTTCCTGGGTTCAAATAAGATAAGATAAGGTATTCCTTTATTGAGCCCCTTGGGAAATGCAGGCGTCATAGCAGCATGGAGGAGGGGAGGTATGGGCATGGTAATAGTAGAAAGACATAAATATAGGCAATGCAATTATAGTACAGATACAAATCCGATAAGAATCCGGCCTATAAGGGCGGCTACGTGGTGCAGTGGGCAAGGTGTTCACCACGAATACTGGAGACGCTGGGTTCGCCTGTTCGAGCCCAGCGCTCCACATTGCTTTCAGTTTAGCTGGTCGTCCGTACTAATGCACATTGGCAGTATTAGGGGGTGGGAAACTGATGGGTGGGGATCGGGCGTTGTGGACAGCAACTCCTACAGGTCGGTTGGTGCGCCTGCGCAGTAGAATCAGGAAGCGATGGGGGCGGCGCCCCTCCAAAGTGCAGACCCCTGACGCTGAAATATTGCGCCGCGCAGGTGAAAAGATGCGACTGCTGTTACCTCGAGTATCGGAGGGGACTCGTGCTATGTATGACTTAGTCCACATTGCAGCCGGCTTGTGGGAGGCAAGAAACAGCGTTCGAGACAGGGGAGGGTTGAATTGGATGAGACGAAATTGGGATGGGAGAAAAATAGTAAATGGGAAAAAAAGTGGATAAAAAAAAGAAAAATCCGGCCTATAGGACCTGTGTTGCATGTCATCCCCCTTCTCTCTACCCGCGATTTCCTGTCACTAACTGTCCTATATAATGAAGCAGAGATAAGGTTTATTGCCACTGTGCTCCAGTGTTCTACTGTGGACTAACGCCGGGACCCCACCAGGCGCGGGCAAGGGTTTCGTGTGAGAACAGTGCGCGTGGCCGTCCACACCGAGTCCGACTTCAGAGCGGGCGAAAGTGCACGGAGGAAGGCACGTGGCCGTCCACACCGAGTCCGACTTCAGAGCGGGCGAAAGTGCACGGAGGAAGGCACATTTACATTGGAACAGCTGTAAATGCCTAGGCAATGCCTAGTCTATATGCGAAGTCAGTCCCCGTTTGAAGATTTTTTAAAGATTTGAGTGTATTTCTATGAAAATGCGCGTGCCTCTGAATCCAACCAAAGCGGAAAAAATTTGCTTCCGCGCCAACGAGTCGCCCGCACGTGGCTGGTGTCAACAGCATGTGTGATTAACATGGGAGCGAAAGTGAAGCACTGATCGCCCACCCGCCTCGCGCCCGCATCCCGCGTTCAGTGGGTTTGGGCTGTAAACCTCTGAAGACTAGCCTACTGGATGTTGGCCAGTGCTGGGTGCGTTTCCCCAAAAAACGTACTTACTTATTTCAAAAGTAATGTTATTACTAGTTTACGTATTATTAACTGAGAGCAGTCATTTGTTAAGTTACTTGTTACATTACTTCCGTTACCTGCCCCCCCCCCCCCCCTTTCTTACCGTCATAATTGGGTACAACATCTCTGTGTGAACGATCAGGTCAGGGTAACAGATGCACCCCAAGAGAGTTTCAAACCAGACACACGTACAGGCTGCACAGTGACAGAGACACACAGGCTGCACAGTGACAGAGACACACAGGCTGCACAGTGACAGAGACACACAGGCTGCACAGTGACAGAGACACACAGTGACAGAGACACACATGCCACAGTGACAGAGACACACAGAGACAGAGACACACAGTGACAGAGACACACAGTGACAGAGACACACAGTGACAGAGACACACAGAGACAGAGACACACAGTGACAGAGACACACAGTGACAGAGAAACCTTGCAGCATGAAGGCAGTAGTGTCTATATGATGATGAGTTAAACCTTGCAGCATGAAGGCAGTAGTGTCTATATGATGATGAGTTAAACCTTGCAGCATGAAGGCAGTAGTGTCTATATGATGATGAGTTAAACCTTGCAGCATGAAGGCAGTAGTGTCTATATGATGGTGAGTTAAACCTTGCAGCATGGAGGCAGTAGTGTCTATATGATCATGAGTTAAACCTTGCAGCATGAAGGCAGTAGTGTCTATATCAGGGGTGGGCAATTATTTTTCCCAGGGGGCCGAATGAGCAACTGAAAATATGTTGGGGGGCCGGGCCAAAATTTCAAACTCAATTATGCATAATATACATTTTATTTCTATATAAAAAGCAGTAAATGGCATTGTTTTGACCCCTGGTAAGAGTGTATGTTATTATTTGGCAATTAAAAGGTGAGGTTAGCTTTCAAAAATATCATTTATTCAAATAGAATTTATTTCCAAAATGATAAACAAAATGTGAAACATTAATAACAAAGGGCATTTTGAGTTTCATATACTATTGAAACTATGATTTTCTTAGCTTTCTAAAGACATCACATCATCTTATAGCAAAAATAAACAAGACATGTCACTGAACTGTGTAAAGAAAAGTGTCCCAGTTTTGTAGCCTTTTTTACTTTACATGCAGAACTGTGCAAAAAAAAGAAAAAAAATATCAAGTGTCCCATTTCACTTGTTATATTTCCACATTTTAGTGTTCTTCAGTTCTTTTTTTTCATTCAGTGTGAGAAATCCAGTCTCTGTTGAGCTTTAACAAGTCCATCAAAGTCAGGTTGCATGTCTGAGGTGGAGATGCGAAGCACAGCTGCCAGATGTTCATCAGTGAGAGAGGATCTGTACCTGGACTTGGTAAACGTCATGACTGAGAATGTCTGTTCACATATGTAGGTGGATCCAAAGAGAACCAACATCTTCTGAGCATGTATCCTAAGCGTATATTGTGCGTGTGAACGTTGACATGAAAAGAAAAAAGTTAAAAAAAAATTTAAAATTTAAAAAAAATTAACATTTTTTTTTTTTTTTTTTTTTTTATTATCATGTAATCTTTCGCGGGCCGGTCAGAATCATCCCGCCGTACAATGCCCAGGTCTGGTCTATATGATGGTGAGTTAAACCTTGCAGCATGAAGGCAGTAGTGTCTATATGATCATGAGTTATATTTCGTATTGGCATCGCGTCCCGCTCTTAAGCCATACCGAGATATACCTCATCTCATGTACCTATTGTACTCCATCAACGAATAAAACCAAAATACACCCCTCACCTGCCAGGCCCCGCCCCTAGTGGCGTGCTACATAGTACTGGGCATGGCCACCACTCACTCTTCCTCTATTTTCGTTTCCATCATAGCGGATGCAAGACGCCCTATGCAACTAGTTGAGATGAAAGGTTTAGATAATATTGAGTACTTACGGAGATTTGCTTACCCCTGGAATCTTTGGGGTATGTTCCAACGACACGTCGGGTCTATTCTGATGTTTCCTCGTCTTGTGGCAGCAGATCGAGGAACAGCGTGCAAGGTTGGCTATCGAGCCGGCTTGCACACAGGTGAGCCTTGTGTCATCAGGCATTGATGCTAGTGTTAGTAATGCTGGTTTGTTTTGTTACACAACCAAGTTGTGTGTCGGCGCCAGGGGCGGGATGGTTTGGTGAACGTTCCACTGAAGTGGACGGGTTCCAAGCGATCCTGGAGCGTGCTGCTAAACACTAATGCTAACGCAAAATGCTAATGCTAAATGCTAACACTACTGCTGAAATGCTGGGCACGGTTCTAATGTTCCCCGCTGTGGGATGTTGCCGCTTTTCCCTCCTCTTAAACCGGTTCATTGATGAAGGTCAGTCGGTAGCTAATGTGGGGGTTTTGCTGAGTCCTATTTTACCCTTTTTACGGGTAAATGGGTTGACAACAGGGTACAGGGCGGATGTGCCGTGGCTAGGTAGCCTAGCCAGGTAGCATTGATCCTGTGCCTCGGCGCGTCTCTACAATTCGTAGCCGCATTTCTGCAGACCCCTCTCTGATTGGTTGAACTCCATTTTTGCAGACCCCTCCCATTTCTGCAGACCCCTCTCTGATTGGTTGAGCGAAGCCCCTCTCTGATTGGCCCCCCGCATGAGCCGAGACAAGCTCCTCTAGCCAGGAGTCGAAACTCCGTTAACTCCAGAGAGAGAGGCTGAACGCAATTTATACGCATGGAAGTATTGATTACGCCATAACGAATCATTAAAAAAATATACCGTTAACTGGAATATGTTGTGTGTGCCTTTACACATGTTGGATAGGATTATGTAATTGGTTTGTATAGCCTCGCGTATAACGTTATTTCGCGTGACTTCACGGTTTATTCACATTTCACAACACAGCCAGCGGTCAACTTGTTTACACTCCCCACTTACTGTACAATGTAACATTTAGATTAACCCAGTTGTCTATCTGTATGTCATATGTTACGATGAATTGAAAATGGGGGACCCTGATGTAAACAAGACGAAAGTCTTTCTCTGGGGTCTGCATTCCCTTAACAATTGTATGTATTGAGCTGTACTGTGTACTGTACCCATTCTGCAATCTGTTAATAAAGTTTTCAATCAATTCAATCAATCAATAACTAGACAGTTACAATATAACATTTAGATTAATTAACCCAGTTAATGCCTTAAGAGAGAGAGGCTGGTGGTCAAGTCAAGTCAAGAGTTATTTGTCACAAGTTGTTTATTAGCCTAGACATTTTCAATTCATCATCTTGTTTACATCAGGGTCCCCCATGTTCAATTCATGATAACATATATGACATACAGGTAGACAGATGGACAGTACTGCTACATTTAGACATTTATGACATACCAGATTTTGAACTTGTGGTAGGCCTAGACATTTTCAATTCATCGTCTTGTTTACATCAGGGTCCCCCATGTTCAATTCATGATAACATATATGACATACAGGTAGACAGATGGACAGTACTGCTACATCTAGACATTTATGACATACCAGATTTTGAACTTGTGGTAGGCCTAGACATTTTCAATTCATCGTCTTGTTTACATCAGGGTCCCCCATGTTCAATTCATGATAACATATATGACATACAGGTAGACAGATGGACAGTACTGCTACATCTAGACATTTATGACATACCAGATTTTGAACTTGTGGTAGGCCTAGACATTTTCAATTCATCGTCTTGTTTACATCAGGGTCCCCCATGTTCAATTCATGATAACATATATGACATACAGGTAGACAGATGGACAGTACTGCTACATCTAGACATTTATGACATACCAGATTTTGAACTTGTGGTAGGCCTAGACATTTTCAATTCATCGTCTTGTTTACATCAGGGTCCCCCGCATGTTCAATTCATGATAACATATATGACATACAGGTAGACAGATAGACAGTACTGCTACATCTAGACATTTATGACATACCAGATTTACAAATACAGTACTGTTTGTGATACAAAAAGAGTCCAGAAAAGAAAGGCTATACATTTGACGTAGAAACTGTACATTGGAGGAGGTTGGGTGGGTGGGGGGGACTGTACATTGCTTCTTCTAAGTGTCTATGCTTTTTTTTGTCAGTATTTACTGGCTTTCAAAAAAATAACATCTTGTTGCTTGTGTGTTGAAGGACTTTTACCGAAGGGTTACACATATCATGTCTGCACGTACAGACGTGCGGTGAACCCATCCTGCGTTGACCATACCTCTTTTGAGGCCACTGTGCGAATGACTCACCAGTCTGAGGAGGAGATCCTGGTGTGGGCAAGGTCGATGCAGGTCACCTGGAGAGTGGCCCATACATATATGTCATATATGTTATCATGAATTGAACATGGGGGACCCTGATGTAAACAAGACGATGAATTGAAAATGTCTAGGCCTACCACAAGTTCAAAATCTGGTATGTCATAAATGTCTAGATGTAGCAGTACTGTCCATCTGTCTACCTGTATGTCATATATGTTATCATGAATTGAACATGGGGGACCCTGATGTAAACAAGACGATGAATTGAAAATGTCTAGGCCTACCACAAGTTCAAAATCTGGTATGTCATAAATGTCTAAATGTAGCAGTACTGTCCATCTGTCTACCTGTATGTCATATATGTTATCATGAATTGAACATGGGGGACCCTGATGTAAACAAGATGATGAATTGAAAATGTCTAGGCTAATAAACAACTTGTGACAAATAACTCTTGACTTGACTTGACCACCAGCCTCTCTCTCTTAAGGCATTAACTGGGTTAATTAATCTAAATGTTATATTGTAACTGTCTAGTTATTGATTGATTGAATTGATTGAAAACTTTATTAACAGATTGCAGAATGGGTACAGTACACAGTACAGCTCAATACATACAATTGTTAAGGGAATGCAGACCCCAGAGAAAGACTTTCGTCTTGTTTACATCAGGGTCCCCCATTTTCAATTCATCGTAACATATGACATACAGATAGACAACTGGGTTAATCTAAATGTTACATTGTACAGTAAGTGGGGAGTGTAAACAAGTTGACCGCTGGCTGTGTTGTGAAATGTGAATAAACCGTGAAGTCACACGAAATAACGTTATACGCGACGCTATACAAACCAATTACATAATCCTATCCAACATGTGTAAAGGCACACACAACATATTCCAGTTAACGGTATATTTTATTAATGATTCGTTATGGCGTAATCAATACTTCCATGCGTATAAATTGCGTTCAGCCTCTCTCTCTGGAGTTAACGGAGTTTCGACTCCTGGCTAGAGGAGCTTGTCTCGGCTCATGCGGGGGGCCAATCAGAGAGGGGCTTCGCTCAACCAATCAGAGAGGGGTCTGCAGAAATGGGAGGGGTCTGCAAAAATAGAGTTCAACCAATCAGAGAGGGGTCTGCAGAAATGCGGCTACGAATTGTAGAGACGCTGCCTCGGCGGGGTTTGAACGGTGTCCCACCCGGAAGCCGATGCTTGAGAGCGAGTCGGCTCGGCGGGTGGCAGTAGAGCTATACTGCTGCAGGATGGAATTTAGCGGCGGCCAGTGTTGTGGCTCAGCTGACTGTTTTCTGTCCACATTAGCGTCGAACGCTATGTTATAGTGGGGCTACTGTTTTTGTTCTGTCTCCAGTGGCGGCTCTACCACTAGGGGCGCTAGGGCGCCGACCCACCTGCTGGCCAGCTGCTGTTAAATCAGAGAAGAAGACAATAAAACTTTTTCGTTTTTGTGTTTTATAGCCCTATAAATAATATAAACATGTTTAAAATTAATAATATTTACTCATTTTAAGTATGTTTGTATTTCCAATGCACAATATAACGTTATTATCTAAATAAAAAAAACATCGTTTTCCAGAGCAGGAAGTGACATCACGTTTTTTTTTTTTTTTTTTTTTTTTTATTTCTCGGCCCGGGCTATACGCGATAGCGCTCTGAGTGCGCGTCACAGTTTGATCGCTGTCTCCGTCACAGCCAATCAGTGCATACGGCGTTGTGCGTTGAAATATGACTATTATGTTGGAATCCGAGCGCGATTTGAAGCGGTCTAGAAAGCAGCGTGAACTTCCGTGAGAATTTCCATAGCCGCATTTCGCGGAGACGCTCTCTGATTGGCCGACGCCAGTATTTCTTTCCATGGCAGAATTTCACAGAGACGATATCTGATTGGCCGAATCCAATTTCTAATGTTCCAATTCTAGCTTCTAGCTTGGTTCCTGGTACTAGGACTGTTGTTTGTCTTAGAGCGTGCCGTGCCGTGACTGCAAGTTCTTTAGACTGTTAAGCTTAGGCACTCTTTCAAAGTTGGTTAAGGTTAGAGTTTGTCTTAGAGCATGGCGATAGAACGCCAGGTAGTTTGCAGTCTGTTCGAGCGGAAATGGACAAAGGAATGTACTTGTTGAGTGTTGTGCTAACGTCGACGAGCTCAGCTGAGCTAACACTTGGCTAACAAGCTATATGGCGGATTATACACGTTTAAGCTCTCCTGCCCTGGACGTTTCAACTAAACAGTGAGTCTCTCTCTCTCTCTCTCTCTAACGTTAGTACTAGTACTAGGCTGGTGCGGGCTAACTGGCTATCGTTCTGGCAGCTAACGTTAGTACTAGTACTAGGCTGGTGCGGGCTAACTGGCTATCGTTCTGGGAGCTAACGTTAGTACTAGTACTAGGCTGGTGCGGGCTAACTGGCTATCGTTCTGGGAGCTAACGTTAGTACTAGTACTAGGCTGGTGCGGGCTAACTGGCTATCGTTCTGGCAGCTAACGTTAGTACTAGTACTAGGCTGGTGCGGGCTAACTGGCTATCGTTCTGGGAGCTAACGTTAGTACTAGCCTGGTGCGGGCTAACTGGCTATCGTTCTGGGAGCTAACGTTAGTAGTACTAGGCTATCGTTCCGTGATTTGTTTACTTGGTAACACGGGTTGCTAAGGAATTTAGGTTCGAGGTTGAAGAAATCTCTCTCTCTCTCTCTCTCTCTCTCTCTCTCTCTCTCTCTCTCTCTCTCTCTGCTTAACGGTTAACGTTTGTAAATAGTTTTTTTAGGAGCAGTACTACTGCTGGCCATTCATGAAGCGAGACATTGCTGATTGTTTATTTATCGATGGCTCATTGATTTAACTACTGCAGCTCTCTCGGATTGAAAATACGTGGATTATGGCTTGTTCAATATCGTCTATGTTTGAATGAATGAGAACTTTATTAACAGATTGCAGAATGGGTACAATACAGTACGGCTCAATACACACAATTGTTAAGGGGATGCAGACCAGAGAAAGACGTTTGTCTTGTTTACATCAGGGTCCCAGATTTTCGATTCATATCGATAGTTTAATAGCTAGCCTTGGCTCGTTTAACAATATGCAAAATATGTGTACAGCCCTGTACTCATACTGAAGTTATTCTTGGTATATAATAGGTCTGATTGTGTAACGAATCGATTCCACGTCGCGCTGTGTGTGAGAGAGAGAAGGAGAGAGGGAGAGATCTGCCTGTGTTTGTAGACGGGCGAGTTTTGTTTCTAACTTTTCTATTTATATATTGTGTTTCAAGTTGTGAATTAGAGTCTAGACTATACTTTATTTGACTGGTTGTGTGTTGTTGTAGTAACAGCTGAGCGACTCGTTCATAAGAGCCGATTCATTGCCGTGAGCGTGAGTCGAATCGCTCACGTCTTGCCATGAGTGTTGCGTGGTACTGTACTGTACATGTTTGCATTTTGCAAAATGTTTGGTATAGCGCCCCCTAGTGGCGAATACCCACCGGCCGCCACTGTCTGTCTCTCTGCTACGGGAATGTCTGTCTATGCTACAGTTTTTCCCTCCTCTCAACCATTCATGCTGACGGTCAATCGGTGTCTACTGGGGGAGTAGTGCGGGGGGGGCTTTGTTTACCTTCATGGGTAAATGGGCTGAGGTCTAGGGCTGGTGTGCTGTTGTGAATATTATGAATGAATGCGGGACTGGTTCTCTCTGGTCCGCCTCCCCTTAACGTTGTGTACATGGGCTTGCCCATTCTACAGTATGTTTGTGGTGTTAGTTAATTTATTCATTAACCCCTTCATGGTGCACACCACAGTGGAGGTTGCTGTTTGCAACCACCACTGGTGCTCCGTGTTAGCATCAGTCCTTTGCTTTTGACATGTTGAAACAGTGCCCCGCCCGGCCGACGCCATAAGGTGGGTCGGCCCGGCGAGTGGCTGGTGGGCTGCTAAAGCCTGTACCGCCATGGTATGGAATTGGCAGCGATTAGTAACTGTGTTCGAATTGCTGTTTTTTCTATAAAAAAAATGGTGTCTGGTGGTGGCGGGGCCTTGAGGGCCAGCCGACGTCGACACATCGCGCGAGGTTGTTGACGTTATTAGCTTTGACCCAGCTGCAAGCTATAACCGCTCAGGGCTCCCCTCTCCGCAGAGGATTTTGGTCTTCCGCTGGAGCGCAGGCGGTATTTGTCCTAGGCCCCACACCGCCTCACACCGCGCAGCCAGAAGAAGAGAGAGCACGGCCTTGTCAGTGGCGATGACGAGGCCCTCGACAGGCGGCCATGTTTTCCCCCGCCAGAGGTATCCTGGGCGTTGAATCGACAGGTGTCCACAAGGCCGATAGCCTTGGCGGCCGAGGGATCGGCCATGTTGGATGGGCTCGGCTTGGAATATACAAGCCGTCGCCGTCCTGCCGCGAGCAGCCCGCTCTCCGATCACTCCCTCCCCCAACACCAGCGGAAAAAGGGGGCTCTGATTGTTTCCTTTGGCTGCGGGCCGCGTGCCTTCGTTGAAGCGCGGGCGGCCCCACTTTTCGCTTCTCATGGGGACAGGGGCTCACCGTGAGAATGTTGTGCTGTCAAGCGGCTCCCACACCATAAGCTGTGTTGGTTGAGCCTGGTGTTACGTCTGTCAACTATAAGTGTTGTCAGCAGGGGGGCTCGAAACCTTTTGAGGCACACTGTGCGGGCTTCCCCGGCCTCGCCTTCGCCAGGCCAGGTATCATGTTGGTGCCTCCCACTCCTGCGAGATCGGCAGTGGTCTGAAAAGAAGAGGTGCGCGTGATTTAGGTGGTAGTAATATCACTGCAGGGCTACAGTGTGTAGGAACCCATGGGGTCCTCACGCCTTGCATGTCAGGCTGCAGAACAACTCCTCAGCATGTTCTGGAGGGGTGTTCAGTGGGGGGGTGCTTTTGTCACCTAGATTGATGTCAGCTTCCCCCGTATCAAACCGGCCCTTTCTGTCGGGGTCCCCCCTTGGGTGCGGTTGCCTCGTGGGTAGTGTCAGGTTCCGACCCGACTCCACGGAACGCTCTGCTCGCACGGGTCCAGGGTTGGCTACGCACAGCGGGTGGGACCGGGCCGCCTATCTACAGTTCCTGGCGGACCTGCGCCACATGGCGGCGGGTGCGTTGGGAGTGTCATCACATATGGCTACAGCAGTACCATATGTCGAGGTGGATGGAGAGAACGCTGAGGCGGGGACTTGTATTTAAAAACACAACCCCACCCGTTTTCGGGTTTGGTACAGACCCTATTGTCAGGGTCACCAGCAGTGACAGCTCTGGTCGACGAGATCTGATCTCTGTGGACGAAGCAAGCCATCGTCGTGGCGTTTTCCTCCCGGTGTTCTCTGGTGCCTGAGAAATCGGGAAGGGGGGGGGGTGTCAGACCCATGTTGGACCATGGGAAGGTTCAGTATTTTTTGGATCGTCTTCTACCTGTTGAACACTGTCAGGTGGGGGTCTGGTTCTCCTCCATAGACCTGTAGGATGCGTGTTCGCATCCCCGATCTTCCGTCCTAGGGCTTACCTATGCTTCCTTACAGGGTTAGCGTATGAGTACCAGGGGCTGCCGTTCGGCTTTTCTCTGGCTCCCCGCATCTTCACCAAGTGCGTGGAGGCCGCACTGGGGCCTCTGCGTTGTCAGGGGTTACGAAGTGTATTCTGCCCTGCCGACGTTCTGGTCCTTGGCGGTCAAGGTGGATCGTCAGGTCTCATGCCAGGCAGGGTTCCTACCAGCCTGGGGTTGCTGTAGACTGGGAGTAGAGTACTCTTCTTCCCAGTCAACGGGTGGAGTGCTATGGGCATTCCTCTCAGAGCGTGTTGCGAATACGACGTCAGTGTCGTATATCGACAGACAGGGAGGAGTACACTCCCCCCGTCTGCACCGGGCGGCGGGCGGCTGGCTATGGGCGTTCTCCATCTGCGCGGCCTGAGGGCTCCCCACATCCCCGGCAGGGTGAATGTGGGTACAGGTGTAATGTCGCAGGGCGGTCCTCACCCTGACGGGTGGGGATTATGTCCGGACATAGTCAGGCAGGTCTGGGACCGATGCCGTGCTGCCTGGGATTCTTTCCCCATACATCTGTTAAGTCAGTTGTTGGGGCGGGTACGTTGAGGAGCGCAGGTCCTTGATCCTGATTGCGCCAGACCGGGGCGCAGCTGTGTGGTTCCCGGTCCTGATCCAGCTACTGGTAGCTCCGCCATGGCCTATTCCTTGGTCGGCGAAGGCCCTCTCTCCAGCACACGGGTCGCTGTACAGCACCCGGTGTTGTGCCAACGTCTGATGGTTTGGCTGGTGAGAGGGTAAGTCTGGAGAGGATGGACCCTTCTGTGGTTGATACCATCCGGAATGCGCATGCTCCCTCCACTGTCGCGCTTTACGCGGGCAGATGGCGTATGTACCAAGAGTGGTGTAAGGCGGGGGGGCAGGGACCCGGTGTCCTGCCCCCTGGATGCTGTTCTTGTTTACCTCCAGTCTCTCCTTGATAGACTGTCGGCTTCGATGGTGAGGGTATATGCAGCAGCTATATCCTCTTATCATGAGAGATTTGAGGGTGATGTTTTGTTCAGCCACCCTCTTGTGAAGCGTTTCCTGCTTGGCGCCCGACGCGTTAAGCCGGTAAAACGCTCTTTGGCTCCGAGTTGGGATCTTCAATTGGTCCTCGGTCGGTTGTCCTTGGCCCCGTTTGAGCCTCTTGAGCAAGCGCCGTTGGAACAGCTGTCGTTCAAGACCGCGTTCTTGCTGGCCGTCACCTCCGCTAAACACGTGGGTGAGCTTTGTGCTCTCTCGGTACGACCAGAGTGCCTGTCTTTTCGTTCCGATTGCGGTGCCGCTCTGCGGCCTAATCCTGCCTTCGTGCCTAAAAATATCCGGAGTTCCTTCCGCTCCAGGGATATTGTGGTTCAGGCGTTTCGTCCACCTCCTCACGCTATTGAGTTTGAGGCGGGCCTTCACCTGTCATGTCCGGTCCGGGCTTGGGGATTTACCTCAGCCGTACTCAGGGCCTCAGGGCTACCGATCAGCTCTTGTCTGTTACGGTGGTTCTCGTGCTGGTAAGGCACTATCGAAACAGCGCCTGTCCCATTGGTTGTGCGAGGGCATTGCCCTTTGCTACACGTTGGCTGGGCTGGGGGTGGGGCCTCGGTGGAGGACATCTGTGCTGCAGCTTCATGGTCCTCCCCAGATCCCTTCGTAAGGTTTTTACCTCATGGACATGACCGGGGGTTCTGTCTCCCAGGCGGTGCTGAGGTCTGTGGCCTCTCCTGCTTCCCGTCCTTTGGTGTGGTAGCAGGGGTGTGTGGGTATGGGCCACAGTGTGTTGTGTCACACGTGGTTCCGCCTGTGCTGTGTGTTCAAAGGGTTCTAGTTCCCTCTTGTTCGCACTCGGGTGGAGTTGACTGCGCCCCCTCTTCATTAGGAAGGATGGGGTGACGGGACTCCCCTCCCCCTTGATGTGGGCTTACGGGTCCTCAGGGGGTGCATCTGTCGGGCCTCGCGTCCGCTCTACCCCATATCTCGGTATGGCTTAAGAGCGGGACGCGATGCCAATACGAAATATAACGACAGGTTATGTATATAACCTAGTTATATGAGTACTGGCTAAGCGTCCCGCTCTTAGCGTGCCCTGAGTTCCCTTGGGGAAACTTTTCTTTGGAAACGATTTTTTCCGAGGAAGAGTGAGTGGTGGCCATGCCCAGTACTATGTAGCATGCCACTAGGGGCGGGGCCTGGCAGGTGAGGGGTGTATTTTGGTTTTATTCATTGATGGAGTACAATAGGTACATGAGATGAGGTATATCTCGGTATGGCTTAAGAGCGGGACGCTTAGCCAGTACTCATATAACTCGTTAAACCTTGCAGCATGAAGGCAGTAGTGTCTATATGATGATGAGTTAAACCTTGCAGCATGGAGGCAGTAGTGTCTATATGATGATGAGCAGTGATGCCGGTAACGCGTTACTAAGTAACGCGTTATTGTAATCTGATTACTTTTCCCCGAAAATAGTAATCTAACGCGTTAATCTTTAAAAGCCAGTAATCTGATTGCAGTTACTTGTCCAAGTGGCTGTGCATTACTATTTCGTTACTATCTCATCATAAATTCATAATGCAGGCGGAATGCAGTATTTTATTTCGTTTTCGACAGTCAAAAATAAATTTTGAGCTGTTTTTCTTATTTGCGAGTGACGTGGTGTGGCAGTGAAAGGGTTACACAAGAATGTGTCCCGCGGCGTGACTGGACTCTCTGTCTGTGAGTGACTCTGCTTTGGCCCAATCACATTCCCCATCCACAGTCTGCGAATCAGAGGCAGAGTAGGGCGGGTCTTCACAGCACGTCATGTGACATATGCGCCAATCGTGTGACAGCAGGCCTCGTCTGCATTCGTCTGAGAATTCCACCCCAAAACGCTTGTCTAAACGAAGTGAAACCGCAAGAAGACTTTTGCGGTTTCTGTTCAGACTTCCACCCCAAAACGCTCGTCTAAACGTAGCCTCAGTCAAAATACTGTCTACCGCTAAAAACAGCACATCCAATTGCATTGAAAGCATCTGGAATCACAACACTAGCCGACGCTTCGACTAGGTACAGGAGGACTCGGAGGCCAGCCAAACAGCAAAAGAGAGAGATTGTTTCTTTCCCTATTGATTAATGTATATTTGATGGTGGCAGAGCAAAAGCTCTTATTTGCCAGATTTACAGTTAATTTACATGTTAAAGAGAGACTGATTGTATGTTTATAGAGAGACATTTATAAAAACAATTTAATAGTTACAGTTGATATAATTGAATAGTTCAGCCTGCATTTGTTAGATGTGAATGGATACACTGGTTTTGTAAAACCACTGGCTGGCTGCTCTAATGCTGTGAGCATCATAGACTGTTGCTTTACCATACTTGATGGTACAGAAGCTGAAGCACTAGTTTAACAATTTACGTTATGTGCAGAGAAACAAGTTAAAAACAATTTATGCACTTTCAATAAAGCGTTTAAAAAAAACTGTTGGGGGAACGACGACGACTTCGTAACCTAGTTACTTTCAAAGTAACTAAGTTACTCTGATAATCAAGTAATCAGTAAAGTAACTTGGATTACTTTTTAAAGGAGTAATCAGTAATCAGTAATCGGATTACTTTTACAAGTAATCTGTGGCATCACTGATGATGAGTTAAATCTTGCAGCATGAAGGCAGTAGTGTCTATATGATGATGAGTTAAACCTTGCAGCATGAAGGCAGTAGTGTCTATATGATGATGAGTTAAACCTCGCAGCTTGAAGGCAGTAGTGTCTATATGATGATGAGTTAAACCTTGCAGCATGAAGGCAGTAGTGTCTATATGATGATGAGTTAAACCTTGCAACATGGAGGCAGTAGTGTCTATATGATGATGAGTTAAACCTTGCAGCATGGAGGCCATGAAGGCAGTAGCGACGCTGGCAGCACAGAGCAGAGCAGCGTGTCTCAGCAGCATCTCTCCCTCCAGCATCCAGCCCAACATGACAGCCATCATGGCTGCTAGGAAGCCCAGCACAGTGGCCTGGACCTGGGGAGAGAGAGAGAGAGCAGAGACTGAGGGTCAGAGGCAGAGCCAACCCTAGACCTACAGGGGCCCTGAAAAAAACGAAACAGGGGCCCTTATGCTTGACCTTCAATCTGATCTCCGCGCCAGAGGAGTCATTTCGACATGTGGCTGGTCAGTTGAAATTACATTTTATATGATGATTGATGTTTCAAGGGGCTCTCTGATTGGTTGACTACGAACAATTAAAAAACTAAGAGGGCCTTGATTAATTAATTCCACTACTAATTTGGCAGTCATACCGAGATTCTAAAATGTTTTATAAAAAAAGAAATAAGTATCTTTCTTTCAAATACAATTCTGATTAGTTGGGGGCCCTATTAATTAAGGAAGGGGGGTCCTAAGCACAGGGCAGGGTAGGTACTGGATAGGTTCGCCCTGGATCATATCAGTGCGTTCTTCAGTTGAGTTGAACCCTTGTGTTAGTTTAAACACAAACTCAAGTTATATAGACAAACAGTGTTTATTTATCATATGATGTTAATTCCATTTGTTCCATCATTTAGCACTCCATTTAGTCATTTAGCTGAACACTTTTATCCAACGCGACTTCTGCACAACAAGTCAGCAGGAAGGGTAAAACTCTTACAGCTGAGTAACAATGATCATCAAACAGTGCTGAAACTTGGGTGCTGCAGTGTTGAGTGCATAGTAGTAAAGACATTAGTAGTATTAGTATAGCATGATAGTATAAGACAGTAAGAAGGTTAGTGTTTTTTTTATTGAATTCTTTTATTTCAGATATTGATTGAAGAAGTGTGTTTTTACAGTGAAAGATTGGTTGGGTTTCGGCTGTCCTGACTGTGGTGGGAAGTTCGTTCCACCATTGTGGAGCGAGGGCCAAGAATAGGCGGCTTCTCTTTGATGACCGTCGGACAGGAGTGGGTCTGAGGCGGCCAGAGGAGGTCTTGAGGGTGTGTAGTTAGAGACCATTGACCGGAGGTAGGCGGGAGCCGTTCCCTTCACCAAGGTCGAGGGCCTTGAAGCAGATTCGTGCGGCAATGGGGAGCCAGTGCAGGTCCCTAAAAAGTGGGGTAACGTGGGCTGACTTTGGTAAGTTGGAGATCAGACGGGCGGCTGTGTTCTGGATGAGTTGAAGAGGCTTGGTGGCGGTGATCGGTAGACCACGCTATCGCTGTGAAGCCGTGTATGGCCAGTGATCTTTGGTGCAGCGTGATAAACATCTGGCGTGACTCCACTGCAGAACGGCCCCCGAATTGATCTGCCAGGCCGAACATATCCGGTACCTACAACAGCCCCGCAGAGAGGAGAGCCAAAAGATACTCGTTGTGTCTTCTTGAGTGAAGTTACAAAGCCTGACTTTAAGCCTGACTAATTAAACCCAGGTCTAGACTAATCCGTTATCCCGGATTGTGACTGCAACTTGTTCCTGTTTGCGGACGACTCAGCCCTGCTGGTCTCTGACAAGAACAAGTTACAGGTTGAAAAAACCCTCAGCTCGGAACTAGGCAAAATCTGCATATGGCTCGCTGATAACAAACTATCATTACACATGGGCAAAACAGAGTCCATTCTCTTCGGTTCAAATACCAAACTCAGCAAGACCGACGGCTTCTCAGTTACAGTGGGTTACAATATTGTCACAAGGAAAGATGAAATTACCTACCTGGGTTCCATCCTAGAGGCTAATCTCTCCTGTGACAAAATGGCATCCAATGTAATAAAAAAAGTCAACCAACGAACTCGATTCTTGTACCGGATCTCCTCTCTGGTAAACAAGAATACCCTGAAGACTCTGGCAGGAGCACTCATTCAAGGGTACTACGACTATGCTTGCACCTCATGGTACCAAAGCACCTCAAAGGCGCTAAAAACAAAATTACAAACATCTCAAAACAAACTGGTCAGACTACTGCTTGACCTTACCCCTAGAACCCACCTCACCCCTGCCCACTTTGACAACCTAGGATGGCTTAGAGTAGACGACAGAGTACAGCAACTTGCAATGGGCCTGGTCTACAAGATACACTACACTACCAAGGTACCCATGTATATGTCAAAATACTTCCCAAAGGTCAGTGAATACCACGATCACAACACCAGAGGGAGCTCCACAAATCATGTTAAACCCAGATTCGGCTCAAACAAGGGACTAAACACGTTTCGCAATTATGCCACATCAATGTGGAACGCCCTACCCAAAGCTGTAAAGGAATGTGAATCACTACCCACTTTCAAAACCACTCTCAAGGGACACCTACGGGAGACTGCAATTCAAAACTGGCCCCTGTAAATGTCCTAACCCAACCCCCTCCAATGTACAGTAATTTACCTAGTATGGTTTTGTCAATATTCCAATGTACAATTTTGCTTGTTTGTACAGTCCCCCCCCCCCCCCCCCCCCCCCAATGTACAGTTTTGCTAGCAGTACTGTCTATCTGTATGTCATGTATGTCATATATGTCCTGATGAATTGAAAATGGGGGACCCTGATATAAACAAGACGAAAGTCTTTCTCTGGTCTGCATCCCCTTAACAATTGTGTGTATTGAGCTGTACTGTATTGTACCCATACTGCAATCTGTTAATAAAGTTTTCAATCAATCAATCAAACACCAAAGAGCATCAACTAAAATGTAGCCCACTCCAACCGTAAAAAACATTTGAACACAATAAATAAGATATAGATTTGGTTGTACCATGGGTAGAAAAAATTAATAAATAAGTACATAGACGATGAGAGAAATAGGTAAGTACATAGACTATGAATAGATAACACATAGACTATGAATAGATAAGTAGGCTACATAGACTATGAATAGTTAACACATAGACTATGAAGAAATAAGTACATATACTATGAGAGAAATAGATACGTTCAGTTCAGTTCAGTTCAGTTATTTTTTATTTCGGGTTTTGGACACATAACAATGGTCATTCCATAAATCGACAACGTTTTACCAGCTGCTATTGCAGCATTGTCCAATTGTCCGAAAAGGGCTAAGGAGAAGCACTAGGCGTGTTGGGCCCTACATTTACATACATAGTACATACACACATTACAGTACACACATATAGTACACATTACAGTACACATTACAGTATAGTATACCTGCAGTATATATAATAGTGTATACAACACATATAATGTGATATAGTACATGATATATACAATATAATATAGTACCATAATATAATAGTATATAGTGTAAATATAGTTTAATATAATATACAAATACATTTTAATATGATTATATAATGTAATATGATATAACGTACAATACAGTATCATATGTATTTTTTTTGAAAATAGTATTTCTTTTTGTCTAGATTTGAATTAATTTATGTTTTCACAATATTTTAGTTCATCCTAGTTCATAAGTAGGCTACATAGACTATGAGAGGAATAGATAAGTACATAGACTATGAGAGGAATAGATAAGTACATAGACTATGAGAGGAATAGATAAGTACATAGATTATGAGAGAAATAGATACGTATATAGACTATGAATAAATAAGTACATAGACTATTAGAGGAAAACATTTGCAAATGAGTTATACGCTGTCTCTTATGGCTGTCAGTTGGCCCTAGGAATACCATTCAACTATGAATAGAACTATGAAATGAGGCCAATTGGAATGGAATTCAAAATATGAATGATACAATTTACATATTATTATGACATCAAAGCAGGCATCTAATGAATTAATTGTATGTTGTATTTGCTATTATTGGTACCAATAGGAAACATGTTTGTAAATCCCACATGTTTGCAGTTCACCTCATATTAATTATGTGTCTTTTTTGTTAGTTTTTCTGTTTGTTTCTTTTCTTAACATTCGGCTGGCAGTTTGGTATTCAAATTGTTTTATTTTAATTTTTTTTACTGTAACGACCCTGAGTTTGGGGGTCATTGGTCAGCCGAGCTGTCACTCAGCACAGCAGGGGCTGACCTGTGTTAAAGGTATAAGAGGGTGGGGCACCTAGTGTGTGCGCTCTCTTGGTAGTATGACAGTAGCAGGTGCAGATAGTTTGCACGAGAGGTGATGCACCCAGTTTGTGACTGTAACCCAAGAACTGAATAAACCATAACGTGAGAACTAACCCCCTTGAGTCGGTGAGTCGTCAATAACAGGAAACGTTACAATACATTTAGATTATTGAAATTAATTCAGACAACCTTCCTGTCTCGTGACAGTTTGATATGACATAACGTTACCTGCTTCAAAGCCAGGTTCCCCGTCGCCAACCCCCACCACTCTCCCACAGAGTCCATCCTTCCTGCGTTCACCTGACAAAAACACACAGACAGTTCTCACCACCAGTTTAATGAACCCTTTCACTACCACACTACAGAAGGTTAACTTTTCACTACCACACTACAGACGGTTATACAATATGTCATGTAGCATGTTATACCATAATGTAGCCTGTTATACCATATGTCATGTAGCCTGTTATACTGTTAGTCCTGTTGCCTGTTTATCCTGTAGCCTGTTATACTGTTTATCCAGTAGCATGTTATACTGTTTGTCCAGTAGCATGTTATACTGCAGGCTGAACTGCAGCTGTTTTTTCTTTCAAAGGTTGGTGAGGATTTTCACACAAGGACAGTAAACCCATTAAGACAGAAACAGAATACTGTGCTAAGAGGCAGATGCAGTCAGTCTGCCTGTCTGTCAGAATCTCACTCTGTTTCATTTTGTGTGTGCATGCCCGCCTATGTATGTATGTATGTATGTATGTATGTATGTATGTATGTATGTATGTATGTATGTATGTATGTATGTATGTATGTATGTATGTATGTATGTATGTATGTATGTATGTATGTATGTATGTATGTATATATATATGTATGTATGTATTGTGACGAGCCTTGTGGTGTTCAGGCTCGACACGGACCAGAACAAACTATTCCAATGTCCACACAAGCACAATTTCAATAAACAGTGATATTTATTGATCAACAGTACAGGTCCGATGGGCAATAGAGTAGTCAAAGTACAGCCCAGGGTCAAAACACGTTCCAGGCTCTCATACAAAAAGGGAATGTTCAATACTCAGGGTTTGTCGTCCGGTCCAGGGTCAGTTTCACAGGGGGGTATCTCAGCCATTCCAGGCCAATCAAAGTCGACTATACAAATCCTTATTCGGGGACAGGCCTTGTGTGTGTGTGTGTGTGTGTGTGTGTGTGTGTGTGTGTGTGTGTGTGTGTGTGTGTGTGTGTGTGTGTGTGTGTGTGTGTGTGTGTGTAATTGTTAGACTAGAAGTCTTTATTTGTCATGCAGTTTAACACACACACGCGAGATGGGCGACCCACAGGAACACACACACACATGCACTGAGTCGCCGATGAAATGTCTCTCTGCACTTTTCCCATCCCGTTGTCCTTCCCCCCATGGGCAGCCGGGAGCAGATAGGGCGTCAACATGAGCCGCGCCCCCGGGGACCAATCCAAGTGCTCCTGTCCGTCTTCGTCAAGGACACCACAGCGTTAGCGATCTGTTGTGCATGTTTTTCCATTGGGTTTATCTTATCGGGGGGGAAACCCTTGCGAGCACGGGGAGAACATGCAAACTCCACACAGAAAGGCCTGGGGCTGGGAGATACCCCACCTGAGTACCTGGCATCATGGAAACCTGGTCCCCAAGCAGGAATCGAACCCTGGACCTTCTTGCTGTGAGGCGACAGTGTTAACCACTACACCACCGTGCTGTGTGTGTGTGTGTGTGTGTGTGCGTGCGTGCGTGCGTGCGTGTGCGTGCGCGCGCATGTGCGTGCGTGCGTGCGTGCGTGTGTGCGTGTGTGTGTGTCTGTGTGCGTGTGTGTGCTCACAGCAGTAGACAGTCTGGAGGCCAGGGTCATCTCCAGGTTTCCCTTCATGCCTAGAACAGCCGGTACCAGGATGAAGATCTCTGTGACGTCCTGGAACACCTCCCAGTGCTGACATTAACACACATCAACGCACATTAACACACATCAACACACATTAACACACATCAACACACATTAACACACATCAACACACATCAACACACATTAACACACATCAACACACATCAACACACATCAACACATTAACACTTTGGTGACCACTGGGCTTAGTCTAATTAGTGGCTAGAGGACCGGGGAATGTAAACAGACGTGACCCTGTTTGTTGAGCTATATCTATACTTTATAGTATTGCTATCTGTCCATTCTCATTGTCACTTGAGTTCATAAACCGTCCCTTCAAAATGGCTTAAAGAAAAAAAAATCCATCAATAGGTTGTCATTTTATAGCGCCGTGAATATAAGCTTTATCGCAGATTTCGTCTCATATATTTTCTGGAAAGCTAGTTATGGAGCTAAAGGCTACTAACGTTATATTCAACGGCATTTCCGTTTTATATATGCTAAAGAAATAACACAAACTGCATATGATCCGGGCTCTCCCAAAGCATGTATGGATGAAAGGGGGGCGGCGGGGGACGGCGTTTAGTATTATTGATTACCAATACAGTGTCCGTGTAACAAGCCACATTCACTGATCGAATGCTTGCGTCTCACAACAATGTCTGATCCGGCTGTAATTTAGGTGAATAAGGTCTTACCGTCAGCCCGTGGGATACCCTACAGCATTTCCCCATTATCGATCGGCATCTGGTAGATCGATATGTCCATTGGTTGATGATAAATCCCCTTATTCCATGGTGAAATCTGCGATTCGAAACGTAATCAACAGTGCATGCTGTTGGTTCGGGATCAGGGTAATATGAAACACCATTGGAAGGTAAAACTTTTTTTTCCATTTGCCCACATGGTATACTGCAGTGGAGCGATGGCGCCCCTAAGAGGATCTGGCCGGTATTGCATGTTCGCGATTCCACAGACGAGGGTAGATGTGCAGAGCCGGTCGGGGATCTTGATCCGGTTATTAATATGGAATAAAACAATAACAACTTGCCACGGCTATGTACGTGCCTCTGGTCCACAACGCATGGCACCGAAAGCCGTATATATACGTGGCCGGTCCCCATTGTGTTAACACACATCAACACACATCAACACATCAACACATTAACACACATTAACACATCAACACACATCAACACACATCAACACATTAACACACATCAACACATTAACACACATCAACTCATTAACACACATCAACACGTTAACACACATTAACATACATCAACACACTAACACACGTTAACACACACATCAACACATCAACACACATCAACACACATCAACACATTAACACACATCGACACACATCAACACATTAACACACATCAACACACGGGACAATCCATTGGTAACTTGTTTCAAATGACAACATATACCCCGTAAATATTATTGCATGGATCGGAATACGCGTGGGATCGTGCGCTATGATATTTTGCAACAGGTTGACGTGCTGATACGAGAGAGAGCGAGAGAGAGAATGAGCGAGCGAGAGAGAGAGAGAGGGAGAGAGAGAGATAGAGAGGGAGAGAGAGGGAGATACAGATAGAGAGAGGGAGAGAGAGATAGAGAGGGAGAGAGAGATAGGAGAGATCGCTCCAAGAGCGCGTGTGCGTGTGTGAGTAGCTCGAGATCGTGACTGTGTGTAAATGCAGAGGGAACATGTTCTATGTTCCCCGGGTTCTATGTTCCCCGCTCGCGATAAAAAGGGTCCTATGTTCCCCGGGTTCTATGTTCCCCGCTGCTGCTACCCGTTCCCGAAAACCGCTACCCACTCCCGAAAAAGCGACAGAGTTGTGTGAGGGCCGACCATGTCAGCTGTGCTTCATTCTCTGTCATTACGGTAGTGTTCTCAAACGTACACGTCACGACGTGGTGACGTCGGTAACTCTGGAATAATCTTTTGCAGACGTTTTTTTGCAAATTATCTCTGTGATCGTATAGTGGTATTTACCCTTTTCTCTGCATTTGTTGCATTTCAATTGCTCGGTTTCAGGAAGGAAGCGCAGACGAGATGTTTTGAATAAAACAAAGCTGTGTTTATTCCATTTCAATAAACACAAACTAAATGAATCAAATAAGTATTGGATCTTCTTTCTATATCTAATCATCGTCTTCAGTTTGGCTGTTGGTCCATTGTCTGATCGGCTGATGCCGCTCAGACTCGTTCTCCGGTGTTTGTGGTCTCAGGTTGTCCCGACAACACGAGGCCTTCTCGCTGTTTGTGCTGGTTGCCAAGGCAACTCTGGTCTCGGATCCTCTGAGCTGGGAGCGCTTGGTTCGTCTCTCTGGATCCCCTGCTGCGATGCTGTTCTCCTCTTGTGCATCTGTATATAAAGACAATTCTCCTCCCCTTTTTCCTACGTCATCCTGGTGCCGATAGCTAGGGGCGTCACTGTTTTCTATTGGCTTAAACATGATCTCGGCCATCTTGACTCTTTAATGGGACATGATACTATTTACATCTATAGACTATTCTAGTATTTCATTACCTTATTTGGAAGTTCTACAGTTTCTCTCTCCTTGAAAAGAGAATAGCATACGTGGTTTCTTGATTTAACAGTACTTGGTCCTGGTTGTCTTATCTTTATTATTTAAGGGAGTTATTCTTTATTGTGACTAGTTCCTAACAGTCTTTTCTTGAGTTTTGTCCCAATGTAACTTATGTAATTGAACCTTATTTGATTGTTCATCATACTGATTGTATTCCTATGCTAAAGTCATCTTTAACCTTGTTTTTAGCTTAATTGAACACTAAGTATCTTGTTTAGTTTTCTAATCTTTGGTTCATAATGTTTTATAGTATAACTAAGCTTTTAACGAATTAATCTGTATCTTTATAGTTTTATACCAAGTTGATTAACCTTATAGTTAATTATGTCTTGTTTCTCTGATTATTTTGTTAGTTAGTCTGGTTAGCTGCAATTAGTTTTCTCCTTTTCACCTACTCAGGCATTCTAACTTATTTGCTAATGTGATTCTATCAGTTGTAGCCTCATGTAACTCTTAATAGCTCAATATGTTTTCTTGTTCTTTTTTTTCTTTTTTTTTAATCTTTTTCCCCCTCCATTTTCCTCCGATTTTCTCCCATCCCAATGTTAGTCGTATGCCAATTCCCAACCCCTTCCTGGTCGCTGCGCACTTACCCCCCACAGTCAGATCATCTGGGAGAGTGGAGGCTACCACGTGCTTCCTCCGACACACGTCCAGCCAATCACCGCCTCTTTTCACCTGGCAGCGCGGATTCTCATTGAGAGGGCGTAGCGTGTGGGAGGATCACACTATCCCCCTCAGGTCCTATCCGCGCTTAGCAGGCGCCCCGACCGAACTGTAGGAGTCGCTGTTTACAACGACCCGGACCCACCCCGCCAGCTTCTCCCACCCTCTAATACAGCCAATTGTATTAGTGTGAACGGCCAGCCAAGCTGGTGACAACCCCGGAGCTGTGAGCTGGATTCGAACAGGCGAATCCAGCTCACAGCTCCGGGGCTGGTGACGAACGCATTCTCCGCTACGCCACCTAACCGCCCCATGTTTTCTTGTTCTAGTATAATCTAAGACAAGTTATTATTCTCTGGTCCTTACTGAACCCAGATCTGTTTTGTCACAGGCCTTGTTCTTCAGGATGGCTGATTGTTGCAGCTGTTCAAATACTATAATCCTTACTTTTGGCCATGTGTGTTGCAATGTTTAACCTAAGGCCATCCTTGGAAGTACTGACCTCCCTTATCGCTGCGTTCAGTGTTTCTCTATGGTTTATAACTAACCTATCTGGCAAAGCCATCTGTTTTACCTCTTGCCTCAAGGTCTCAAACCGTCCAGTCTATCTGTTCTAAAGTTAATATGTGACTGGTGTCCTTCTGCTTCAGAATGTGCTGCTTGCGCCGGGGGAGGTCATTTCTACCACAGTGGCCTTAGGCATGGTCAACTGTTTCTGCTATCTTTAGGCTTTGTGCCAGCGTTACAGACACCCAATTTATCTCCTGAGCCACTGTCGCCCCTGTATTGCACATCTCCCCACAACTTACCGCTTACAACCAGCATCTCGTTCGGTATCATTGTACACCTCTTGGGAGAAGACATATTTCATTTTGATAATACACGACACACGTTTTTTTTTGGCAAGTGGATGTGACTTTGTTTAAGAAGTGTTTTAGTAGCGTTTTAGTAGTTTTGTATTTTATTTGCGCAGCTGATTATTAGTAAGATGTCAAGACGGTCAAGTAGGGTCAAGTAGGGTAACGAAAATACCCAAAATGTTTCATGACGATGACGACGGCACGATATACACAACATCATCACCAGCGACAGATGGACCAGGGTATGTAACGTCGTTAGTCAAATGTTTGCAATAGTACAGCTACTGTGTGTGTGTGTGTATGTCTGTCTGTGTGTGTGTGTGTGTGTGTGTGTGTGTGTGTGTCTGTGTGTGTGTGTGTGTGTGTGTCTGTGTGTGTGTGTGTCTGTGTGTGACTGTGTGTGTGTGTGTGTGTGTGTGTGTGTGTGTGTGTGTGTGTGTGTGTGTGTGTGTGTGTGTGTGTGTGTGTGTGTGTGTGTGTGTGTGTGTGTGTGTGTGTGTGTGTGTAGGAGCCTTGTGGCCTATTATTGTGAAATATGTATACATTTACCATTGCCTACCTGTGTATGCAGTTTGTAGTAGTACCGCTACTGTGTGTGTGTGTGTGTGTGTGTGTGTGTGTGTGTGTGTGTGTGTGTGTGTGTGTGTGTGTGTGTGTGTGTGTGTGTGTGTGTGTGTGTGTGTGTGTGTGTGTGTGTGTGTGTGTGTAGGGGCCTATATACTACCTACCTATATACTCACCTGAATGTGTGTTTTAGTAAATAAAGCCTACAACAGATATTGATTTTACTTTCTTATAATTTCTTTTTAGGATGTCTATCTGCAATGTGGGCCTTGCAGCTGAAGAGGAACTGTTTTCTGCAGAACCACACACGCCTACCTATAGCCCATTGTTAAACCAAGAACCTAAGTAACGAACAAAGATCAAAAAAAGAAAAACACAAACCGCAACATTCAGAGCCAGCCATCAATGAATATCGTGGCGCTACCCCCAACTCGGAAAACTGTGATCCAAATCGGATTAAAACTGCCAGAGTTATTGCTTTGACAGACAGACAAACAGACTATACTATACTTGTTCCATGAGAACAAACACTATCAGTATGCACCGTCAACTCTCATGATTAACGGTATAGAGAATAAGCTGTACCACCTAAGAATACACTACTTAAACATGTGCGTAAATACTGTTCACGTTTGGGAGTGGAAATACCTACTGTAGGAATGTAATAATGAAATACTTACTCATGAATGTAATAACCTTTTCTTAAAATATGCATGTCTACCCATGAATGTAATTAATAACCTTTTCTGAAAATATTCTGATGTTTATAAAGATGTCTACAATGTTTTACTGTTTTTAGATTATCATTAAGTGAATTGTGATTGTCATATGTATTGTTATGTTTTGTGTTGTCTTTCTGTGTGGACCCCAGGAAGACTATAGCTCGCCACTTAGGTGACAGCTAATGGGGATCCTTTTAAACAATAAACAATAATGATATCTGCATTGTGTGGAAAAAAAAGCACTCAAAGGTATGGAACGTACTAAACAGAACACAGTATTTATTGTTTATTTACAATTATTTCCACAAAAATAAGAGAGAATCGATGAGAAATTATCCAGCCGTGTGTGCACAGTAAATTTCGCAGAGTAAATTTTACTCAAACTTAGTATTTTACTGGCGCCCCAGTGGCGAACCATATAACTCGCTGAGTCACGGCACGGCCGACCGGGGTTCGATTCCCGGACCCATCGTTATTTGCCAAATGTCTTCCCCCCACTATGTCTCCCGTTCCTCCTCTCTCTCTCTCTACTGGACTGCCCAGTAGCAAAAAATAGATCTTAAAAAAAATTAAATACATGAACACGTGAACACACATGAACACACATCAGGACACATTAACACACATGAACATGTGAGGTATATTTTTGATAGTCTACTAGACAATAACAGCACAAATTATTATAGCATAATCTAATGACTAATAAGTTAAGAAGCAGAACAGCCCTAGACAAAGATGTGGATTGAGACACACGGTCTCCAGAGGTGAGAGGTCACACCCAACCTCAGGACGGCCAAGTAATATGTTAACCCTGTCACTGCCGCACTACCAAACGGTTAACCCTTTCACTGCGACAACACACATAAGGTTAACCCTTTCACTGCCACACAACAGCAGGTTAACCCTTTCACTGCCACACTACAGAAGGTTAACCCTTTACTATCACACTACCGACGGTGTGATAGTAAAGGGTTAACCTTCTGTAGTGTGGCAGTGAAAGGGTCAACCTGCTTACCACCTCACCTCAAATGTTTACCATGCAAATGAAGATAACACACCCGAGTGGTTGCAACAGACATTGAGACACCACACACACACACAGAGACACACACACAGAGAGAGACATACACACTAACACACACACGATACCTCACAAACATACAAACACACACTCACACATATAGACACATTCACATACACAAATAGACACACTCACATATTAATAACTACACGTTTTCATATACACAAACACAGATAACCACTCACTCACACACACACACTTTCATGTGACACACCCACACTAACTCACTCACCAGGACACCTTGTGACCAGCTGTCTCAGCTAAAACAAGATCAACTGGTTTTCAACCAAGACACGTTAATTCAATCACATTACCCTGTGACCATTGTCTCCTAGAACCAGCTGGTTTGAATAGGACGGCTATGTATATTCTGCAAAACTATAAAACATGCCTGTTTCTAGCCAGTGAGGACGGAACAGAAATGTAACTGTCTAGAGAGGAACGTGTAACTCTGCCCTTGCTGTGAACCTGCTTGCTGCCAATAAACCTACCGAGAACCACAGGACCATTGATCCGCCAAAACCTTGTTCCAGAGTCTACTTCTGGCTTTGAACCAGTCCTCTCTATGCCATAAGAATTACCACGACAAACAAGACTCAAAGCCACGACACACGCATGAAGACACATGAACACACAGGCTGCCAACAACAGTTATACTCGTTATAGCCCGCCAATCGAATAACGCCAAAAAACAAGTATACTCGTTATTGGATCGTTATTTCGCTATTTCCATTCATAAATCATCCAGGTATGCTGTGGTACTGTGTGGCAATGTGTCTGAGATCACAACGGTCTGATACCGCCGCCTGGTGGTATGCGGCCGATGTCGCAACTTCCTTTCTGACTCTGTGTAGTGGCTGTGTGTCATTGAAAGTCATCTGGGTGGAGTTTTGTTGTAACGTGGATCAAGATATTCACCCGATCGCATTGAATCGCCTTCGGGACGCCAGATTCATTATGCTGTTGGGGGTTATGGCGTGGGCCAAATGGACATACGATCTAGCAGATGGCAATCAAATAATTGGAATATTCTTTTTGGAGTCTCATCGGCCACAGGTAAGAGCAATTTAACGTCAATTTCAGCTTGGTTGTCCATTGTTTTCATAGCCATCGCCCTGATAAGCGTATGCTGTTGTACTAACGAATGCCGTTATTGACAATCAATTCATCAGAAACGACCCCCCCCCTTTCCTGCATGCATGATGGAACATAATATACCAATCATATGCATTTGAATCTTTAATTGTAGCGTGTATAGGGCCGAAATGCCAATGGATTAAGTATAATATGCGTTGCGGCCTATAACTAGCCTTCCAGGAATTACCCTAGACAACTCTAAAACTATACTTATATTCACCACGGTATAAAATGAGAATGTATGGATGGAAAAAATATTCCTTTCTCACATCTTGAACGATAGATACTCGATGTCAAATGGGCCATATTATTGCATATATAGCTATAATATTTTAATAGTTATATCCCTGCAAACAAGGTGAGCGACTCCCACCGTTTACAGCGCTGGTGGTAGCTACTATAGGATGAGGCTAATGCATGGCATCCAATGAGTTAACACATTAACACACGTTAACACCAGTGGCGTCGTTAGCCCTGGGCTTCCGGGGCTTTAGCCCTGGGCTTCCGGGGCTTTAGCCCCGGATGTTTTTCTCCTAGCCCCGGATCTAAAAAAAAATTAAAAAAAAAATAGTTTACATTTTTTCTTCTGCTTTTTTTTTTTTTTTTTTTTTTTATACTTTTTTTACTTTTTTTTTTAATGTCAGCATCCCCATTGTCTGTGCTGAATGTTTGTTAGTGTTTGGTATTTTTTGTTGGTTTTTAGGACTTTTAAACATCCATTTTTATTAAGTAGTTTTCATTTGATCCTATAATTTTTTCATTCACCGATTTGTGGACTTTTTTTTTAGTGTCCTGAAAGGCGCCTTATAAATCAAATGCATTATTATTATTATTATTATTATAATTATTATTATTATTATTATTATTATTATTATTATTATTATTATTATTATTATTATTATTATTATTATTATTATTATTATTATTATCCAAGAGGGAAAAGACACTTTGGATAGTAGGGACTGCATCTCTGCCTGTCCTGACCAGGAAACACTTTGCAACTGTGATCTCCTCTGGCAATAGTTGGATATTGTAATGTGTGGCGAGGGGTTGCAGCAATTCCACTGAGAGAAACTGGTCTGAGGCTGGATAACATGCCTGTATGCCTCTCATAAGTTGTTATCCAACTCATGAGAACCTGCTCTCAAGCTCGTGCAGCATTCTGTCGACGACTGGATATAACAGTCTCTGTCTCAGCTGATCTCCTGAGCTCAGGTCTAGGCTTGTGCCACAAGATGACTCAACTACATACTCGTCCATCCTTTTCTGCTTCCTCCTTTGGCTGGTAGTATGTTCCTCAATCCAAAGGCCATTACATATGGCCTTTGTCCTGTCATACATGTCCACTGCCATCTCTGAGGTGCGATAACCTTTGAGTGTGTCCTGCACTGTGCTTTTAAATAGTACAGATATTGAAGATGTGCACTTTAACGCAGCAGCACCTGGAGCCATCCATACCCATGTCCAGTGTCCTATAATAAGCTTTAATCGAACCCTGGTTCATTTCCTCTGATAGTCCGGTTGGTTTGGGGTGGTGTGAAAGCTCATTCACTCTTGCAAGTGAACCCTGCTGCGGTTCATTTGAGATGTGAATGCAAAGCGGACCAAAGGCAGGAAAAGACCCAAAAATCGAATTCTTTTTTATGAGAAGACTGAAACATATGCATATAATGAAACACACAATACAGTTTTTTTTCGATTGCCTAAGCATGATTTTGAAAACGGGGCCCGGTGTTTCAAAACACACAATTAGCACAACCACACACACAATTATCAGAACACCTCAGATCCTTTGCTAAATTAAACACTTGTCAAAACCATACACTAATTTATAAAAACTACATTTGTTACCATATGAAACACACGTTTCATATGAATGAATTCTGTTTGAACCAGTTACACACACTGCTGTGCTTAACCTAAAACACATTTAGCAATTCTACTTCTCAGTGATTAGAGTACTGTAAGTGAAGTACGCAGAGAATGTGCAAATATACAATAAATTCACCAAACACTACACAAGACCAATGCTGTAGAGTGACTGATGGAAATATAATTTATTTATCTACATATACCCAAATCAATGATGCAGACTGATGAAAAAAATAACATTTTCTCTCCATATACCCAAATCAATGATGCAGACTGATAAAAATATAAATTTTCTCTCCATATAACCAAATCAGTCAACATTTCAACATGGAGAATCACAACAATACATGTCCCCGTTTTCATGCTACTATGTGCATAACACTGTAAGCTCAGCAAATATCAGACAAACATAAAATACTGTATCCAGTACAGGTTAAAATTACAGTAAAACAAAACAAAATTGAAAACATTTAAACAGAAAATACTAGACATTATCTCTTTGCCTAGCTGGATCTGGCAAGATAATTTTTTGTTGTGATTCTCCATGTTGACTGATTTGGGAAAATGGGAGAACATTTATATTTTCATCAGTCTGCATCATTGGTTGTCTTGTGTAGTGTTTGGTGAATGTATTGTATATTTTCACGTTCTCTGTGTACAGTACTTCAACTCTCCTTCCATTTTGGTTGAAGACAGGTGAACTCACCTGCTGCATTTTTATAGTGCTTAAACCTGATTGGTGTATCTACAATTAAGCAATGGTGTGTTTGTGCATCTGATTGCTGTGTTTAACCAATTGGCTCATATGTGTGGTAATTTGACATTCTGTGTCTAATGTAATGCAAGTGTGTTTAGTGTTTTGCAAATCACTGTGTGTATTGTTTTGCAAAAAGTGTGAGGCTGACATTGTAGGGGTGCAAATATGGGCCTATATTTTGCTCCTTGAGTGTAAGGTTTTGATAATTGTGTAATACTTTTGATTTGAGTGTTTATGCAATTGAAGAAAACTGTAAAGACTAGAGATGAACTGTTTATTTCTTTTGTACATAGGCTGTGCATATGTTTGTTTGTTTGTTTGTTTATTTGCTTATGTGTATGATTCTTAACTGTGTTTTTATTTTGTTATTGGTGTATATGTGTGTATGTATGTACAGTATATGTATATATATTATATATATATATGTATATATATGTGTATATATGTATATTTGTACTCCTGTTGGGGCTTCTTGGACCAGATCAATGTTTTATCTGGCTAAATAAAGGTTAAATAAATAAATAAGAAACTGATGATTTGGTCCTGTTAACTTTGAATTTTCTATGGGGACTGCCCAGATCCCTCTCATGGACCTGGACCTCACTTTGAGAACCTCTAATGATTCTAGTTATTCAGTATTCATCTCTAATTACTCTAAGCCCCCAATGTTTTCTAACCCTAAAAACGCCCCTGGTTAACACTTTCCGTGCCACTCACGAGATTTCTCTGGTTTTTTTATAGGTGGTTGCTAGCCACTCACGAGATTTCTCTGATTTTTTTTTCTTTTTCTTTTTTTAGCGATCTGAAAAATGATTGCATCACCCGAGCCTACCCGAGTATAGCCGAGGGGCGCCGGCGATCACTGTGGAAAAAAGCGCCCCCCTGTCGTCTCCCAGATGACATAAGTGATTTTGGAATGGACTCAATGAAAATGAATGGGGAAAAAAATCCGGTACTCCACATTTTCCAGTTCACTGATCCAGCCGGGGTTACCACAGTTCATTCTGGAACCTCAGATCCCCGCGGATCATGGAGATCTACAGTATCGCGTTGGATCCATACACGTATCGATTTTTTCGAATGGTGATCAGGAATTGGAATATACCAGTTGGATACCATCTGATGTCAGGTAAGGACTCTATGTTATCAGTGTTAGGATAATCAGAGTAAGTTTGATGAAGTTATAAGCTGTTTTGTGAAATGTCTTCTTTCGGTTTCACTGTAAAAGTCCGTGAGGAAATCAACGGAGCGATTATCCGCACGCGGCCGTAATGTGCTTGCGTGCACGTATAATATTGATCATCTAGCGTTTATTTGAAAACGATTCATAAAAAGGCCGACGAATATCAACGTTGTGGAATATTCCACTAAAAGACGATTTTCATAGAATGCTCCAGAATGAGCTGTTTTTATATCAAAACGGGGGCTTTTCTAAATGCTCTAAAACGGAAACGACGCGATAAAAAAACAATCTGCCTTCACAGCACTGACTGGAAAATAGTCTTTGATAATGCAATGGGCAGATTAGACACATAGCCATAATTTAAAACATAGATTAGGCGATATTAACGTTAACATTGGCGCCGATGGTGGCATTCAGCCGGAAAAAAACGGAAAACCAGGCGTGGCGCTCAAAGTGTTAACACACATCAACACATCAACACATTAACACAATAGCAATGCAGTAGGGAAATATACAGCTTCCAAAGTTTGTTATGTCAAAATGAACAATCCTCTTATCAATCCTAGAAGATGTTTATGAAAGCAGTTGGTAGATGTTGCATGAAGTTCCCCCCAGCTCCCCAACTAGCTGTTTACACACACACACACACACACACACACACACACACACACACACACACACACACACACACACACACACACACACACACACGCATTTTAGATGCTTTATTTATGTCCACATAAATACAGGTTAAGGACATAAACACTAACAGTGCAATTACCTCATTGGGAGTTATTCAATTACGTTTGTGACTGTGCAGCATTCATCGTACACATACAATATTGACACAGATGATGTTTAAAAAACAGATGCAATAGCATTTCCGTAAAACTATATCTACTCTATGGGTACAAAAAGCAACGCTGTCTCCAAATAGAGCAGCTACCAATAATAGCAGATATAACACGCACACACACACACACACACACACACACACACACACACACACACACACACACACACACACACACACACACACACACACACACACACACACACACTAGGCCTCAGGAGGAGCCTCTCCTCACCTGCACAGCGTCCAGCAGCATGCCAGCAGAGACAGTCCCCAGCCCCGCCAGCAGGAAGGGCCCCAGTATCTGCAGCACCATGGAACACACCGACTCAGCGGGCTCCCCCCTGGCCCCGCCCCTGGCCCCGCCCCGCTCAGGGGCCTTCTCCTCCACACTCCCCTCGAACCTTGACCCCTGGAAGAGTCCTCGGGGGAGGAGCAGGGGGTCCGTCTCGGTGTACGGACGCAGTTCATAAGAGGAGTTTGATGGTGGAATGTTACTGTTTGGGTGTTGTTGTTGTTGTTGTTGTTGTTGCTGTTGTTGACCTTCAGGATAACGGGGTACAAGCTGCCTTGGCCTGTACGGTGTACCAGCGTTAGATCGGCCTCGGTCCAGAGAGTCGCTTGCGGCAGCTTGCCGATCGCCCTGCGCCCCGGAGGCGACCATGTTGTGAAGAGGAGCGGGGCCGGGCGTTCACTCCTGCTGTCACTCCAGAGAGACACCTTGCTGACCTGACCGGATCACCTCCCCTGAGATGGAGACACAGAGACACAGAGACACAGAGACACAGAGACACAGAGACTACAGAGACACAGAGACTACAGAGACCACGAGACACAGGGACACAGGGACACAGAGACACAGAGACTACAGAGACCACGAGACACAGGGACACAGGGACACAGAGACAGAGAGACACAGAGACAGAGAGACACAGAGACACAGGGACACAGAGACAGAGAGACACAGAGACACAGAGACACGGAGACACAGAGACACAGAGACACAGAGACACAGAGACACAGGGACACAGAGAGACAGAGAGACACAGAGACACAGAGAGACAGAGAGACAGAGAGACACAGAGACACAGAGACAGAGAGACAGAGAGACAGAGGGACACAGGGACACAGGGACACAGAGACACAGAGACACAGGGACACAGAGACAGAGAGACACAGAGACACGGAGACACGGAGACACAGAGACACAGAGACACAGGGACACAGAGAGACAGAGAGACACAGAGACACAGAGAGACAGAGAGACACAGAGACACAGAGACACAGAGACAGAGAGACAGAGAGACATAGGGACACAGGGACACAGGGACACAGAGACACAGAGACACAGAGACACAGAGACTGTCACGATCAGGACTCAAGCCTGCCAGATGAGGAGCAATCAGCGCAGCTGCAAGGGATCACCTCATCAGGCAGGCTCTATATCACCTGGCAGATCCAGTCATCCTGTGTCGCAGTGTTAAACTGCCTTCCCAGGTACAACGTCTCGACCTGAAGCTCTGCTACCCGCTCTTGTTGAATTCCCTGTTCTAACCTCCCTCTCTTGTGCCCAAGGACATCCGTTCCAGTGTCAACCAGGACCTCCGTTCCAGCGTGCCCGTCTGGACCGCCTGGTACTTGACTACGGAGTTCCTGCTATCAACCCCGACACAACCAGTGTCTCCCATCCTCTCATACTGCACGAGGAGTGCCCCTACTCAAGGACCATCTCGTACTGCCCAAGGAGTACCCCTGTGCTACCCCCCCAAGAACATTCATCCCGACTGTTGAACATTCTTACAGTTCTGTATCGTTAGTGGCTTAGCTTGGCATCGCTACTGCACTATCTCGCGTACGTGCACGCGTACTGAATAAACCACAAATGTACCTCTAATACCAGTATTAGTCTGACCACACCCCTCATCAGCTTACCTTCATAAGCAGGTGTGTGGTCACCTGCTCTCCTCCTTCTCGCTTTCACCACAAGGAAGAGGTGCCTCGGTAGATCCCCACACTTGACACCATGATGGAAGAAATTGGATTAGGAACAGCTTGGGAAACAAGGATACGTTGACATCATATCTTTATTTTCTCTCTCACTATTTTCGAGAAAATACGGCGATATTGTCTTCGTACTGGAGTGTCTAGAAGATGATGATCATTCTACAAACCCTCCACCGGTTTTCGTATTGGGAGCACGCCGCTGCATGCTTCTCAACTGCAGTTCCTTGCTGTGTTTGTTGGGGTGAAACCTGTCAGGCCACAGCTGAACTGTCGGACATGCCGCTGTTGTGAGGAGCGGTGCGTTCCAGGTTGGGTGAGTAGTGTTTGCTGGCGGGCTCCACTTGTCTGTTAGTGCTATGGGGGCTACTTGACAAAGTTTATGGAAACCGGCCCCAGGCTAGGGTCCTTTGTTTAGCCGTCTAGGCGACAGAAGGCCTTGGTCTGGCGACCATTATAGTTTTAACTAGTGGGCCGCGACCATTGACACTGGTGATCCCTGTGTGTTCTGGACGAGTGGATTCTCTCTGTCACCGTGTTAAGACCCCATCTTTCATATCCAAATGAGAATATTCCTTCACGAGGGGATATGTGCATGTAATGTGCGATAGCGGCAGATTCATGTTCAAAGTCAGCTATACAGGCCAGTTGGTACTGTGCTGATTCCGCCGGACGTGTTAATGTCACCGTTGTGAAGCGGTGTTGACGTCTTGTTTTCTCTTTTCTCTTAAAAAGTGAGGAGGGTTCAGAACGGCGGCCTGTCTGGGTGAGTGTTATGTCATTGTTTACATGTTCATAGCTTACGGTTAGCCGGTCGGTGGCCTGGCGCGGGGTAGCTTGGCTTCTCGCGCGCCGCCGGGAGCTCGCTCCTGATCGCGTGCGTCGTAGATCGGCGTCTCGCGAGCGGAAGCAATAGCACCCGAACGGTTGGAGCAGCCGTTAGCTTGATGCTATTCTGTTGAACGTGCTTTGATTTTTAACATGTTTTACACTCTTGACCACGACGTCATCCTTGACAGGGGATGTTCGTCGACCCTGCCTGAGCCTAGACGGGGATTGCGTCAACAAAGAGGACTGTAGCGACTGGTGGAGCGGCGACGCTGCCCGGATCGAACAACACGGGACGGCTGTGTTCTACGGTGGCTTGTGACTGCACTTCGCTGATCTGCGTTCCGGGCAGGTACGGGGTTGGCCAGACCTCATAACACGTCTTCTGGTTTTACCTTGCTAAATGTATTGTGAATAACGGTGTTTTTTCCCAAAACGTGTGTTGTTGCAATGCATTTGAGATACGTTGCGGGTTGTGTGTGAGCTGTTTTTGTCACTGGCAGTTAGCTTCTCCGTGCAGGTCGTGATGTATTGATCTGGTTGTTGTGTGAGAAACATCATGGTGTTTATGTGTACCGTGTACTCACTACTAAGGCAACTAACCTATGAAGCTATGCTTGGTGACGAGTGAGTAAAAGAATGTTCTTTCTCAGACTGTAATGACAATGAACAGTGAGTTCACACATTAACAGGTTTTCCTGTTTTAACTGGCCGTATTGAGGGTAAAATAGGAGGATTGTGTTTCCCCCCCCCGGTTCCCTGGGGACTTTATCACCTCCTATCAGACATGTTGTGCATTAATTGTGTCTTTTGTGTGGTAGGGATACGATGTAACTCTCAGCTTGATTGCTGAGGTTGTGCTAAATCTGCTGGAGAAACTTATTTCCTAAAGGGAAATTGGTTTGGTTGCTGTCATGTGTGCTTAGCAAGGCCTGTGGTCGATACTAATCAAGAATGATGTATTCTCTCATTGTGAAAAAAACGGCGTTCCTCTGTTGAGTGTTTTTGCCATTTTTTGTAGGTGATGATGGGTTGTGTGTGTCATGTGACCTACAACTGGGTTGTACTGGCCACAGAAGCACATGTGTATGTTGGACCGGGGTTCTTAGAGCCCTCTCTATTCTGTGTTTTTCCTTAGTAAAAATCAGATAGCAGGTTAGCTCGTGCGCTGTGTGGAGCTGTGAAACGCTTCATAGAGCTGACTATGACTGTGTCATATTCTCTTTTTGTCGTTACGTCGTATCATGGGTGTGGGGTCGTAAAGGGGTGAACTGGTAACCTTTCCTCTCCCCATTGTTCTGTCGGTCAGGGGTACACCCCCTGTCCTTCAAGGTTCCCGTCACGTGGCGGTTCGGCACGTTACGGGGGGGGGGGGGGGGGGGGGGGGAGGGAGTTCCTGGTCCCACGGCCTGGTATATTGGGCGTGTGCACCGCAGGAATTCCCCCGCCATAGAGTACGTCACCGTGCGCGTCTCTGTTGGTAGGACTTCCGTGTGCTGTTCAGGTCCATGTGATGGATCTGGTTTCAGGGGGGGTGGTCAGGGCTCCTCCTCACCAAGCGCCTACTCAGGCCTTCTGTGAGTTCGGACTCCTTCTTCCATGTGGGGAAGCCTCCATCAGAGTACAGAGCCTTCCTCCTCAGATTGTCAAAGTGAGTGGACCCTCTAGAAGGGTCCTTTTCTATTGTATGTATATTCGATTCAATTCGTTTATTGAGTGTGTATGGGTTCGGTGCCTCTTCCCCGGAGGCCCTAAAACCAGTTTTTTACATGGCTCAAGGTGCAATATATTCTTTTCAATCTGTACAGCTCGCGTGGGAAGTCTCTCTGGGGATCCCCGTCTCTTTCCTATGGGAGGGTGGTGGGATGTAAAAATGTGAACATTTTTTACCCCGGCTGTGTAGACTGGGATACATACTGTTGATGCTTCCTTCTTTCTATTCCAGAAGTGTTGGAGTTAGGGAGTGTCACACCCCTCTTGTCGTTCCCCTGGGCGCCTTGGGGATTCAATGACAGGTCTAAATAGCCTGTTCATTGATGGGGGTGTGTCCCGACGCACGTATAGTGCTAGCTCGCTGTAAACAGGCGATTGACTGGCACGCCTTAGTTGCTTGTGGTTGAAACAGCGTTTTTATAAAGCAACTGAGATGGGGGTTTTTCCTCTTCCGGCGACCACATCCCATGACCTGGGTGGGTTGTCGACGGATTCTCGTTCATGTCTGGGGGATGATGACGGGATGGATCTGAACATATGTAGTGGGGTCTCACGCCCTTGGGGTGGGCCACCAGGCGCGGTTCGTCCCGACGTCTGGGTGGCGCCTTCTTTTCATGTTAAGATCAACACGCATATCTGCCCTTCTCCTGGAGTAGGCATGTCGGCGTGGTTAGGGCACGGGACTGGTTCTGGTCACGCTGGTCCAGATCAGTTGAACCCGTTGTCCGCCGGGGATGCAGATCTGCTGTTCTGGTACCCTGAGGGACTTGGGCTTTTTTCAGGGGGAAAAATGCCAGGTCGGTCTGGGTGTCACAGGGTTAAGCGCTATGGAGACCCTGGTTGGGTATGTTTTTACTCAGCACTGTCGTCATGGCTTACAGCCATGCCATTCTGTACGCGCTCGATCTCGTCGGATCTCGGCCGCTACACAGGTTGGTCCTGGTTAGTACTTGGTTGGGAGACCGCCGGGGAATACCAGGTACGGTGTGCTTAGGGGCTGGTTCTCCATTATTTTTCGCTCCTCTCTCACGCATGGCGAAGAGGGGCCTGTGGGGGTGGTTTTTTGACCTCCTCTGGTGACCCTGTGCTTCCCGTACCGCCAGGCCCGGTCCGAAGTGATGTTTGCGACCCGTAGGCCTGGGTTAACCCTTTTTGGAAACTGAAACACTTGTACTGCGGTATAGCCGGTGTATACCCGCAGGTGTGTTTTGGAGTTTTTTCTTGAGGGGTTATAGGAACAACCACCGCATTGGGTAACACCGAGGTGGTTGATTCCCTGGTGTGTTGGAGCAGTGTCAACTCCCGGGTTCACCGTTTGAGGGTGCCCCTGCACGTTCATGACGTCTGCCAATCGTGTCAGCCTTCTCTGCCTCGACCCCTCTGGGTGGGGGTTGTTAAATGGAGGCTTGGTCATGCAACACCGCCAGCTTACGCTCCTTCCGCCGGGGCGGCTGTGTTCAGCTGTCCCCTCTGGCGCCTGTCTCGTCCGCAGTCTCCAGGCTAGGGTTAACAGCCTGTTGCCTGGTTTTTCCCCGGTGCGCTGCCTGCTTCCGTTGGTTAACCTTTTTTGTGTGCTTACGGCCATGCTGACTGCCTATTCTGCAGGGTCAGTGTGCCAGGCGGTGTACTATTGGGGGGACGGGGCCCGCTCGGCTTACGGCCATACCGACCTGAACACGCCCGGTCTCGTCCGATCTCGGAAGCTGGGCAGGTTCTGGCCTGGTTGGTTCCGCCTGGGAATACCAGGTGCAGTAACTGAGGGGCCTTTGTCCGAATACGCTGGCGATGTGGGGGGCGGGGCACTACGTGCCCACCTGGTGGGGTCTTGATGCTGGCATCATGGACTTCTCCGGGCCCCCATTCCAGGGAGTCCAGTCCTTTTGGTGGGTCTGGGTCTTCCTTCGTGCTCCGCTGCTACGGCCTTGCCACGGGGTTGGGTTTGCCCTTGACCCCGTGATTCTGGGGGCAGTAACGAGGTTGTTCCTCCGTTCGTTCCCGGGTGGCATGCGGGTTGTGCGTGTGTGTAGTCGTGGGGTCAAGCCACGGTCTGCTCACCCTGTGCGTTGAGTTGCTTGAGTGCCTCTTCGCACGGTCGGGTCCGTCGCCCTCCCGTGACGTCCCTAATAGGGGGGCTACCCTCCATTAGGGGGGGTCGGGGGGGCTCGGCCCTCCCTGTTCTGATGGTTTTGGGGGGCTGTCAGCGGGGTGTATTTGTCAGCCAAGTGGCTCCGCTTGGCCTCCCTTGTGCAGTAGCGATGCCAAGCTAAGCCACTAACGATACAGAACGTTAGGTTATGACTATAACCAAGTTCTGTTAGTTAGGGGCGATGCTTGGCATCGGACGCCGCTGCAGCCCTTGTCCTCACCTTGTGGTGAAAGCTTGGGAAGGAGGAGAGCAGGTGACCACACACCTGCTTATGAAGGTAAGCTGATGAGGGGTGTGGTCAGACTAATACTGGTATTAGAGGTACATTTGTGGTTTATTCAGTACGCGTGCACGTACGCGAGATAGTGCAGTAGCGATGCCAAGCATCGCCCCTAACTAACAGAACTTGGTTATAGTCATAACCTAACGTTGTTACTTGTCTGTTTGGGGGGAACTATTAAAACACCCTAAACCGCTCCATTCTCTCTCCTCCTGTGTTCGCTATTGGGCTCCACAATAACCCCTTTTCCTCACAGAGACACAGAGACACAGGGACACAGAGAGACAGAGAGACAGAGACACAGAGACAGAGAGACAGAGAGACACAGAGACAGAGAGACAGAGAGACACAGAGACACAGAGACACAGAGACACAGGGACACGGAGACACAGAGACACAGAGACAGAGATACACAGGGACACAGAGACACAGAGATACACAGAGACACAGGGACACAGAGACACAGGGACACAGAGACACAGGGACACGGAGACACAGAGACAGAGAGACACAGGGACACAGAGACACAGAGACACAGGGACACAAAGACACAGATACACAGAGACACAGAGAAACAAAGACACACACAGAGACACAGAGACAGAGATACACAGGGACACAGAGACACAGAAATACAGAGACACAGAGAGACAGATACACAGAGACACAGAGACACACACAGGGACACAGAGACACAGAGACACAGGGAACGGAAACGGAAACTGTCAACATGACCTACTCCGCAGACAACGTTACATTTGATTTAACGTACCCGTTAACTATAAACGAGTGGATAGATATAGAGGAGTCTAATGCAAGCGAAAGTCGGAAAAAGTCATCAGCACCTCGGACAGTTCCTGTTCAATGCCCAGGCCGTCGACTTGGTGGTGTTGAAGGTTTAATTGCGGCTTTCCTCCAGCACGTCCAGCTCATCTTTAGTTGGATTGGCATGTCTAATAATGCTGTTTTTATGAATACCGTTAGACGTAGGCCCGTCCTCTATATCTATCCACTCGTTTATAGTTAACGGGTATGTTAAATTAGACTAATACGTCATTTGTTTGCGTTGCCAAGCTGGTTGATAGCCTACTCCATTTGAAATTCGATAGCAACGACACATCTTTAGGACGAGACATCTTTTCTACGTCAAGTTAACTGAAATCGATATAAAAGACCCTAGAATTGTCTGTATTCATCCCATATTTTTCCAGACAGTGCAACTTGCTGTATAAAAGCAATAATACACTCGAACCAGTGGGATATCATGAATATTGCCACTCTGTTATGCCTACGCCACTCGAGCTTCGCTCTCGTGGCTGCGGACGCATCACAGCCGTGGCAATATTCATGATATTCCACTGGTTCTCATGTATTATTGCTTATTTGTTGTGCCTATATGTATGAATTTGCTGATGAACTGTGTCTTTGTTTCGTACGCTCGTCATCACTGTACATGAGGGTAACCTCAATGTCTCACAAGTTGAATTTGATTTGTTGATTGATCGATTGATTGGTTTTCTCAGGTGGGGGTGGGGGCCCTGGCTTAACCCTTTCACTACCACACTACCAAATGGTTAACCCTTTCACAACCACACTACAGAAGGTTAACCCTTTTCACTACCACACTACAGACGGTTAACCTTCTTAGCCTTCTGTAGTGTGGTAGTGAACGGTTAACCTTCTGTAGTGTGGTAGTGAACGGTTAACCTTCTGTAGTGTGGTAGTGAACGGTTAACTTTCTGTAGTGTGGTAGTGAACGGTTAACTTTCTTAGCCTTCTGTAGTGTGGTAGTGAACGGTTAACCTTCTGTAGTGTGGTAGTGAACGGTTGACCTTCTGTAGTGTGGTAGTGAACGGTTGACCTTCTATAGTGTGGTAGTGAAAGATTAACCTTCTGTAGTGTGGTAGTGTGAAAGGTTAACCTTCTGTAGTGTGGTAGTGAAAGGTTAACCTTCTTAACCTTCTGTAGTGTGGTAGTGAAAGGTTAACCTTCTGTAGTGTGGTAGTGAAAGGTTAACCTTCTGTAGTGTGGTAGTGAAAGGTTAACCTTCTGTAGTGTGGTAGTGAAAGGTTAAGTGGTAGTGAAAGGTTAACCTTCTGTAGTGTGGTAGTGAAAGGTTATCCTTCTGTAGTGTGGTAGTGAAAGGTTATCCTTCTGTAGTTTCAAGTTTCAAGTTTCTTTAATAGTTGTCATACAGAAGTACAGAATACTTTCATACAAAATGCTTCTTACTGTTACACTCCAGAGACTGTGCTAGACAAGATAGTATCAAATAACATAGTATAGCATGTAATTTAGAAGAAGAAAATGAGGTCACAGTGTTCGGTATAGACATATGTACAATGTTCTGAGTTACCATATAATATACAATACTATGCAGTGTACTAATGTACAGTACTATATAGTGCAAAGCAGAAATGGGATGAGGTACAGTTTAGGTACAATTTACAGTAAGGTGTACGAGTTGTAGTGCAATCCTTCATCAATAAATATAAAGTGTGGGGAGTGGGTGCTACAGTGTGTTTGTTTAAAGTGGGTGTGTGCTATAAAGTGTGTGGAGTGGGTGCTACAGTGTGTCTGTTTAAAGTGAGTGTGTGCGTGTGGATGTGTGTGCTATGTGCGTTTGGTGGTTGTTGTTGTGTAGTGTTCATTGTTCGTTTAGCAGTCTGATGGCCTGGGGATAGAAGCTTCTTCTGAGTCTTTCTGTGCTCGCCTTGAGACTCCGGTATCGCTTGCCTGACCGCAGCAGTTCAAAGAGGCAGTTGTTCGGGTGACTGGAGTCTTTAATGATTCTCTTAGCCTTGCCCTTGCAACGCTTGTTGTAAATGTTCTGGAGGGTGGGGAGCCCCCCTCCAATTGTGCGTTCGGCTGAACGTGTCACTCTTTGTAGTCTGCTTCGGTCTTGTGCAGTGCTATTCCCAAACCAGGAGGTGATGTTGCCAGTCAAGATGCTCTCTATTGTACATGAGTAGAAGTTCTTAAGGATCTTCTGACTGACTTGGAACTTCCTTAGGCGCCTGAGGAAGTAGAGGCGTTGTCGTGCCTTCTTCACAACACTGTCAATGTGTGTGGTCCATGTCAAGTCCTCGGATATGTAGGCTCCGAGGTACTTAAAGCTGTTGACTCTCTCAACCGGTGCCCCGTCGATGCTGAGGGGGCTGTAGTCCTTGACCCCCGACCTCCTGAAGTCCACAATCATCTCCTTTGTTTTGCTGACGTTCAGGGAGAGGCTGTTTTCCTGGCACCATCCCGCCAGGACCTTGACCTCTTCCAGGTAGGCCCTCTCGTCGTTGGCAGAGATCAGGCCCACCACCACTGTGTCGTCAGCAAATTTGATGATTGTATTGCTACTCCGCTGAGCCACACAGTCGTGTGTGTACAGGGAGTAGAGGAGGGGACTCAGAACACAGCCCTGGGGGGCCCCTATGTTGAGGGTGATGGATGAGGAGGTGCAGTTGCCTGCTCTCACCACCTGGGGTCTGCCAGTCAGGAAGTCCAAGACCCACTGGCAGAGGTCATAGTTCAAGCCCAGGTCCCTGAGCTTGGCTATGAGTATGGAGGGGACTATGGTATTGAATGCCGAGCTGTAGTCGATGAATAGCATTCTCACATAGTTCCCCTGCCTCTTGTCCAGGTGTGATGCTGCTGTGTGCAGCACATGGGCTATGGCGTCCTCCGTGGACCTGTTGGGGCGGTATGCAAATTGCAGGGGGTCCATGTTGATGGGGAGGGAGGAGCAGATGTAGCCCTTTACTAGCTTCTCAAAGCACTTCATGGCTATGGAGGTGAGAGCTACAGGGCGGTAGTCATTGAGGCAAGCAGGCTTGGATTTTTTGGGTACAGGGATAATAGTGGACTTCTTCAGGCAGGTGGGGATGACAGCCTGTTCTAAGGACAGGTTAAATATGTCAGTGAATACCGGGGCTAGTTGGTCGGCACAGACTTTTAGGACGCGGCCGGGGATGCCGTCCGGACCTGCTGCCTTCCTGATATTCACTTTTTTAAAGGTCCGCCTCACCTCATGCTCTGTTACCCTGAACACTGAGTCTCCATCAGCAGCAGACCCCCCCCCCCCCCCATTGCCGTGGCTTGTGGGCTGGTGTTGTTATTACCAGCATCAAACCTCGCATAGAAGGTATTGAGGTCATTTGCTAAGGAGATGTCACTGTTCAGTTTGAGGGAGGCGCCTTTGTAGTCTGTCATCGTTTTGAGCCCCTGCCACATAGCTCTAGAGTCAGCTTGTTCAAACTGGAGTTCAATTTTATCCCTGTAGCGCCGTTTGGCCTCTGTCACTGTCCTCCTTACGTTGTATCGCGCCACCTTGTGGTCATTCATGTTGCCTGCCACTAGGCCGTCGTTGTATGCTTTGGTGCGCTCTCTCAGAGCTTCACGGACGGATTTGTCTACCCAGGGTTTTTGATTTGGGTAAACTCTCATTTTGGTAGTGGGGATTGTTTCTTCCACCAAAGTACAAACATAGTCCAGCACTGTCTCCGTGTAGACATTAATGTTATCTGTGTCGCGGAACACGTTCCAGTCTGTGCAGTCAAACGCAGCCTGGAGTGTCTCCTCTGACGTCAAATCCCATTTCTGCACCTCTCGCGAGACTACGGGAGTGCTTTTGATTCTCTGTTTGTACTTTGGTGAAAGGAAAATGGACGCGTGATCTGATTTACCAAAGCCACTATCAGAATGAGCCTTGTAGCCACCTTTAAATTGCGTGTAACAATGATCTAGGATGTTACCGCCACTGGTGTTGCAAGTCACATGCTGATAGAAGTCAGGTAATACCTTTCTCAGATTGGCGCTATTGAAATCACCCAGCACTAAAATGGCGGCGTTAACGCTCGCCGCTTGTATTCTATTTACCTCGTCGTGGAGTCTGGAGAGCGCGACGTTGTTACTGGCTTGCGGTGGAATATACACTCCGATCAGGACGATCGCCGTTAACACCCTCGGGAGGAAGAAAGGACGACACTTGATGGTTATATATTCCAGATCTGGGCAGCAGTGGTTGGATAATTCCTTCACGTTAGTTGGATCGCTCCAATTGTTGTTCAACATGAAGGCTATTCCACCTCCCCGCTGTTTACCGGATTCTGCTGTTCGATCCTTGCGGTGGATGAAGAAGTGTTCGGCCGGTTGGATAGCGTGGTCTGGGACGTCCGGCGTGAGCCACGTCTCGGTGAAGCAGAGAACGTTGCAGTCCCTAACGTCTCTTTGGTATTGAATCCTTGCTCGGATATCGTCCAGTTTATTGTCAATTGATTGTACATTGGCTAGCAATATACTGGGTAATGGCGTTCGGTGTCGTCTGGATCTCAGCCTGTTACGGTTCCCAGCTCTCTTCCCACGCCGTCTGGTTCCTTTGTTCCTGGGGTCGGGATCTGGTCCCATTTTCCTGAGAATCTCCACAGGCCATTGTTGCGGTTCGGAAAGCTGTTCCAGTGAGTAATCCAATCGGTAAGTTTCCCGTAATCCGATGTCTATAAGTGACTGACGGTCATACACATTAAATGCACCTACTGTTGGTACAGACAAAACTCTTAAAACTATAAATATTAACAAAAGTAAGCACAGTCTCGACGGAGCGAACAGAAAGGCAGCCGGTCGGAGCAGCGCCATCTCATCTCATCATAGTGTGGTAGTGAAGGGTTAACCTTCTCAACCGTCTGTAGTGTGGTAGTGAAAGGGTTAACCTTCTGTAGTGTGGTAGTGAAAGGGTTAACCTTCTGTAGTGTGGTAGTGAAAGGTTAACCTTCTATAGTGTAGTAGTGAAAGGTTAACCTGTAGTGTGGTAGTGAAAGGGTTAACCTGCTGTAGTGTGGTAGTGAAAGGGTTAATCTGCTGTAGTGTGGTAGTGAAAGGGTTAACCGTCTGTAGTGTGGTAGTGAAAGGGTTAACATTCTGTAGTGTGGTAGTGAAAGGTTAACCTTCTGTAGTGTGGTAGTGAAAGGGTTAACCGTCTGTAGTGTGGTAGTGAAAGGGTTAACCTTCTGTAGTGTGGTAGTGAAAGGTTATCCTTCTTAACCGTCTGTAGTGTGGCAGTGAAAGGGTTAACCTTCTGTAGTGCAGTAGTGAAAGGGTTAACACATTTCATGGGAACCACTGCAGTGGTCTCTACTGTAGAACAGTGCTATGTGTCCATGAAGTCACTCCTCCATCCAGATTAAGATCCACCTCCCAAAACACACAGACTCACTGACTAGGAGGCCAAGCAGGCGACAGGGGCATGTCTAAAGCATGGCTGTGTGGTATGGTCAGGGGTGTAAAAAGTACCCAGAAATTATACTTAAGTGAAAGTATGGGTACCGTCTCAAAATCTTACTCAAGTTAAAGTATCTGGCTAAAAACACACTTAGTAAAAGTCAAACGGTTTCTTGTACTTAAGTACTAAAAAGTTAAAGTAAAAACCTTTTTTCTGACTGTCTATTCTTCTGATAGCAGGTGTTTAATCAAAGATCCCTGCTTTCTAGTCTTGCACAAGGACCAATCAGCATGGGTATGGGCGGGTTCATTTTCCATTGATGGGGATTTGATTGGCTGTTTTTAAATAAAGTGCGGCCACAGGATAAATAATGTTAACGTTAGTTCGACCAGAGAAACACATATACTAATTAAAATAGTTGGACCTGCGAGATTTGTACTTTGTAGGTCTGCATTTTAAATGTAAAGGAGTAAAAAATATGTTTTTTTTCTCTGAAATGTAATTGAGTAAAAGTACAAATATACAAACCTAATAATACTCGAGTAAAGTACAAATCCCCCAAAACAGTACTTAAGTATTGTAACAAAGTACAATTACTCAAGTACTTTACACCCCTGGTGGTATGGTATGGCAAACACGTAGCACCGTGGTCATCTCTGATTGTCCGATTTGTCTGCATTATATCATCCTGCATGCCTGGGTTCCCCCACCGCTCTGAGGCCTCTTTGTCTGACAGACAATCATGCACTTCGTCTTAAATTAGGAGCAATTACTAAATAATTGAAACCATGGAACTGTGGAAAGGTTAGAGGACTTTTTGTACGACAAGAATTACTTAAAACGTTGCCACTATAGCGAACTCAGCGTATTTGGCCAAGGACAAAACATAGACTAACATGAGAAGCACAAACTGGTAGACACACATCTAGTTATCAACCGGTCACCATGTTATCAACCGGTCACCATGTTATCAACCGGTCACCATGTTATCAACAGGTCACCATGTTACTGTATCAACCGCTCACCATGTTATAAGATAAGTGGAAATTCAGTGGAAATTCAGGCATCATAGCAGCATGGGGAGGGGGGAGGGGAGGTGCAGGTAGTAGAAGACATGGTACAGGTCATAGAAATAATAGTACAGTGGAGAAGTAAAAATAAAAATAGAATAAAAAGGCAGTGTATGTAATGCCCTCTCAGTTATATTTGCCCTACAATAAATATAGGTACAATAAATAATTTAATAATCCAATAATCTAAATCTAATCTAATATATAATCTAAAAATGCTAAAATGCTAAATGCTAAATATATGCTCTGATGAAGTATACAGTATACTATACACATAAGGTGCGGCATGCATAAGGTAAGTATATATTGTCCTTTTAGGTGGGAGTCCTACTAGTTTCCTAGTAGTTGGATGTCTGGCAGCAGTCCCTGCCCACTGTTGTGGAGCCTGATGGCCGCTGGTATGAAGGACTGTCCGAGGCGGTTAGTTGAGTGTCAGGGGGGGTATGAGTCTGCGACTGAACGTGATTCTCATCTTGTGTCCGGTTACCATGTTATGAACCGGTAACACAGATTCATCAGGTGTATCAATAATGAATTTGAACAGACAAAACAAACTTAACGACACCTGGGTGATGAATGAGCAAACTCGCTTCAGCATCCTCTTACTTAGCCAAGTGTCTCACAGGACAGACGTCAACAACAGAACAATAGTTACAAGGCAGTAGTATGGAAGGCTAACAGAATGGTAGTATGAAATAGATAAATGACGGCAGTAGACGTCCGTGAATGAGCCAGCCTGTGTTCAAACATTATATTTCTAAACTACTTTTGGCTGCAATGTAATGAAATTACCAGGGGAAATTCTGAACCCACACTCGCCGCGGCAGGCATGTTGACCCAAAAGATAGTTTTGTGCCCCAATAAAGAAGGTGTCTTACCTGGGGAGTGAAACCATAGAAGAAGAGATGTAGAAGAAGTGAAACAGGTAGTCCACATTTATCTTCCTTCTCTTCTTCTGTCCGTGACTTTTTCTAATGCCTTCTGACCTCCTCCTCTCTGAATGGTAAGCTGCAGCTTCTCATAGCAATGCTATTACCTCTCTCTCTCTCTCTCTCTCTCTCTCTCTCTCTCTCTCTCTCTCTCTCTCTCTCTCTCTCTCTCTCTCTCTCTCTCTCTCTCTCTCTCTGTCTGTCTCTCTGTTTCTCTCTCTCTCACACACACACACACACACACACACACACACACACACACACACACACACACACACAACAAGATACAAGATACAAGATACTTTAATGCCACACAACGATTGTTGGTGGTAATTGTTTGCGGTACAGATTGTTAAACACTGGTTACATCAACATGAAACATGAATGAATGAATGAATGAATGAATGAATGAATGAATGAATGAATGAATGAATGAATGAATGAATGAATGAATGAATGAATGAAAACTTTATTTAACAGACTGCAGAATGGGTACAATACAGTACGGCTCAATACATACAATTGTTAAGGGGATGCAGACCTGAGAAATACGTTTGTCTTGTTTCCATCAGGGTCCCCCATTTTCATTTCATATAGACATTTATGACATACACAACATACATGACATTTATGGCATAGGGACATATAGGTATTTAGTACTGATACATTTGTGACATAAGCGGTATTCAAATATACAGTACTGTTACCCCTAGATCCTGACAGAGTATATACATATGATGGGGAGGGGACTGTACATTAGGAGGGGGTGGGTGGGTGGGAGGGAAATATACATACGGCGGGGAGGGAATATATACATGCGGTGGGGAGGAGACTGTCTATTAGGAGGTGGTGGGGGTTTTGGGCATTTACGGTGGCCAGTTTCGAATTGCAGCCTCCCGTAGGTGCTCTTTAAGAGCGGTTTTGAATGTGGGCAGGGATTCACATTCCTTTACAGCTTTGGGTAGGGCGTTCCACATTGTTGTGGCATAATTGCGAAACGTGTTTAGTCCCTTGTTTGAGCCGAATCTGGGTTTAACATGATTTGTTGAGCTTCCTCTGGTGTAGTGGTTGTGGTATTCACTGACCTTTGGGAAGTATTTTGACATGTACATGGGCACCCCGGTCGTATAGTGTATCTTGAAGACCAGGCCCATTGCAAGTTGCTGTACTCTGTCGTCTACTCTAAGCCATCCTAGGTTGTCAAAGTGGGCAGGGGTGAGGTGGGTTCTAGGGTTCAGGTCAAGTAGTAGTCTGACCAGTTTGTTTTGTGATGTTTGTAATTTTGTTTTAAGCGCCTTTGAGGTGCTTTGGTACCATGAGGTGCACGCATAGTCATAGTACCCTTGAATGACAAGACATCAAACATCAAAACGCCCCCCTCCCACCTCCCAATCCCCACAATAAATACATATATACATAAATACATACAGGACAGTCACGGTAACAGTGTCAGTCAGTGACAGATGCTTGCCCGTCTGTCCTAAGGGGGGCGGGCCAGGGTGTTCAGTGTTCGGACTGCTGTGGGGAAAAAACTGTTTGTGAAGCGTGTGTGTCTGGTTAGAATGGACCTGTAGCGACCTGAGGGCATGTGCTGGAATAAGTGGTGTGCTGGGTGAGAGGGATCGTTGACTATTTTACCAGAGCGGGTACACACACACACACACACACACACACACACACACACACACACACACACACACACACACACACACACACACACACACACACTCAACATTTGGACGTTTTTTTCAACATTAGAATAGGGACAGTACAAATTAATAGCCAGAAGCTAATTTTCCATGGTACTCTCTGGCTGCCAGTAGAACTCTAAGCGGGTCGCCCAGCAGCATACCCCAGCCAAACTACATTTCCCATGATGCCCCGCAGCCATTCATGAAGTCATGAGACAAATCATAGGATCGTTCAAGGCTCTCGCCAACCGTATAAACAACAACAGTGGCGTCTGCTAGTTGACACCATGGCAGTGGAAACTATTGCACCCGACTGGGAATTTGATCGTTTTGATGACGGGTCACAGAGTAAGTAACATATCTGCACCTGGTTCTTGCTTATATACCGTAAATAAAAAGAAAAACCTCAAAGTTCCAACAGCTAGTTAGTTAGCTTGGTAGCTAGCATTGCTTCCTGGGGGGCTCAGATTATTTTCTGGATCAGTTCAAGCTGTGGTTCATTTACATCAATGACATGTTGTAACACATACACACTTTAATATATCTTGTTTTAATAGTGAAGTATTGCTGTTCAGCGGTGTATTTAACCTAGTTAAAGCGTCTAAACTTAACGCAGCATCTGCTTGATTGTGCATAAACCGCCCAGTTCGTCCTCCTGTCAGCACAGCTGACTGACAGCTGACTGGTCGCTCTCTTCAGAGCTCTTACAGTAGGCTGCTAATTCATTTTTCATTTAAAAATGTTTTATGGGTCCACAATGAATGTTGTTGTTCACATGTTGCATGCATGTATCCCCTCCCTACTTCCCATTTGCCCACCTGGACTGTACCTTGTGAGTGAATGAATGAATGAATGAATGAGAACTTTATTTAACAGATTGCAGAATGGGTACAATACAGTACGGCTCAATACACACAATTGTTAAGGGGATGCAGATTGCAGACCAGAGAAAGACGTTTGTCTTGTTTACATCAGGGTCCCCCATTTTCAATTCATATTGACATTTATGACATACAACATACATCATGACATCATGTATGGCATAGGGACATACATGACATACAGGTGGGATGCAAGCTACCCACCATAGACAGTATATTCACAGACCAGTGCGTCTGTAAGGCACACAGGATCCTGAAAGACCCCAGCCACCCAAACCACAAACTGTTTGAGCTCATGCCGTCTGCCGCAGTCTCAGGTCCACATCCAAGAGAACAATGAATGAACAGCTACTTCCACCGGGCAAACATACTACTGATGGAGACTAAGTGACTTACATACCACAAGCACACCTATTGCACACATCACACACACTACTGCTACTTACACTGTAGCATATATATATAGGCCTAACATAATTTATTCAAGTTTTGTTTTATTTGTCACATATAAAGTACATGTACATTACAGTGAAATGCTTGGTTCTGTATGAGCCTCCTGAGAATGTGCTTCATACAGTAAAAGAAAAGTTAAAAGAATAAAGTCCAAACACTATACAAACACACTACAACATATACAATATGCAAATACATATAATAACAATATACAAACTACAAACTACAAAATGAACAATGAGGTACAAAATGCAAATGTTTTTAAATGCAAAAATTTGGTATGGATGTAGTGCAAATATTTTTTGAATACATAGATAAAATATGGTGTAGTGTTTAAAGTGTCCAAAGTGAATGTTAAAGGTGAGTGTTTGTTTAAAGTGAGTGTGTGCATGGGGATGTGTGTGCAATGAATGTGGATGGATGGGTTAGTGTTACATAGAGTAGAGGTTCCCAAACTTTTTAAAGAGAGTTAAAAAATGTTACAGACCTTTATACTCAAAACAAATCATGATGAATTTTATTTGAATTATTGATGAACAATATAATGAATAGGTATGGTATTTTGTTTTGGCTGAAAACGATGCCTAAAATGTATTAACAATACACAAACAAACCTGAATGAGACATGGCATGTACATTTGACCACATTTATTTCTCCAATGAGTTTTAACAAGATAATGGCAAGAATGCATTAGCTCAGTCAAACTTTAATTAAATTAAAAACAAGAAAATAGGCTATGTTGTGCACATTTAGTGGGAGCAGAACTCTCTTTATGCGGGGAGAGACAGTGGACAGTGCAACACGCAGGTCCTCTTCCACTTAGGGGTGGGACGATACATCGATCCAGATCGATATATCGATCTATTATCAATAATCAAATAGGATCGATGCCACGTAAAAAGATCGATTCATATTGCGATACTCTTATTTTGAAAATCCGGCGACGGCAACGTCATCGCCCCGCGCCCAGTGTTGTGAAACTCCGTTTAACATCAACAGCACACAGAGCGTCACTAGAGCAAGACTATTGTGCCTATTCTGTGACCCAAAACATGTCCCTGCTGTTTTATTCCGCAACGGGTCCAATGCATCTAACCTGCTTTGCAATCCTCGCCACTCCATTATGCCCATGTCGCGTTAAAGATAGAAGATAACGTTATGTTAGCGCCGTAAGCTAACAAGCTAACCCAGAGCCGAGCAAGACTATTGTGCCTATTCTGTGACCCAAAACATGTCCCTGCTGTTTTATTCCGCAACAGGTCCAATGCATCTAACCTGCTTTGCAATCCTCGCCACTCCATTATGCCCACGTCGCGTTAAAGATCGAAGATAACGTTACATTAGCATAAGCTAACAAGCTAACCCAGAGCCATAGGCAGAGAGAAGTGGGGACTGGGAAGGAGGGTGCATTCTCGGGATAGCCCCACTAACAGGATCTGGCCGGCTTTTCCAGCCAAAATACAGCTCTATGACAGTGAATAGGATATTAATATCGAGAAAAAAAAGAAAAACAAACCAAAAACAGTGAACAGGAGGTCTATTTGTATTTAAAGCAATAGATTGTTTTTCATTTAAATGTCTGAAAGAGCTCAAAAATAAAAATGTCAAATGATATTTCCATTGCCTTTTTTGTTGTTGATTTAAATGTTACTGATTGTGTTAAATGGGCATATAATATCGTCTCATATCGATCGCAGGCACCTGAATCGTATCGTATCGTATCGTGGCAGACTGTGTGATATCGGATAATATCGTATCGTTGTCCAAAGAATCGATATCGTATCGTGATGAAACTGGTGATTCCCACCCCTCCACTGCCAACCACGTGCCTGTCTTGTTCTTGGCGTATGTGAGAGAAGAAAAAGCCAGCTTGCACAAGTAGGAGGTTGAGAAGGTAAAAGCACCTTGACGGCATGAGATAGATGGATACTATCGCACAAGCAGCCAGAAGCAATCCAAACCCAGTTCCCCATTTTTCAGTGTGCGGCCCATCATCAGCTCTGCGAGTTCATCTTGAGCTTTGCTGCTTAAACTAGCGGCTGATGCGACAGGGTTGAACAGATCCCATAGCTAGCCAGTCGAAGTCTTCATTCATAAGAGGGAAATACGACTCAAACCTCTCCTCGGGCTCCAGCATGCGCAGGTGTGCAGCGATCAGTTTTAAAAAAGACGCTGACTTGCGTGCTGCGTCATTGGCTGTCAACGTGAACATTTCAATGTTTTCCTTGGCCACCCCGTCCTGCCACCCTCTCAGTTGAGACAGAAAGCGTTCAGTCTGTCTGTCGCTGTGAGGATTATTCTCAGCCTTTCCTTGCATTTTGATGTTGAAGTTAAGGTGGCAAAAAAATATCTGCCAGATAATTAATCCACCACGATTCATCATCCATTTGTTCTTTTTAAGGCAAGTCGTGCTCACTGGCGAAAGCCATCAGTTCATATCGGAGCTCATAGACTTGTTCGCTGTATACGTCAGACTCGGTGTGTGCGGCTGCACGCTCATCACCGGGGCAGAAAGGAATATAATCTTGGTCAGAACAACGGGGCAGACTACAATATATTTGCATTTGTTAGCCATGCTAGTGATCTAAAAAAATCTATCCATGCCAAAGCCAGATATGTAAAAGGTGAAAGACTGACACTCACAGCCGTGCTGATTTGGCTAAATAATAGGGGTGGGAATCACCAGTTTCATCATGATACGATACGATATCGATTCTTTGGACAACGATACGATATTTGCCGATATCACAAAGTCTCTCACGATACAATACAATACGATTAGATTCCGGTGCCTGCGATCGATATGAGATGATATCATATGCCCATTTAACACAATCAGTAACATTTAGATCAACAAAAAAAAGGTAATGAAAATATCATTTGACATTTGTATTTTTGAGCTCTTCCAGACATTTAAAGGAAAATCAATCTATTGTTTTTAATACAAATAGACCTCCTGTTCACTGTAAAGTGCCACGTTTTTATATATTGAGCTTTAAACTTTAAGCTACATTTTTTGGAACTCAAAACTCACAACCTCCCTCTCCCAAACCGTTCCTACAACAATTTGTTGATGTTGCATGATCATGTATAGGCCTACATTTATTATGTATTACCTTATATTGTTTATGTTTAAATAACATTTAAACATCAAACTTCTCTGACCTCATCTGGTCTTTCCAAAGACGCGCGCACACACACACACACAGAAAGGGAGAATGCTATGCTGTAACATCTACACACACGGAGCTACTGCTGTTGTTCTTGGGCGGATATGAGACTCGCCACAGGATTTTCAAAATAAGAGTATCGATATGAATCGATCTTATTACATCGCATCGATCCGATTCGATTGTTGATAATTACATCGATGTATCGATCTGGATCGATGTATCGTCCCACCCCTACTAAATAACATCCAGCCGTTTCCGTTTGAAACTACTTTTATTCCGGGTAGTGCCATGGTTTCTCCATTAGAGCCCCGTCGTATTCTTTTAGCCCAGCAGCTTGCGCAGGTAGGGGCAACTTAGTCACGTGAGTCCACAGCATCATATGGGGGTGAAGTGCCTTGCTCAAGGCACCCTCTACGGTGGGTGTTGAGAGCCCTGTGTTCCCACCCCGTCTCCCTCAGAGATCCACACATAACCCTGTGTTCCCACCCCGTCTCCCCCAGAGATCCACACATAACCCTGTGTTCCCACCCCGTCTCCCCCAGAGATCCACACATAACCCTGTGTTCCCACCCATCTCTCCCAGAGATCCACACATAACCCTGTGTTAACTTCCCACCCGTCTCCCCCATAGATCCACACATAACTGTGTTCCCCACCCCGTCTCCCCCAGAGATCCACACATAACTGTGTTCCCACCCCGTCTCCCCCAGAGATCCACACATAACTGTGTTCCCCACCCTGTCTCCCCCAGAGATCCACACATAACCCTGTGTTCCCACCCCGTCTCCCCCAGAGATCCACACATAACTGTGTTCCCACCCTGTCTCCCCCAGAGATCCACACATAACTGTGTTCCCCACCCCGTCTCCCCCAGAGATCCACACACAACCCTGTGTTCCCACCCCGTCTCCCCCAGAGATCCACACATAACCCTGTGTTCCCACCCCGTCTCCCCCAGAGATCCACACATAACCCTGTGTTCCCACCCTGTCTCCCCCAGAGATCCACACCGAGGTGCAGCTGAAGAACTACGGGAAGTTCCTGGAGGGCTACACGTCTCAGCTGAAGGCCATCGAAGAGGCTCTGGACGAGTCCATAGGAGACGTGTGGGATTTCACCCTGGACCCCATCGCCCTGAAGGTGAACAGACCGTGTATCAAATATGCTACACTGTTAAATATGTCCACACAGCTCATAGTTTTCATATTGTTCATACTGTACATACTGCACCACTCACTTTACTGCTGTTGTGGTGCCGCCACTTTACTGCTGTTACCACTTTTGGTGCTGCCACTGCTGCTACTGTTGTTGTTGCTACCTACTTACCTTGTACTATCTTGTATTTTGTACTTTTTATATTGTATCTTATAGTATATTATATGAACCTGAATTTCCCGAAGGGGATTAATAAAGGATCATCTTATTTTATATCTATTTAGGCTATTTGTAATTAATTATTAACTCAATGGATGCCAAGGGGTCGCTGTTCACCTTCTGGTTAGAAGGCCATCGCTGTAATGCAATGGGGAGAATGCCGTGTTTGCGGGTGCTAAAACTATATTAAATATTATAGCTATGGATCTAATAAACACGTCGATTGTCAGTGAGTTTCTTCCAGTCAACATGCAAAAAACAGAATTTTTTCATACATACATTTCCGTTTTATACTGTGGTGAATATGAGTATAGTTCCAGAGCGATTCTGTCTAATCTCAAGAAACTTGAGCAAACCGCGCTTCAATGCATTTCCTTAGGAATCGTACCATTTGTCGCTTGATTTATGAATCGTTCTGAAATAAACGCTAGATTATCAGTATTATGTGTCCTCCTGCACGAACAGAAGCGGGGGCTGAAAAGTCGCTTCTCCATGCCTTGGTCAGCGCCAACCGCACGCGCACACACACACACACACATGATCGTTACGAAAGAAACATCGGATTAACCCAAGATCGGTAACATAGAGTCCTTACCTCACATCTGATGTACTGCAAAAAGAATAATCCAATTCCTGATCGCCATTCCAAATATTGATCGCGTTTATTGATCCAACGTTTCTCCACCAAAACGCATGAATTCACGGCTCCAGTGTCCCCCTCCTCCATGTGTTATTATAACGTTACTGCATGCCCGAGAAGGAAAACCCGGACCGGACTTGTTATATTGCTGCACAGCCCAAGGGGGAGGGATTCCAATGATGTGCAATACCGGCCGGAAGGCGTTAGGTGGCGGTATTGGCCTTTTGCAAGCTCAGACCCATTCCCAATGATAACGTCAGGCTGGATGGATGAAAAATGAATGGATATAGCTAATAAAAGAAATAACGATTAAAACCCGACTTTTCTCATGATTGGCGCTCAAGCGATGGCGAGTTAACCCAACTTTTCTCGTGAATGGCGCCCAATGAGTTAATAATTACGGCCTTTTACTATTATGTACTTTACTACTATCTACTATGTACTAGGCTACTATCCCTATATTACTACCTACCATGCTAACATGGCTATACTACTATTAGGGATGGGTACCGAATTAGGTATTTTTAAAGGTACCTACCGAAACAAGTCAGTACTACAGAGTATTGATTCACGTGAGATCCAACGGTGCCAATTTTCAGTTATTTATTTATTTAGTTTACCGGAAAACGAAACCACACTTTAAGCGGTTCAGCTTGTGCAAACCAAGCGTTGGCACTTTGTGTGTGTGCATGTGTGTGTGTGCGCGAGTGTGAGAGTGAGAGAAAGAGAGAGAGAGAGAGAGAGAGAGAGAGCGTGTGTGCGAGCAAGCATGAGAGTAAGTTACTTTACTTACTAATGCCTCTTTTCCATTGCATAGTACCTACTCGACCCTACTCTACTCTACTCGCTTTAGGTACCTGGTACTTCGTTCCTTTTCCACTGCAGGTAGTACTCAGTTTGTCTCCGTGTGGGGAGGCGGGGCCGCTGGCGTACAGCATGAGAGCTCCGTGAGCATAGCTATGTCCGTGAGGGCTTGGAGCAAGCCAGAGTAAAACACAGTTTTCAATCAATCAATCAATAACAACATTAACACTATGGCCGCCAAGGACGCCTTACCTCGTCATTCCCCGCCATGCTAATTCTGCCAATGACGCCGTAACACGTCATTGAGATCAATATTTCAAAAATCTGTGATCGCAATCATATTTCTCCCCCGGAGACTTGAGATCTACTGTTGATCCCCTCTCAACTCTCCAACGGTTCAAGAGCGCCATCTGGTGGCCGATCGGCGGATCGCCCAAACCGGAAACCGGAAACAGAAACTGGTGCTCATCCAAATTCGGTCCGATCACTCGCTTTATGTCTCGGGACTCGAGCTAGACACAATGGATAGCAATCCGTTACCAATAACTCGATAAACAACATGATTTGGACGTATATACTATTATACAACCTGGAGATGGATCGCATATTTCAACATCCCATAATAGGAATAGAACGCTACGAGGAAGCTGCGGTGAGTTTCAGCGTATTTTTTTACCGTGTTCGATACAAACTGCTCTAATGATCATATCACCCACACTAGATGAATCATCTAACGTTGGCCACGGAATTATAAACGACCCCCCCCCCCATCCGGTCAACATCAGATGATAAGTAGTAACTTCTAGAAGCACGTCCATTTGACATTTTTTATCTTGCGCCAATCGCTATCAAACTGTATACAATCATCAATATAATGCATTTAGGGCTATAAATCACGTTCTGCAGAAAGCTGCAGAAAACGATAAAAACATATTTATACTTTAGACCGTATTTTAGTATGAAAATGTGAATGAAAAAGTATAACGTTGCTACACCCTGAACAATAGATACTTGATGTTGAATGGGCCATAGTAATGTCAATTTAGCAATACAATTTAAAAAGTTATAGCCCTGCAAAGAAGGGGAACTTCTCCATAGACAAATAGAGCTGGCAGAGGATGGTATAATGATGTACATAAGCCTGGCGAAGAAAGTGTTAACCAGACTCTCGTTGTTTCTATTCTGCTAACGCTAACGTTACCTCTCATTGTGTCTATTCTACAAGCTTTAGAACGTTAGCATTAGCATTATGCTAACAACAAGCTTTAACGTTACCTCTTGCGTCTATCTGCTAACGTTAGCATTAGGTAATAACCGGTTTAAAATGGATGGTGATTACCTCACGTTGTGTCTATTCTACTAGCATTAACGTTACTAGTACAAACAATCAATAGCGAGTTATATTGATCACGCTATGTACGCTAGCCATGCTAAAATGCAAGCACATTAGAACCTAAGCTAACAACAAGCTTAACAAATCAGCTATCTTTTTGTGAGACTAAACTCTCCGCTCGGTGGCAAATTGTGTTGATGTCGGGACTCGGTTTTGTTTCATCAATAAATGAGGCAGAATACACAGTCAATCTATCCTTTTTAGTTTATTGCACTTGTTCCTGCTGCAAACAAATAATGAATCCTAAGCGAGGCATTAAAGATGGCGGCTTTCTGTTTTTGTGCAGACACTCCAACGTGTGACGCTTCTCTCTTCTGACCAATCAGTGGTCTGCAGTGTTTCACGTCACTTTTCTGGTACCACTTCTACCCGCTTGGAACCTCGACAGAGCAGAGACTAAAAAAGTACCCAAAAAGTACCTGGAAAACCGAAAATGCAGAGTAGAGTAGAGTAGAGTCGAGTAGGTACCATGCAGTGGAAAAGGGGCATAAGTGTAGTAAGATGACGGAGGCCCGCTAACATATTCATTATAGCAGTGCACTGCCCCAGGTGAGAGACAACCAAACTGGCAGTTCAAAGTGCTTAAATCAGTAAGATGTAAATAATAATAAAGTAATAATAATACATTATTTATTTATTAAATATTAAGTTTGGATTTTTTTTTACAACTGAGGTAGGTAGATTACATTTTTAGAGACTAAGGCCATGTTTAGACGGAGAGAGTCTGAACAGAAACCGCAGAAGTCGTCTTGCGGTCTCACTTTTAATTTTGCGTTTAGACTAGTGTTTTGGGAGGGAATTCTTCACGCAGACGAGGCTGTAAAAGTGTAGTCGACTCGAGACGACGGAGCCCCGCTAACCCATACGCTACACTGCCTCAGGTCGTTGAGACAACGAAGACCCGCCCTACTCTGCCTCTGATTCGCAGACTGTGGGTGGGGGAATGTGATTGGACCAAAGCAGAGTCACACACAGACAGTGGCTCCAGTCACTAATAGTTGTGATAGCCGCTAGACTGATTCTTGTGTATTTAAAAGTACTGCCAATGTAGCCTTCAGGTGATCTCTGTGGATAGAATCAGACATGCTTGTTCGCTTTGTTTATGCTTCTAGGCTACTGGCGCATGCCTGTGAGTCGTAAGCAGTACGCGAGAGCCTTGAGAACCCTTTCGTCATAGTTTTATGCGGTTTGACCAGGAAGGTGGTTTCACTTTTTTGCGGATTCTCCCCGCAAAAACACCGTTGCCGTATGAACAAAAGGCACATCCGAAAAAATATTTTGCCGGATTCACCCGCGAGCGTTTCCGTCTAAACTGCGCCTAAAGTACAGAAAAAGGTACCGTTGGGTACCCGTATCGATTCACAGGTACCGGTACCGTATCGGTTCAAATGTGAACGGTACCCATCCCTAACTACTATGCACTCAAGAGTGTAACACTCGAGTTCAACACTGCTAGATGAACAATACCACTTACCCTTAGCTTCCAGAGATGTACCCCTCCTGCTGACTTGTTGTACACAATTTGTAAGTCGGCTTGGATAAAAGTGTCAGCTAAATGACTAAATGTAATGTAAATACTCTAGTGCTGTCCCCTTCTCCTTGTACTCCATGCACGATCTAGATTAGTTCAACTGTGTCACTTGTTTTGTATATTTTGTAACGTTCAGACTAGCATATTCATAGTATTCGATTGCAGACATCTTGGTCGCAAACAACAGGTGATTGTAATCAAATAGCAGGTGATTATCATTAACAATTGTGTGGTGTAATAATTCAATTCATATAAAAAACGTTATCTCAATTACAAGCAATCTAGACAGCATATATGATATTTGGCATTTACCTCTGCTAGATCACTTATCAATAAAGGTTTGTCAGTAAAAAAAAAAAAAAATCATTATAATGAAGACATGAATGGAATAAATCACATAAAATAAAATATAAACGTAAACAAAGTAAAGTACATGTGAAAATTAGGCAAAGCCAACGACTCTCAAAAAACTATGTATAATTTCTCTTTTAGTGTAAAAAATATATATGTATATGTATGTACTAAATGTCCTTCCTCTTCCATCTCTAGCTCCTCCCGTATGAACAGTCCACCTTATTAGAACTCATCAAGACCGACAACAAGGTAGGTGAAGCAGACCCCCACTGTCACATTTAGGATTTCCACAACACTTCAAATAGTAGCCCAGGCTTTTATTCGCATCAACAGAGAGGTGTTTCTTAGGGGGCTTTCACACTCAGCCTTTTGTATCGAATCACCGTCCCGGAGCACAGGGGGCAGTGTTCTCACTCACCACTTTTGGGGTGCGAGTCGGCGCTGAATCGTTTCACCCCCCGCTGAACGGGACCAGCTGGCAGAGGTGGTCTCGGGGTCGGTCCCGGGAGAACGGGGGGTGTGGCTTTGCGAGCTTGTACCTTTTCACGGGCGTGGCGCCTGGTGCTGACATAACGTCATAAATTTTGTTTGCCATTGCTATGTCTATACATTGTTCGAATGCATTTATTTCTATTAGACCAGTGGTGCCCAACCAGTCGGCCGTGGTCGACCAGTAGATCGCTCAAAACGCTCAAAAGCGGACTCTACAACACCATCCATTCGTGATAAAATATAACTTCATATTTATTGGCAATTTGTTCATTTTATATCAACATCCAGAGTCCGCAGTCGTGTTAAGACATTCCCGTTTACATTTTCGGTCGACCAGTAGATCAATGACATTCAATATAATCGATGCGAGCAATGTTACTAGTATGTTGCATGTGTAGTAACGTTAGCGTTAGCCGTTAGCTTAGCGATATTGTTAACCCTGCAAAACGATCAAAAGCGGGCTCTACAACAGAGTTCCATTCGTGAGAAAAGGGGGGTGGGTTATATTGACAAGGCTTGACAACAGAGGTTCAAATATAGCTTCATATTTATTAGTTATTTGTATCTTTATATCAACATCCATTCTCCAGTCTCCGTGTGAACACTTCCTGTGTTTACATTTCGAGCGTGACATCATCGACTACGGCAAGCTTACAAGCTCAAAACGCAAACCGTAAACAAAACCCAGAGCGCACCCAGAATGAAGTGTGTACACAAACTAGAGGGGGGAGAGGGGGGGGGGGGTTCGGATCAGATCTCGGCACGGGCGGAACGGAACGAAATAGAAACGAATTGAGTGAGAAAGGGCCCTTAGAGAAAGGTGTTTATTAGAGATTTATTAATCTTTATTTTACAAAAGCCATTATTATCTTTATTATATTATTATAAGCTTTATTTTACAAAAGCCACATTATCCTGGCTGTAAAGAGGGGTCTTGTGTGGTTCATGTGACCTGCAGACATCATCCTGGCTGTAAAGAGTCTTGTGTGGTTCATGTGACCTGCAGACATCATCCTGGCTGTAAAGAGTCTTGTGTGGTTCATGTGACCTGCAGACATCATCCTGGCTGTAAAGAGTCTTGTGTGGTTCATGTGACCTGCAGACATGATCATCCTGGCTGTAAAGAGTCTTGTGTGGTTCATGTGACCTGCATACATTATTCTGGCTGTAAAGAGTCTTGTCTGGTTCATGTGACCTGCAGACATTATCCTGGCTGTAAAGAGGGGTCTTGTGTCGTTCTATTGAGCCCATCTTCATTCAGATCTTGAGGTGAGAAGTCAAGGGACCCTTTCCTACAGCTTGCGTTCTCAGGACTTTCTATCCACCTCAGTCCCACGAGTTCGCACTGAGTTTGGGAAGAGGGATTTTGTGTACTCTGCTCTGTTTTCCTGGAATATATTTCAAAAAAGGTTTTAAAACACTAATTACTGACCTTTTAATGACCGATATGGGAGTGTGCAAATTCTTCTCAGGTTAAGCATTTGCTCTCCCGGGCTGCTGCTTGCTCTTTTTATCTTTATCTTTTTGTCCTTTGTCTATGTTCATTTACTGTCCTGTATTAGGGTGACCAAACATCCTCTTTTACCCGGACATGTCCTCTTTTCACACCCTGTCCGGGGCGTCCGGGGGAGTTTTATAAATTCATGAAAATGTCCGGGTTTCATTGTTTTTTAAGTTTCAGTTTCGGTTTCACAGCATTTTGCGAGCGTCTGAAGGCTCGGGCTGCATTTTTCGTCATTTATAAATGACCGAATTAAAGCGCTATTTGTTGCCGTTCGAATGCCACATCAATCCGCCCCTTGGTTCTCGAGTTACATGCCGATATGTCAGGCGTGCAACTTTTTACGCGCATCAGATTATCACCCCGGACTCACGAGGCTCCAGAAGTCAATCATCAGCCGATTGCGAAAATGATTGGTCAGCGTTGTAACTTGTAGCAAACAATGAGTGTCGCTTTCCAGTTATATCTTTCCTGTGCGAATCAGGGATCTAGGTGAAAATTGACTAGCTAAGACGACAGAAGTGATACAAATTCCGAATGAATTTACTTGGATGAGGAAATGGAGAGATAGAGAGCTTTTTTCTTGGCACACGGTTTACCCAGATGTCTCTAGAAGACTCATTTCTGAATGGATTTTTATAAAACTTGGACCTGTACTACATAAGACTTCAGGCTATGGATATTGCAACTACTACACAAAAACGTGAGTAGGCCTACACAAGTTCAAGTTCAGCCCTATGTTACTCATTAGCACTAAAAGTGATTTGTCTTTATTGTGTAAGAAACTTAAGAATGTTATCTTTTGAAAGAGACCAGGCTTATGCATGTGCTATAAGCATAAAGTATAAAGATAAGCTTTGCAAAAAAAGTATGCAGTCCTCAAGTTCAAGTAAAAGAATGGCCGCTTTTCTGGGCGCATGTTATGTGGTTAAATTTGGGATATTGCAAGCACTACAGAAAAATGTGAGTACACAACTTCAAGTTCAACTCAAGTTCAGACCTATGCTACTCTATTTCATGAGCACTAAATGTGATTTTCCTTTTTTGCATTAGTAACTTCAGAAGGTTATCTTTCAAAAGAGACCAGGCTTATGCATGTGCTATAAGCATAACGTATAAAGATAAGCTTTGCAAAAAAGGTCCTCAAGTTCAAGTAAAGAAATTGCTGCTTTTCTGGGTGCATGTTAATTAAGAGGTTAAAACAATAAGGCATCGTTGAGTAAACTTTGAGTAGAGATTCAAGATTCAAGAGGTTTATTCACATACATACACAAGACGTATAGTGAAATGAAGGTGGCCATGCCCGCTTCGATTGTGCAAAGTATCATTAAGTATCTCGAAGCTGGGGCCAGCATGTCCTCTTTTTTGGAAATCAAAATATGGTCACCCTATCCTGTATGGTTGTTTGTTGTTGTTTTATGTCAGGTGTTGCTTGAAAAAGAGCTCTTTGAGCTCAAGATTCTTACCTGGTGAAATAAAGGTTAAAATAATAATAATAATAATAATAATAATAATAATAATAATAATAATAATAATAATAATAATAATAATAATAATAATAATAATAATAATAATAATAATAATAATAATAATAATAATAGCAATAATATTCCATCTAGCTCCTTGCTAGTGAGCTAGCATGACATGGCTGGTACTGTGGAGCAACATCTAGCTCCTTGCTAGTGAGCTAGCATGACATGGCTGGTACTGTGGAGCAACATCTAGCTCCTTGCTAGTGAGCTAGCATGACATGGCTGGTACTGTGGAGCAACATCTAGCTCCTTGCTAGTTTGCTAGCACGACATGGCTGGTACTGTGGAGCAACATCTAGCTCCTTGCTAGTGAGCTAGCACGACATGGCTGGTGCTGTTGGATTCCTCGAGACCTCTAGGTTCACATGGTTCCAGTATCTTTGCGCTAGGTGAGCCCGCTAGAGCCCTTTAAAGACAGCTAATCAAACGGCGGGGTATCATAAATGCTGATACTGATATAGCCAATGTAAAACACATTCTTAGACAACTAGGCTAAAAGTCATAGATTATGCTGATTTCATCAACAAATCTGTAAAATGGTGTTTCCCACACATGCAATAATGGTGTGGAAGAAATATAAAGAATATTGAGTATCTGGATTGAATTGAATATTGATGGATTAGTTAGTAGACTAATGGATCCATGTACTAATGGATTCATGTACTAATGGATGAGTGGACTAATGGATTAGTTATTATTTGATTGTGTTGGTTTTGTATATTTAGTTATTTATTTGATTGTGTTGGTTTTGTATGTTTAGTTATGTATTTGATTTAGTTAATTTTGTATGTTTAATATTTTTTTTTATTGTGTTTGTCTGTCTGAAGGTCCTGAACAAGGTGATCACAGTCTACTCTGCTCTGTGCAGTGAAGTCAAGAAGCTCAAATATGAGGTAAGGTAGCATGATGAAGGTAGTGGTACCCTGTCTAATGTTGACTTCAGATGATGAAGTTTCAAGTTTGTTTATTAAATATCACAATAAAATACACATACTTTACGGTGAAATACTTGGTTCAGTATGAGCCCCTGAGAGTGTGCTTCATACAGTAAAAAAAAAAAAAAGTAAGTAAAGAGGAATATACATATATACAATATACAGTACAATATACAATCTAAAGTACAACCTAGGTACAGTCTAAGTACAGTGAGTAAAAATGTGTAAACAGTGAGGTACAATGCAGAAAATGAGGTACACAACTTTGAGGTAAGGTGCAATTGCAAATGAGGTATGAATGTAGTGCAAATCTCTTTGATAATAGATAAATATAATGTAGTGTTAAAGTGTCTAAAGTGAGTTTTAAGGTGAGTGTTTGTTTAAAAGGGAGTGTGTGCATGTGGATGTGTGTGCAATGAGTGTAGATGATGGTTTGTTACATGGAGTCATTGAGCATCCTGATGGCCTGGGCCCAGGAGTTCAAAACTTGTAATCCCTATCTGATGGGATCAGATTTGTATTCATTCATTTCAACTCATTATGAATTGAAAATGGGGGACCCTGATGTAAACGAGACGAAAGTCTTTCTCTGGTCTGCATCCCCTTAACAATTGTGTGTATTGAGCTGTACTGTACCCATTCTGCAATCTGTTAATTAAAATGTTCAATCAATCAATCAATCAATCAATCAATAGGGATTCAATGTTTTGAACTCCTGGGCCCTGGGGATAGAAGCTCCTTCTGAGTCTCTCTGTACTGGCCATGAGACTCCGATAGCGCTTGCCTGACTGCAACAGTTCAAAGAGGCAGTTGTTTGGGTGACTAGAGTCTTTGGTTATTCTCTTAGCCTTGGCCCTGCAACACTTGTTGTAAATGTCCTGGAGAGTGGGAAGCGGAAGCCCACCTTCAATTGTGCGTTCGGCTGAATGTGCCACTCTCTGTAGTCTGCTGCGGTCGTGTGCGGTGCTATTCCCAAACCAGGAGGTGATGTTACCAGTCAGGATGCTCTCTATTGTGCATGAGTAGAAGTTCTTAAGGATTTTCTGACTCACTTTGAACTTCCTTAGGTGCCTAAGAAAGTAGAGGCGTTGCAGTGCCTTCTTCACTACACTGTCAATGTGTGTGGTCCATGTCAAGTCAGGGCTTGACATTAACTTTTTGAGCCACTTTGAGTGGCTCAGATATTTTACTTGTCCGAAATGTACTTGTGAAAACAAAGGCCTATTAAAAAATAAATAAAACCGACAAGATATTTGGACAATTATTATGATTTAATAACTTAAACACAGTGTGTGTGCATTTGTGTGTGTGGGGTATATACTTTATGATCAGTCCTCCAGCTCATCTTCACTCCCCATCAGCACCAGCTCATCTTTCTCATCTCCCCTCTCTTGACGACCAGGGGTTAAACCCTGGTCGTATGCCTATAGTTGTTATTACGGTATAGTTGTTATTGCCATAAAAACACAATTCAAATAAATAATAGTCTTTTTATTTGAAATAATTTCTTTTAACAATAGGCACATTAGATCAACAGGTAACAACAAAACAATAACAATATTGTAACACCTTTCTTATATTATTGTCAGAGTAATACTGTGTGTGTGTTGTTAGTGTTAATGATGTCTTGTAGATTATTATGGATATTTGCAACTCTATTCTTTTAAGGACTGATGGGGTAGTTTATGAAGTAATAAAACATGTAGTGAAAAGTACAGAAATCCAAACTGGCATTTTTGTTGGCAGCGTAGTCATACAACAGACACTGATGTATTGGGTTTGCGTTTGAGCCTCTTGGATGCCATATTTTAGTGATCACAAGTGTGTCACACTAGGTCCGGAAGTCAAGACAAACACAGTTGTACGCTGGACTCCGATGCATTAACGACATGTAAACAAACAGCCAATAAATGTGAAGTTAAATTTGAACCTCGGTTGTCAAGCCTCGTCAATATAACAGATACACCTAGCTAACATGGGGCAGGCTGCTTTGAGCGAATGATACACACTCACAATCAAATCAACTGCTCAACTGTTAGCTATTACTGCTGTGTAAAGTGTTTTCACACACAGGGCTAACGTTAGCTAGCAAGCAGCTCACTATCAAGTCCACTATTATCCCTGTACCCAAAAAATCCAAGCCTGCTTGCCTCAACAACTACCGCCCTGTAGCTCTCACCTCCATAGCCATGAAGTGCTTTGAGAAGCTAGTAAAGGGCTACATCTGCTCCTCCCTCCCCATTAACCTGGACCCCCTGCAATTTGCATACCGCCCCAACAGGACGCCATAGCCCATGTGCTGCACACAGCAGCATCACACCTGGACAAGAGGCAGGGGAACTATGTGAGAATGCTGTTCATCGACTACAGCTCAGCATTCAATACCCTAGTCCCCTCCAAACTCATTGCCAGTGGGTCTTGGACTTCCTGACGGGCAGACCCCAGGTGGTGAGAGCAGGCAACTGCACCTCCTCATCCATCACTCTCAACATAGGGGCCCCCCAGGGCTGTGTTCTGAGTCCCCTCCTCTACTCCATGTACACACATGACTGTGTGGCACAGCGGAACAACAACACAATCATCAAATTTACTGACGACACAGTAGTGGTGGGCCTGATCTCTGCAAACGACGAGAGGGCCTACCTGGAGGAGGTCAAGGTTCTAACAGGATGGTGTCAAGAGAACAGCCTCTCCCGTCAGCTAAACAAAGGAGATGATTGTGGACTTTAGGAGGTCGGGGGTCAGGGACTACAGCCCCCTCAGCATCGACGGGGCACCGGTTGAGAGAGTGAACAGTTTTAAGTACCTCGGAGTCCACATATCCGAGGACTTGACATGGACCACACACATTGACAGTGTTTTTTTATTACTTGTCCCGGACAATAGGACAAGCCTTAATGTCAAGCCCTGCAAGTCCTCAGATATGTGGACTCTGAGGTACTTAAAACTGTTCACTCTCGACCGGTGCCCCATCGATGCTGAGGGGGCTGTAGTCCCTGGCCCCCGACCTCCTAAAGTCCACAATCATCTCTTTAGTTTTGCTGACGTTCAGGGAGAGGCTGTTCCACAACTGTGTCGTCAGAAAACTTGATAATTGTGTTGCTGTTCCACTGTGCCACACAGTCATGTGTGTACAGCGAGTAGAGGAGGGGGCTCAGAACACAGCCCTGGGGGGCACCTGTGTTGAGAGTGATTGTTGAGGAGGTGCAGTTGCCTGCTCTCACCACCTGTCAGGAAGTCCAAGACCCACTGGAAGATGTCGTAGTTCAAGCCCGGGTCTCTGAGCTTGACTACAAGCTTGGAGGGGACTATGGTATTGAATGCTGAGCTGTAGTCAATAAATAGCATTCTCACATAGTTCCCCTGCCTCTTGTCCAGGTGTGATGCTACTGTGTGCACTGCAGCACATGGGCTATGGCGTCCTCCGTGGACTTGTTGGGGTGATATGCAAATTGCAGGGGGTCCAAGGTGTTGGGGAGGGAGGAACAGATGTAGCCCTTCACTAGCTTCCCAAAGCACTTCATGGCTATGGAGGTGAGAGCTACAGGGCGATAGTCGTTGAGGCAAGTGGGCATGGATTTGTTAGGTACAGGGATAATGGTGGACTTTTTCAGACGGGTGGAGATGACGGACTGTTCTAAGGACAGGTTGAATATGTCAGTGAATACCGGGGCCAGTTGGTCGGCACAGACTTTTAGGACGCGACCAGGGATACCGTCCGGTCCTGCTGCCTTCCTGGTATTCACTTTTTTTTTTTTTTTTTTTTTACTCTTTCTCCCCCTTTTTCTGTATTTTTCTCCCATCCCAATTTTAGTTGTTATGCCCATTCCCTCCCTTCCTGTTCGTTGCGCGCATTTCCCCCCCACTTGCCGGTCTAGGGAGGGTTGAAGACTATCACATGTCTCCGATACATGCGGCGTCAGCCAGCTGCTTCTTTTTTCACCTGACAGCGAGGACTCTCATTGGGTGAGTGTAAAGCGTGGGAGGATCACACTACCTCACCCAGATCCCTTCCTCGCTGAGCAGGCGCCCCGACCGACCTGTAGGAGTCGCTGTTTACAACAACCAGGACCCAGCCCACCAGCTTCCCACCCGCTGACACTGCCAATTGAGTCAGTATGGACGACCGACCAAGCCGGAGGTACCGCGGCAGCTGGATTCGATCCCACTGTCTCTGCGGTGGTAGGCAGACGCTTAGTCCGCTGCGCTACCCGGCCGCCTGGTATTCACTTTCTTAAAGGTCCTCCTCACCTCATGTTCTGTTATCCTGAACACTGAGTCTCCATCGGCAGTGGCTCTTCTCTCCATTGCAGTGGCCTGTAGGCTGTTGTTATTTACAGCCTCAAACCGTGCATAGAAGTTATTGGTTTGTTTGCCAGGGAGATATCATTATTCAGCATGGGGGTGGGGGGGGCTTTGTAATCTGTCATAAGTACCCTGTTTAATGTTGACTTTAGAAGATTGTTAGATATTAAAACAAGCTGATAACTTCTGGTTGATTTATGAGGCGGCTGAACAGAGATTGGGCCATGGTTAGACTAGGTGTTTTTGTTTTCGTTTTGTTGCTGAATGAATATGTTTGCTGTCCCAGTTAAATAGAAATGCCGTCCTATTAGACTAGCAGAGACAGAGACATAGAGAGAGACAGAGAGAGAGAGAGAGACAGAGAGACAGAGAATCTACGTAAAAGGGCGGACACCCATAAATCAAGTCACAATTTTATCCCAGTAATTAAGCATTAACTAGCCTCATGCAGATATCCTCTCCCTCTCTCTCTCTCTCTCTCTCTCTCTCTCTCTCTCTCTCTCTCTCTCTCTCTCTCTCTCTCTCTCTCTCTCTCTCTCTCTCTCTCTCTCTCTCTCTCTCTCTCTCTCTCTCTCTCTCTCTCTCTCTTTCTCTCTGTCTCTGTTAGTCTAATAGGATACTAGATTACTAGGCTAATAGACTGCTCTTGCTTACGTAACACCTCTGTCCTAATATTGAACTCAATAGTATTGATGACAGTCAAAGACACTACATACTATGACGGGTCAAAGGTCAGGACAGTACCGTCTATCCCTTTACGGTGTGTGTGTGTGTGTCTGTGCGTCCGTGTGTGTTTGTGTCGGAATGTCATTCACCTATACTGTCAGCAGTCAAAGAGGGACACTTAGAATCCATGTGCGTCCGTCTTATTATAATTATAGTCTGGCTCAGTGAGCATCGTACGTTTCCTGACCACGTATTGCAGAGGGGGAGAGCGAGGAAAACATGACAATTTCCACAACACAATTGCAACTTTCATCCAGTCAATGACGCATATCCTCAGCTCTTTATTGTAGGTAGTGCATATATTAAGTTCACCTCTGTAATATACTCAGTGCATACGGATGACAGGATAGATACAGTAGGGAATAGAGATAGAATGATAATGAATAGGGATGTCCGATATTATCGGCCGACCGATATTATCGGCCGATATCGGCAGTAAAATGTGATATCGGAAAATATCTGTATCAAAATTTTATTTATTTTTTTTTTTACATTTATTTAACCTTTATTTACCCAGGCAAGCAAGTAAGAACCAATTCTTATTTTATTTATTGTCAAAAGTATGCATGTTGGTTTAATTCAACAACAAGAGATATGTAATGTTAATTTTTACTTTTTTAATTATCATATTTTGCACAGATAATGCTTACATTTAGAAAGCCTTTTGAATGCATCCAGTGAAATTATTAATTACCTGAAATTATTCCGTTTTTTTTGGGGGGAAACCCTGCATATATCGGTATCGGTTGATATCGGTATCGGTATCGGTATCGAAATTAAGAGTTGGACAATATCGGAATATCGGTATCGGTAAAAAAGCCAATATCGAGCATCCCTAATAATGAATATACATTAAATAGAGCGAGAGAAAGATAACAATATAGAGAGAGATGTGGATAATATAGGTTTATATAAAATGGAAGAAAAGAGAGAAAAAGAGTGAGCTCTCCCCCTCTGCAAGACGTGGTCAGGAAACGTACGATGCTCACTGAGCCAGACTATAATAATAATAAGACGGACGCACATGGATTCTAAGTGTCCCTCTTTGACTGCTGACAGTATAGGTGTATGACATCCCGACACAAACACACACGGACGCACAGACACACACACACACCGTAAAGGGATAGACTGTACTGTACTGACATTTGACCCGTCATATTATGTAGTGTCTTTGACTGTCATCAATACTATTGAGTTCAACGTTAGGACAGAGGTGTTACGTAAGCAAGAGCAGCCTATTAGCCTAGTAATCTAGTATCCTATTAACCTATGAGAGAGAGAGAGAGAGAGAGAGAGAGAGAGATTTGATAAAAAACTTTATTCTTTACTAAAAACACTCAAGATGCAACATAAACTTTCAACATTAAAATACTCTACAACTCAAACAACAAAAACAAAACAAACAAACAAACAAAACAAAGAAACGGAACACAAAAAAAAAAAAATAATCACAACAAACAAATCAATTAGGGACAACACTGCTTAAACTGAACCAAATTGTCACTTAGAACTTTTCCCCCATATGGAGGAAAAAAAAACTCTAAACGATCCAAAAGTCTGGGTGTATCAACGAGAGAGACACCGGAGAGGCACTGTAGAAACCTTAGTCCTGAGAAGAGCGTCTCTGTCTTCACCTTTCCCCTTTTGGTACAACACAACAGGCCTTTGTGCGTGTCTGACAGACTCCAGTCAACACCCATCTCGTGGATAAAACGGGCCGCTTCGACAGCCGACCCTCCTCCTTCATCCTTATCACGTAAGCTCCTACCGTCCACCCGTCGTATATCATATGGCCTCGATGATGTCAGGGGCCGAAACCAGAGCAGGGGGGCCGAGATGCACTCTGGACCGACATCCTCAGTAGACAGTTTGTAACCCTCGCCTCCCCGTCCGAGGCCGCCTTTTCCTTCCCGGTCCAGATGCCGCTCCAACCTCACCTCCCACACCCCCGTGCGGAGACTGGCAGCCCCCAGTGACTTCCCATCGAGCAGTCCGAGTCACGAGCTCACAACCCTGATGAAGCCCATTCCAACCATAAGGTAGAAAATAACCAGCAAAGTCCGCTTTACCATCACCCTCCGAGGCTGAGCCAGTAAAATGTCTATACCGCCGTAGAACGTGTCGAGCCCCACAGTCATACCTTCCAACCCTTGAACAAGGTAACGGTGCCGGTAACATAAAAGGACGGCAGAGACAACATCCCCCATGACAACTCTGAAGAAAGGCTTGCCGAAGGAGTCTGACGTGGCCTTCCCATTGGGCATGAAAACGATACGCTCCGCTCCTGTCTCTGAATCCTCCATACTCCCAGTTTTCACAAAGTTCCACAAATGCATACGAGTACATGAGATGATCAACCAAAGTCTCAGCCTCCAGGCCTCAGCATCAGGACACCATGAAACGTCCAGTCCTAAGTGACAACACACCAGTCCCATCAATACAAAAACTCTCATATGGAAGAAAACAAAAAGTGAAACAAGAAAACCAAACAAACAAAAAAAAAACACTACACTGATTCCACTCCGTCCCCCACCATACTGGGGCCCTTCAGTACTTTCTGCACAACCTTCCTCAACCTGTATAAATCTGTGTCAACAAAACAACCTTCTCCTTTAAACCTCATATGTTTCTTTGCATTCAAAACAAAAAATCCATATCTGAAAAAAAAATGTCCACCTCCACTCCCTTCCTGTTCTTTGTCACCTGTAAAAACAGTTTCATCGCACCCAAAGAATAGGCAGCACCCTCTGAAGAATCATCGCTCCCATATTCCTCACTGTCATCAAAAAACAACCCTTGTGTACTCTGTGTGCTGCCGATTTCTTCCGACACACCTGGCTTCTTAGCTTGTGATCTTGACAACCCAATTACTCCACCCTTTCTCTTCTGCCTAAACACCTCTACCCCCCCGTCCCCCTCTTCCATATCAATATCCTCCACTCCCTCCACCCTGACCCCCACAACTGAGTCCTCTGACCCTGCTCCCTCAATAGCTACAGCCCCCCCAGGCACACTCCCCTCATCCGAAAAACTCCCTGCCACCACCCCCCCCCCCTCATCTTCATCCCCTTTTCCTGTCCCTTGTGTCTCAACAGATCCACCTCCGCAATCCTTCCTGCCACGACCCCCCCCCCCCCCCCCCCCTCATTTCCATCCCCAGCAACTTTCCTTAGTACATCAACAGGACCACTTGCCCCATATATTACAACAGGTCCCCTTGCCACCTCTGCAATCCCTCCTTCAACCGGTCCATCTGTCCCTCTAATGTCAACAATTCCACCCCTCACCTGGCTATCCAACACGTCTTGGTTTACACAAGCTCCTACTACTACCACCCCCCCCCCCCCCCACCGTACCATCTCCACCATTCTTTCCCCGTGTTACAATCCCCGCCGAAACCACCCCCTCCATTCCCTTATCACCTCCATCTGGTACCAAAACCTTCTCAGAAACCTCCCCACTACCCCTCATCCCCTGCCCCCCCCCCCCTCAACCCCTCGATTCCCACCCCAAGCTGGTCTTCCTTTCGGCCTCGCACCTTCCCCATCATTTTCCCCCCTGCTCGGCCCCTCCCCAGGGCACGCTTGTCTCTGATGCCCCTCTTTTCCACACCCAAAACAGCGCATGTTTTGTGTTGTCGCAAAGATAATGTACTCAAACCCGTCTATTACTACTTTAAAATTAAGATCTAACTCATCATCACGTCTGTTCATTACAATGAACGTCTGCCTTCGGTGAGAAACCACATGCTTCAGTTCAGAGAGAGAGACCACATGCTTCAGTTCAGAGAGAGAGAGAGAGAGAGAGAGAGACTCTCTTGCGCGCACGGGGAGGGGGGAAGGACACGTGGCACAGCAGGAGATTGGACGAGAGGACAGGGGGAGGGACAGGACTTCTGCATGAGGCTAGTTAAGGCTTCATTACTTGGATAAAATTGTGAAGTTGAGTTATGTGTGTACGCCCTCTGACGTATATCCTCTGTCTCTCTCTCTGTCTCTCCACACAGAGTACACAGTAGACACAGAGTATACAGGGTACAGAGTATACACAGTACAGAGTACACACAGTACAGAGTATACACAGTACAGAGTACACACAGTACAGAGTATACACAGTACAGAGTATACACAGAGTACACACAGTACAGAGTATACACAGTACAGAGTACACACAGTACAGGTCTTCTTTAGGGTCCTCCCCACTCTGGGTATCGATGGTATGTCTGAGATGAAACAAACTGTCAGCTGCACAGTAAAGGTATCCATATTATGGAAGATCAAAAAGACGCCTCACACAAAACAGAACTGGGCAGAGTACATTCCCAATACCCGGGACTGGGGGGTCTGTACCTAGGTGAAGGCGGTAACCCTCCATCTATCGTCCGCCAGAACGCAAAATATTGGGAGGATAATCAGATTACAGGACCCAAGATGGCAACATATTAATGTAACATCACACAATGTAATGGGATACCTACATATGTCATTGTCCTTCAATAAAGAATAATTAAACACAAAGGTATTCGTCTGTATCTTATTCACAATAATAGTCATTTAATAGGACCATGTCATCATGTCAAAGAGGGCCATATCAGATTACAGTACCCAAGATGGCAACATATTAATGTAACATCACACACCGTAATGGGCTGCATAAATATGTCATTGTACTTCAATAAAGAATAATTAAACGCAAAGGTATTCGTCTGTATCCTATTCACAATAACAGTCATTTAATAAGACCACGTCAGCATGTCAACGAGGTCATATTAGAAGACATCTGCCATCTTCCATAAACTAACTATATACTGACTTCAGAAGTGGTGCAATGTACCCATCTGCATGAGCCTTATATAGATGGAAGGCAGTGAGCCACAACCACTAATCACACACACACACGCATGCAGAGAGAAAGAGAGAGAGAGGCGGGGCCGGCCCATAGATTGATGGGGGGGGCAGGGCTAGGGCATCAGTTTGGTGCTGGCTGGCTAACTAACGTGGGCTAACGTTAGCTGCTAGCCACAATGCTATACTGGCATATTCCATTCACGTTAGCATGTAGCTAACAACATCGGAGATCTTTTTGTGAGACTAAACTATCCGCTCTTGGTGGTCAATTGTGTTGATATTAGTTTTGTTTCATCAACAAATGAGAGGCAGAACACACAGTGAATGTATCCGTTTTGTTTATTGCACTTTTATTGCACTTTCTTTGCTGAAAAATAAGTGCTACATTGGCTAAATAGCTCACGGAGGCATTTAAAGATGGCGGCTTGTTGATTTTTTTTGCAGGAAGTGTATTGGCACATTCAAGTTCTGATTGGTTGAAAATGGCCTTCATGTTCGCCACCTACTGCCACCTACTGCTTTGGCATTGTACTACATCACTGTGCTCAGGAGGCAAAACGAAAGTGCTCCGGTTGCAAAACAAATGTCTAACTCGGCTGCCACTACGTTGCGACCTGGAAAGCGAAACTCATCTTGAAAACAAAACGAAAACACCCTGTGTGTAACCGACGCCGAAACAGGAGTCAAGGGTGGAATTCAAGTTGGTTTACTTGTTGGAGCACACGAGAAGCAATACAGGCCTGGACCAGAGCCCGAGTGGAGCCTCATGCATGAGCGCACCACCGCAGACTAAGGTCCCATCAACAGAAACAGACAAGGTTATATACATTTGAGAATCCCATTTTTAGAGAGGATGACCGACTGGTTGATGATTGATGATCGACAGGCTTGCTCTTAGATGGTCATATGTCTGGAATATATGTGAGCTGGGGCTGAATATGATATTATGCTCAGCTTTGCTCCTCCTCAGTGGCCGGTGGCGCCATGCAGGCACCGGTCATTTAGGTCACACAGGTTATCAGTAAGGATGTTTGATATTGGCTTTTTTACCGATATACCGATATTGTCCAACTCTTAATTTCCGATACCGATATCAACTGATACCAATATATGTGGGGTCCCCCCCCCCCCCCAAAACTGAATAATTTCAGGTAATTAACATTACATATCTCTCTTGTTGTGGAATTAACAACATTATGCATACTTTTGACAATAAATAAAATAAGAATTTGTTCTTACTTGCTTGCCTGGGTAAATAAAGGTTAAATAAATGTAAAAAAAAGAAAAAGGTCAACGTTATCAGGTCAATGTATTCTAATCCTGGGTGCCTGGGCTTGGCTAGGGAGACAGTATATATGAGAGAGAGAGAGCGAGAGAGAGAGAGAAATAGATATCTAAATCAATCTAAATAAGTATAGATAAACAGGGGGGTTTGGAAAATGGGATTGTGGCCATTTATACAGACTATTAAATTTTTATGTTACGCTAGTATGTCGCCATCTTGGGACCTGAAATCTGACCCCTTTTCCAGTAGACTGCGTTCTGGGCACCGGCTGCGCCTAAGTTCAGTCCCCCTGCGCCTGTGGTAGTGGTAGTGTACCCTGCCCAGTTCTGGCTTGTGTGGTAGTGGCTCATACAAATCAGCCCATGGTTTGATGGAATTACGTCACAGGAAAAGCTTCAGGCAGAGAGAGAGAGGGAGGCAAACATCAATTGCTATTATACAGAGCCAAAACAGTGCCGACCTCAGAACTAAAGTATACAGCCAACCATTACTTCTTCTAAATGTCTTGGAGAAACACTGCCAACGGATCTCTGTTCTAGGTTGAGAGGCATATTCTGCTTCAGTCTCTGTTGTAGACTGATGGTGTCTCTCTGTTTCCCCCTGCAGGCAGAAAAGAAGTTCTACAATGGCCTGTTGTATTATGGAGAAGGAGGTAATGTTACCTAATGTTTCTCCCACATAATTTCAGTATTGTCCCCAGAATTTCAGTATTTTCTTCGCTGCATATTGTCCCCCAATGATCTTGCATGCAAATTAAATCAAGTGTGTTTGTGTGTGTGTGTTCAGTCCCTGACACCAGTGTGGTTGAGGGAGAATCTCAGATCCAGATGGGACGATTCATCTCGTTCCTTCAGGTGAGATGTGACTCAATCATTCACTCAGTCACTGATTCAGTCACTGATTCAGTCATTCACTCAGTCACTGATTCAGTCACTGATTCAGTCATTCAATCAGTCACTAATTCAGTCATTCACTCACAACAATTCAACATTGCTGATTTATTTTGCACATCCAATGCATCTCATACACATCCCAAAACTCTCAACTGTAAGTACAACTGGACATTGATCATTAGAACCCTGCCCGCTGCTGCCAATAACTCAAATAGCTTTTATTTAAATCCTTCAAGTTTGTGGTGCACATTTATGACCCATAGAGGATGCACTCTATTGATTTTGGTGACCCCATGATATTTACTGTAGCGCCACCATCAGGCCAAATCTTTTAGAAAATCTTTATAATTAGTGTATCTTTAATACCTTTTGTTCAAATCTCTCCCTACTTCTCGCCCCTCCCCCTCTCTTTCTCTTTCTCTCTCTCTCCCCCACTCTGTAGGAGCTGTCGTGTTTTGTATCCAGGTGTTATGAGGTGGTGGTCAACATTATTCACCAACTGGCTGCACTCTACAACAGCAACAAGTAAGACATACAGCTAGGTTTAACTGTACTCTCTCTCAACAAGTAAGACATACAGCTAGGTTTAGCTGTACTCTCTCTCAACAAGTAAGACCCACAGCTAGGTTTAGCTGTACTCTCTCTCAACAAGTAAGACCCACAGCTAGGTTTAGCTGTACTCTCTGTTACAGTGGGTGACAATATTGTCACAAGGAAAGATGAAATTACCTACCTGGGTTCCATCCTAGAGGCTAATCTCTCCTGTGACAAAATGGCATCCAATGTAATAAAAAAAGTCAACCAACGAACTCGATTCTTGTACCGGATCTCCTCTCTGGTAAACAAGAATACCCTGAAGACTCTGGCAGGAGCACTCATTCAGGGGTACTACGACTATGCTTGCACCTCATGGTACCAAAGCACCTCAAAGGCGCTAAAAACAAAATTACAAACATCTCAAAACAAACTGGTCAGACTACTGCTTGACCTTACTCCTAGAACCCACCTCACCCCTGCCCACTTTGACAACCTAGGATGGCTTAGAGTAGACGACAGAGTACAGCAACTTGCAATGGGCCTGGTCTACAAGATACACTACACGACCAAGGTACCCATGTACATGTCAAAATACTTCCCAAAGGTCAGTGAATACCACGATCACAACACCAGAGGGAGCTCCACAAATCATGTTAAACCCAGATTCGGCTCAAATAAGGGACTAAACACGTTTCGCAATTATGCCACATCAATGTGGAACGCCCTACCCAAAGCTGTAAAGGAATGTGGATCACTACCCACTTTCAAAACCTCTCTCAAGGGACACCTACGGGAGACTGCAATTCAACACTGGCCCCTGTAAATATCCTAACCCAACCCCCTCCAATGTACAGTCATTTACCTAGTATGGTTTTGTCAATAGTCCAATGTACAATTTTGTTTGTTTGTACAGTGTCTCCCCCCCCCCCCCTCAATGTACAGTTTTGCTTGTATATACAGTGTGCCCCCCCCCCCCCCCCAACCACCTCCAATGTAGATTACCCAGTATGGTTGTCAATATCCCAGTGTACCCAACCCCCCCCACCCAACCTCCTCCAATGTACAGTTTCTACGTCAAATGTATATACTCCCTTTTCCTGACTCCTTCTGTATCACAAACAGTACTGTATTTGCAAATCTGGTATGTCATAAATGTATAGATGTAGCAGTACTGACTATCTGTATGTCATGTATGTCATATATGTCCTGATGAATTGAAAATGGGGGACCCTGATGTAAACAAGACGAAAGTCTTTCTCTGGTCTGCATCCCCTTAACAATTGTGTGTATTGAGCTGTACTGTATTGTACCCATTCTGCAATCTGTTAATAAAGTTTTCAATCAATCTCTCTCTCAACAAGTAAGACCCACAGCTAGGTTTAGCTGTACTCTCTCTCAACAAGTAAGACTTACAGCTAGTGTGAGTTCTACTCTTTTTCAACAAGTAAGACATACAGCTAGCATGAGGTATACTCTCTCTCAACAAGTGAGACCTACAGCTAATTCAGTTATCTTTAAAAGTTCACCCGAGATCATTGCATACAATACTGAGAGAGACAGAGACCACAGTTACTGAGTGAGTATACTTAGGCACCGGTGGAGCATGTTTGATGTTGACTGATCGCTATTGTAATAAAACTTGTCTTGTAGGGGGGCCACAAAAATAATAGAATCATCTGGAGTCCATTTCCAGGTGAGTTACTGTGATCCTATGAGCAGCGTTCTGTTCTTATGCAGGACTGAAAAGCATGGAAATGTACCTGTTCTGTCTAGACTGTGTTATACTGTGTATTTACCTGCTCTGTCTAGACGGTGTGTTATAGTGTGTATTTACCTCTCTGTCTAGACGGTTTGTTATAGTGTGTATTTACCTGCTCTGTCTAGACGGTGTGTTATAGTGTGTAATTACCTCTCTGTCTAGACGGTGTGTTATAGTGTGTATTTACCTGCTCTGTCTAGACGGTGTGTTATAGTGTGTATTTACCTGCTCTGTCTAGACGGTGTGTTATAGTGTGTATTTACCTCTCTGTCTAGACGGTGTGTTATAGTGTGTATTTACCTGCTCTGTCTAGACGGTGTGTTATAGTGTGTATTTACCTGCTCTGTCTAGACCAGGGGTCTCAAACTCAATTGTGGGGCGGCGTGGCTCAGGGGTAGAGCGGGTTGTCCAATGATCCAAGGGTTGGTGGTTCGAATCCCGCTCAAGCCCATGTCCATCCCACTGCCGTTGTGTCCTTGGGCAAGACACTTAACCTACTTGCCTCGTATGAATGTGTATGCATGTGAATGAATGTTGGTGGTGGTCGGAGGGGCCGTAGGCGTTGATTATTCGCCACGCTTCCGTGAGTCTGCCTCAGGGCAGCTCTGGCTGCAATTGTAGCTTACCACCACCGGTATGACTGTGTATGAACGAATAATGGACTCTGTGAAGCGCTCTGGGTCAGTGAAGAGCGCTATATAAATCCAAGTCATTATTATTATTATTATTAATTTACCTGGGGGCCACTGGAGGTAGAGTCTGGGTGAGGCTGGGCCGCATCAAATATTCCACAAAAAAAGGGTTTCAAGTATTAAAAAAAAAGTACAACTGATCCAATCTTCTCAATTTTTAGCAATAACATTTCAGAACATGAACAGTTCTTCAGAACATGAACGGTTCTTCAGGCTTCTCAGTGGTGTCAGTGGACTCATCCACAGCTATGGAAATGCACTGTGCATAGAACACTATTATTATCTTTTTATTAATATGGTTTTATTATTATCCTAAAGTAAGTTAATGTAGATGACTCAAAAGTATAATTGCCTGTATTATAAAAAAAATTGGTAAAAACCATATTATGCGTTTTCATCAATAAATAAATGCCCCAAATTTTTTTATAGATTGGGGGCCCCACATTTTTTTATAGATTGGGGGCCCACAAATTGATTCTTTCATGCGGCCCAGAATCTCCAGCTACGCCCCCTGGCTGGAACTCAGGATGAACGCATATTTTTCCGTCCATTCAATTTTGAATTGCAGTCGACTTTTCTTTTACTGACCATCTTTGAAAATGCCATATTTTTCTGCTGGCTGCCTGCTGGCGAAAATAGGCTAATAGCTACATTTATCTCACAGAGATAAAACTGGGAGCGAGTTTACTGTAGATGCGCTGCCAACTCTGCTCCGACTTGAACTGAAAGAGAGACGACATGCAGTCCGTGAAGACCCGCCCTACTCTCCTACTCTGCCTCTGATTCGCAGACTGGGTGCGGTGGAAAAACGCTGACGGGACGCGTATGTGATTGGACCAGACCCGTACACCGACACAGGCAGTGGCAGTGCAGCCGGACATGCAGAGCACTGCTCGCAGAGGAGAGAGATAGTAGCGAGGATGCATTTGCTTCCACTTTATTTGATATCACTCCGGAATCACGTTTCAACCAAGTTACTAACATAACATTGCTGTCATGAGCCTGCACTATGTTAGCCTACAATTTATAAAATAAATAAAACGTCCAACTCTCGCGCAACGACTCGGCAAACAGTTGCGCGCGGGCCGCATTAACACTAAACTTTGATGTCCAGTAGGGCAGGGGTTCTCAACCTTTCTGCTGCCAAGGCACCCCTGTGTTCAATAAAATATTCCAGGGCACCCCTACATACGATAAAGACTTTTCCGGTCCTGTCTTTTTTGCTACAATGATGACAAAAGTGCTTGCTTTCAAAATAATGTTTATTTAAGAAACCGGGAAACACATTTGTGTGTATATGCAGGCTATATAATGCATTATTAACAGGTGTTTCAGGTCTAAATGGCTTAGTACGGTTGACATTACACTGCTTGTAGTAGTAAATCAAATAGCATATTTCTTTAAATAAAATTACAGAAAATGATCACTAAAGTGCTATCTGTTGTATCATGTATTTTTTTTTAAATACAGAAAAGGATCACCAAATTACCATTTCTCAAAAAATATAAATAAATACAGAAAATAAGCACTTGTTCACTCAGTGGACATTTCTAGCTCAATGCGAGGTCTGCTGCTGCTGGCTAATAATACCGTCAATACGTGGAGAGATCTTTGGCAACACACATGTCATCCTCAAGGCTCAACTTTGCCCTATATTTTGTTTTCAGAGCTGTCATGGATGAAAAGCCAAGTTCACACAGATATGTGGTGCTGAATGGTATCAACACCTTAACTGCTGCATCATGAGATACTTGGTACTCAGCACCACACTCTGAAACTAGCTCTCCAGGTGGTATCAGATGAGATTTCAATGAGTTCTTCCAACAGTTTGGATGGAAATGTGTCAGGAAGCTATGTCTCAATGTTGTCTGTAAAGTATTTTTTTATCCAAGGTGATCCTTTTCTGTGTTTTATTAAATAATGATTTTCAGATTTTGAGAAATGGTCAAACTTATCCAAATATGGTATTTTCATGGAAAACAGTGCAGCTGCAACAGATAGCACTTTAGTGATAATTTTCTGTAATTTTTTTTTTTTTTTTTTTTTTTTTTTTTAAATAAATCTCAAGGCACCCCTGGCAGCTCTCTGCGGCACCCTAGGGAACCCCTGTTGAGAACCGCTGCAGTAGGGGGCCGCAAAATATCATCCCTGCGGGCCGCGAGTTTGAGACCCCTGGTCTAGACCAGTGGTTCCCAAAGTCGGGGTCGCGACCCAAAGGTGGTCCGCGAGCAGCCACGGGTGGTCCGCGAGATGATTAAAAAAAAATTAAAATTATTTTTATTTTTATTTTTTTTATTTTTTTTTGTCAGGCCACTGAACTTAGAAGCAGGCCAGGACAGTGTTTCTAGTTGTATTCTATTCTATTGTATTCTAAAATGTGACTATATGGTTTTATATTAACTTAATAAATAAACAAAAACAAAAAAAATCTACTTATTTCAACGAACATTTCAAACTAAATAACAGATTATGTACATAAAACGCTGAAAACAACCGAAGCAACAATAGTATTTTAATGAGGCTATTATTATTATCATTATTATTTTGCAACAAGTTAGCCCTCTCATAAATAGCACATATAAATGAATAACTAACTTGAACTAACTTAATAAGATTGAAGTGATATTTGGCTTAAAAATCGATCGCATGAAAAAAAAAAAAAAAAAAAAAAAAAAAAGTCTGACGATGTGCATTGGGCCGCGGCTCTCTGACGCCTTATTTTCTGGGTCCTGGCCTGAAAAGTTTGGGAACCCCTGGTCTAGACAGTGTGTTATAGTGTGTATTTACCTGCTCTGTCTAGACGGTGTGTTATAGTGTGTATTTACCTCTCTGTCTAGACGGTATGTTATAGTGTGTATTTACCTCTCTGTCTAGACGGTGTGTTATAGTGTGTATTTACCTCTCTGTCTAGACGGTGTACGAGCACCTTGGAGAGCTGTTGGTAATTCTGCTCACGCTGGATGAGATCATGGAGAACCATGGAACCCTGAAAGATCACTGGAAGATGTACAAGAGGTGCACACACACACACACACACACACAGTTTAAATTGATATAATGAATATCCACAACACTTACTCCACACACATACTCGCATACATCATTTTAACTAAATCCAAAGTTCTCATCATGTACACACACACCTATATACACACACTCGCATACATACACCCATATACTGTACACATACACACACCCACGTACACACACCCATATACACACACTCATATACACACACTCGCGTACACACACACACCCACATAGACACACACACCCACATAGACATGTCCCAGCAGTGATGTACACATGTGTGTGTGTGTGTGTGTATGGGTGTAAAAAGTACCCCGAAATTATACTTAAGTGAAAGTATGGGTACCGTCTCAAAATCTTACTCAAGTAAAAGTCAGAGTATCTGGCTAAAAACACACTTGAGTAAAAGTAAAAAAGTTTCTACTTTAAAATGTACTTAATAAGTACTAAAAAGTAAACACTTTTTTTATTGCAAGGGATAGACCAGGGGTCTCAAACTCATTCCATCGTGGGCTAAGTTTTCATTTGATAGGAAATTATTCTTTTGATAGCAGGTGTTTAATCAAAGATCCCCGCTTTCTAGTCTTGCACAAGGACCAATCAGCATGGGGGTATGGGCAGGTTAATTTTCCATTGATGGGGATTTGATTGCCGGTTTTTAAATAAAGTGCGGCCGCAGGATTAATAACGTTAACCTTAGTTCGACCAGAGAAACAAATATACTAATTAAAATGGTTGGACCTGAGCGGTCAGGTGGCGTAGCGGAGATTGCGTTCGTCACCAACCCCGGAGACGCTGGATTCGCCTGTTCGAATCCAGCTCACAGCTCCGGGGTTGTCACCAGCTTGGCTGGCCGTTCACACTAATACAATTGGCAGTATTAGAGGGTGGGAGAAGCTGGCGGGGTGGGTCCGGGTCGTTGTAAACAGCGACTCCTACAGTTCGGTCGGGGCGCCTGCTAAGCGCGGATAGGATCTAAGGGCGGTAGTGTGATCCTTCCACACGTTACACGCTCTCAGTGAGAGTCCGCGCTGCCAGGTGAAAAGAAGCGGTTGATTGGCTAGACGTGTGTCGGAGGAAGCACGTGATAGCCTCCACTCTCCCAGACCGACTGTGGGGGGTAAGTGCGCAGCGACCAGGAAGGGGATTGGGAATTGGCATAACGACTAACATTGGGATGGGAGAAAATCGGAGGAAAAAGGAGGGGGAAAAAGACAAATAAAAAAAAATAAAAAAAAATGGTTGGACCTGCGAGATTTGTACTTTGTAGGTCTGCATTTGAAATGTAAGGAGTAAAAAGTTTCTTTTCTCTGAAATGTAATTGAGTAAAAGTACAGACATCACCTGCAATAAGGCCAGCATACTTCTTCTATTGAATCAGTCAAATACCTTCCTCGTTGCGCTCACTTCAACAAGAACCTTGCATATCTGAACGTTGCTATTTAATGGATGGTATATTTTGTTTATTTTTTTATATCTTTATCACTATTTAACTGAGGTCTTTGCCAATGAGATTGCCGCTCTTGACATGTAATAATAATAATAATAATTGATTGGATTTATATAGCGCTCTTCACTGACCCAGAGCGCTTCACAGAGTCCATTATTCGGTCATACACAGTCATACCGGTGGTGGTAAGCTACAATTGCAGCCAGAGCTGCCTTGAGGCAGACTCACGGAAGCGTGGCGAATAATCATCGCCTACGGCCCCTCCGACCACCACCAACATTCATTCACATGCATACACATTCATACGAGGCAAGTAGGTTAAGTGTCTTGCCCAAGGACACAACAGCAATGGGATGGACATGGGCTTGAGCGGGATTCGAACCACCAATCCTTCGATCATTGGACGCCCCGCTCTACCCCTGAGCCATAGCCGCCCCACATGTATGTATTTGTTGACTAATAAAACCTTTGTCTATGGATAAAAAAGTACAAGTATACAAACCTAATAATACTTCAGTAAAGTACAAATCCCCAAAAACAGTACTTAAGTATTGTAACAAAGTACAATTACTCAAGTACTTTACACCTTTGTGTGTGTGTGGTGTGTGTGCGCAGGTTACTGAAGTCAGTGCACCACAACCCGGGGAAGTTCTCTATTCCTGAAGAGAAGCTGAAGCCGTTTGAGAAGCTGCTGCTGAAGCTGGAGGGCCAGCTGCTGGACGGCATGATCCTCCAGGTAACATCCTCTAAGGTCCCCGGTTCGATTCCGGCCCCTCCTGGCAGCGTGTCGAGGTGTCCTTGAGCTTGTGCATGTTCTCCCTGTGCTCGCAAGGCCCCCCCCCCCCCCCCCCCCCGCCAGAAAAAGAGATAAACCCACAGTGGAAAAAAATTCATAACAGATCACTAACACTTGCTGGTCCCGGGGCGTGGCACAGAGTGACATTTCATCGACGACCCATAGAATAGGACTGAAACGGAGGTGTAGAGACTGCTAGAACAGGACTGAAACAGAGGTGTAGAGACTGCTAGAACAGGACTGAAACAGAGGTGTGGAGACTGATAGAACATGAGTGAAACAGAGGTATATAGACTGATAGAGCAGGACTGAAACAGAGGTGTGGAGACTGCTAGAACATGACTGAAACAGAGGTTTATTTTTTTTGCGAGGCCCCCCTTTTTCATCACAGACCTAAAATCTAGTTTTGCTTATATGCTTATATATTTCACATTAGACACGTTTGTAGAATGTGTCTGACTTGTTCCGGGCTCTGCAGATATACTATTGGAGCTCTGTGGCTCTGCAGATACACTATTGGAGCTCTGCGGCTCTGCAGCAGATATACTATTGGTTTTAACGAGGGGAGGGGTTACAGGTAAGGTACAGTCGGCCGGCATGCGTCTGACTATTTCCACGGGAGCGCGTGCAGCATTGGAGGTTATGCCAGCCAAGACGAAGAGGACGGTCGTTCGGCAGATGGACTGAAGATGAAAGTTGTTGCATGTTAGAAAGTTCAGTCAGGCTAGCCATGTCGGCTTAGCTAAAGGCAGGGACAGCTAGTTAGCTTTAGCTATGTTATCGAGTGCTAACGTGTGGTTCAGTCGGGCTAGCCATGTCGGCTAGTAGCTTAGCTAAAGGCTAACTAGTTAGCTACATTAGCGAGTGCTAACATGTGGTTCAGTCGGGCTAGCCATGTCGGCTAGTAGCTTAGCTAAAGGCTAACTAGCATTAGCTAACGCTAGCTACGTTATCGAGTGCCAGCGTGTGGTTTAGTCGGGCTAGCCATGTCGGCTAGTAGCTTAGTGTTGAATGCCCACGCTCGCTCTTAGGTCAGATCGATAACTTCATAACTCATTGGTCTGCCTATCTACACCTCAAACAGCGTCCTGTGAAGTGGTTGACACGCAGAACCAACCGAGTCTACAAAATGTTGTTGTTACCACCGACCGACAAGAGACAGCGAATGCACCGTTCCGACCCCCGTCAGTCATCGACCTTTAACGTCGAGTGATTGAAGTTGCGGAATCTTTTATTTTATTTGCACTGGGAAGGACTCTCTATATTCAGAGGAGGTCCATTTCCCTAATCCGTTACACGTATTTATCACTATATGGCATTACTTGATAAAACCATTATACAGAATGCACCTTTAGTCCTTAATGCATAATCATAAGTCTCCTTTTACTCCGTAGGGATAAAGCCTATAGTTATAGTTATATCCCCATTATAGCTAGGGATAAAGCCACTTACACATATTATCACTATATGGCTTTACTTGATAAAACCAGGTTTATCAGATTCCACCTTTAGTCCTTAATGCATAATCATAAGTCTCCTTTTACTCCGTAGGGATAAAGCCTATTATTCTATTTTACATCATTAATCAAAAAATGCATGGGGTGAAGTTACAATGCAAAACACATTTCATGCTTACCCGGTCGTCTGGTCAGAAGAAAGGATACAAATCATATTTATAAAGAGGTAATTTTAATTAGAAAAAGCTAGTTACAAAAAGATACTGAAGTGGAAAGCACCCAATTCAGTTTAAAATAAGCACAGAACAAAACATCTCATCATGGACGGCTTTTGCCCCGTGTCGAGCACCATTCTTCTCATCTCTCCAGAAAGTCTCTAAGCATCTGCTTCCTCTCTCTCCAGCTCAGTGTAAAAATCTCACTCTTGAAAGGGCAACCGTCCCTTTTATATCCATCTTACAATCTTTCCGATTGGTCTACACACAGTGATGTCAAATGGTCGTCATTTCTGTTTAGCAAATTACAATACGTAATTCGTATGAGCTCCTCCTTCTTGATACTAACGTTACTTCTCGTTACCTAGTGGTTTTTAAGTAACAGAAAGTCCCTTATCCCTTCAGAACAGACAACTGCTTTGTCTGTGGGGATCACGTGACATGGTACTGGGCACGAAGCCATCCCTAGGATTTCTTATCAAGCTTCCTAAAAGATCTCCTCCAGAAAGCAGTTTTTACCCATCATTCTTTTAGTATTATTCTCTAATGACAGTTAATTCCTATTAATTATAAGCATGCCATTTATGAACTTTTACTGTACACATTAAACATTTAATTGTTATATAGTTTCTTTTTTAAGATCTCCCTCTATAGATTGAGGACTCCCTGTTTTTCAACCAGCAACCCTTCCTCCCCTTCCTGTCTGAAAGGGTTAACATCTTACAGCTCTCTTATCTCCTTCGCTGGGGCCCACATTCCGCAGGTTTCCTCCCTTTTGCCTGTGAAGCACTGTGGAGAACAGACCTCTCTTTATGGAGACATTTAAAGGCTCAGTTCCATCATAGTCTTTCCAGAGTTTAGTTTTAAAGATTTATATAAACTGTGGCATTTCACACATACGATACTGGTATAGGGTTCAATTCCCTGTTCTACCTAATACCATACAACTATTCGGTCTCTCTCTCTTTGTCTATGTCTCTTTCCTTCTCTCCATCTCTGTCTGTCTCTCTGTCTATATCTCTGTGTGTGTGTGCGTGTGTGTGTGTCTCTCTCTCACACTATGTCTCTCTCCTTGTGTGTGTGTGCGTGTGTGTGTGTCTCTCTCTCACACTATGTCTCTCTCCTCTCCTTGTGTGTGTGTGTGTGTCTCTCTCTCACACTATGTCTATTTCTTTGTGTGTGTGTGCGTGTGTGTGTGTCTCTCTCTCACACTATGTCTCTCTCCTTGTGTGTGTGTGTGTGTGTCTCTCTCTCACACTATGTCTCTCTCCTTGTGTGTGTGTGCGTGTGTGTGTGTCTCTCTCTCACACTATGTCTCTCTCCTCTCCTTGTGTGTGTGTGCGTGTGTGTGTGTCTCTCTCTCACACTATGTCTCTTTCTTTGTGTGTGTGTGCGTGTGTGTGTGTCTCTCTCTCACACTATGTCTCTCTCCTTGTGTGTGTGTGTCTCTCTCTCACACTATGTCTCTCTCCTTGTGTGTGTGTGCGTGTGTGTGTGTCTCTCTCTCACACTATGTCTCTCTCCTTGTGTGTGTGTGCGTGTGTGTGTGTCTCTCTCTCACACTATGTCTCTCTCCTTGTGTGTGTGTGCGTGTGTGTGTGTCTCTCTCTCACACTATGTCTCTCTCCTTGTGTGTGTGTGCGTGTGTGTGTGTCTCTCTCTCACACTATGTCTCTCTCCTTGTGTGTGTGTGCGTGTGTGTGTGTCTCTCTCTCACACTATGTCTCTCTCCTTGTGTGTGTGTGCGTGTGTGTGTGTCTCTCTCTCACACTATGTCTCTCTCCTTGTGTGTGTGTGCGTGTGTGTGTGTCTCTCTCTCACACTATGTCTCTCTCCTTGTGTGTGTGTGCGTGTGTGTGTGTCTCTCTCTCACACTATGTCTCTCTCTCTCTCCCCTCTCCCCTCTGCTGAGGCCCACATTCCCCAGGTTGCCTTGCAGATATTAAAGGCTCATTTCCATTTTTTATAAGTAGAGCCAGCATAAAGCTATCTTCCAAAGTTCAGTTTAAAGATTATACTGGTCACATAGGAACGACTCAGGATGTCATTGTCCAAAAGTGTCGCTTGTTTTGTGACACTTTACACTTAGCTAAAGGCTAACTAGCGTTAGCTAACGCTAGCTAACTAGCGTTAGCTACGTTATCGAGTGCTAACGTGTGGCAGATAAACTAGGACTCCCAAGTTCATCCCAACGGGGGGACAATATCATGGATGCTGGTGAACTTTTTCATCTCCACGGTAGGAAAATGCGTTGACGTCGTCGTCTCCTTCCAACTTTGCCATTGATTCTGCGTTAGGGTGAGTTTTTCATGCAATCTATTCAGTTCCCGCCGTGGTCTCTGTCTCTCTGTCTTCTGTTGTGCTGCACCCCGCCATGGTGTGTCTCTTTCTCTTTCTCTTTCTCTCTCTCTCTCTCTCTCTCTCTCTCTCTCTCAATTCAATTCAAATGGGATTTATTGACATGGGAAACATACGTTTACATTGCCAAAGCCAAACAAAACAAAGGAATCAAACGGATAAAACAAAAGAAATCAGTACATTACAGAAGGAATTTCTTGTACAGTCTTTATGGTGGTTGTATTCCGTTGGATGTCCTTTTCTTGTCACAGCAGCTCACAAATCTGGCTGCTGTGTTTGCACATTCTTGTATTTCTCCCAGTAGGTATGGGAGTTTTGAGTTATTGTCCATGCTTTCAAAGTCTCTTTGGGTGTTTGCAATTTGTGGGAAGTATATGTCTCTTGTTAAGAAGTGGAGCTCTGTTTCCACCTCATCTTGTGTGCAGTGGGTGCATAGTCTGTCTTCGCTTGGGAGCCAGGTCTGCCTATGGCGGCCTTTCTCAATGGCTAGGCTGTGCTCGCTGAGTCTGTACCTAGTCAAGGATCTTCTTAGTATTGGGTCAGTCACAGTGCTCAGGTATTCTGCCACTGTGTACTCTCTGTTTAGGGCCAAATAGCATTTCAATTTGCTCTGGTTTTGGGTTGTTTCTTTCCAATGTGTCTCTCTCTCTCTCTCTGGCCTTGCTCTGGTGGAGGGTGTGCCACTGTGTGTGTGCCATCATGTTACCGTTAGCCTCAGTTAAACCTTGCGACGCCTCGTTAGATGAAGCTGTGTTCTGAGGTGTCCTGTGTGCTGAGCTGTGTTCTGAGCTGTGTTCTGAGCTGTGTGCTGAGCTGTGTTCTGCATGTGTTCTGTGTTCTGAGGTGTCCTGTGTTCTGAGCTGTGTGCTGAGCTGTGTTCTGTGCTGTGTTCTGCATGTGTTCTGTGTTCTGAGCTGTGTTCTGAGATGTGTTCTGAGCTGTGTTCTGTGCTGTGTTCTGCATGTGTTCTGTGTTCTGAGCTGTGTTCTGAGATGTGTTCTGTGTTCTGAGCTGTGTTCTATGCTGTGTTGTGTTCTGAGCTGTGTTCTGAGCTTATATAGTGCTTTTACTAACTATTAGGGATGCCCCGATCGATCGGCCACCGATCGTTATCGGCCGATACTCAGTATAAATATGCAATCTGTGAATTCCGATAATTAGTCATATTCGCCGATAGCGGAAACCGATCAAGCGAAGCTCTCACTCGCTGTCTGTCTCAGACACACACGACCTGCAAACTGCCGCTGCTCCTCCTCCCTAGCCCCGCCCGCCCCCGTGTAGAGTTTGTAAACAAAGAGGTGCGGCTCCTCTGCTCGAGTCTGTAGTGCACTGCATTCGACCTGCGCTAACGTTAGCTACCTAGCTATCGTTACTGTTTAAACAAAATTACCCAGTCAACTATTCACGTTTAGTAGGCATTGTCTAACGGTATTTAGCCGGCTAGCTACCGATAGCTCCTGATATCAACAAATGATCCAGAAAGTCTAGTAGTTCATGTTCATACCTCAGTTAGCTTGCGTTAGCTGACGTTCGTTTACTGTTCAAAACGAAATGTCCCATTGAACTAAAGTTCTGTCTTAACGTCATCTAGCCGGCTAGCAGTAGCTACAGATAGCTCTTGATATCAATGTCTTATAACATTGATTTAATGCGTATTCGAGCTGAGGGCTTGCTGAATGTGAAACGACCAAAGCACTTAACGTTACCAATGGGGTCCCGCTGCAGCGCCGGAGAATCCTTTTGAGCTGGGCTACTAGAGTACACACAGACAGTGGAGCTGTTTGCAGATAGTGAGCATTTTGACTTGTTGCGTGGTGGCGATGTCTCGCAGTCGCAGATAATACAAGTACAAGTCTAATTATATAATATATATATTTTATAAAAAAAAAAAAGAAAAAAAAAATTTATATAAAATAATTTTTAATTTCTTTTTAATCAAAAACAATCGGTATCGGATCGGTATCGGCCGATATGGATCACGACGATCGGTGATCGGTATCGGTGGCAAAAAACGTGATCGGGGCATCCCTACTAACTATATTATATTTCTCTCTCCTCTGGTCAGGGGCAAAATAGTATACGAACAGATCGAAAAGTACCTCGCGGAAAAAAATCGAATCTACGAATTCCAATCTGGCTTCAGAACATCCCACTCCACTGACACATGCCTTCTCTACTTGAACGACCACATCAAACAAGAGGTGGACGCGGGCAAATACTGCGGCATGGTCATGCTGGACCTACAAAAGGCCTTCGACACTGTCAATCACACCATTCTGATTGACAAGCTAAAAGCAATTGGTTTTGATAGTTTATCAGTGAGCTGGATACAATCCTACCTGGAGGGGAGGGAACAGATGGTGGAAGTAAACGGTACCCTATCCCCCCCCCTCACAGTGAGCTGTGGTGTTCCACAAGGAAGCATACTAGGACCGCTACTATTCCTAATTTATGCAAATGACATGTCGTCAGCTTGTGACTGCAACTTGTTCCTGTTTGCGGACGACTCAGCCCTGCTGGTCTCTGACAAGAACAAGTTACAGGTTGAAAAAGCCCTCAGCTCGGAACTAGGCAAAATCTGCATATGGCTCGCCGACAACAAACTATCATTACACATGGGCAAAACAGAGTCCATTCTCTTCGGTTCAAATAACAAACTCAGCAAGACCGACGGCTTCTCGGTTACAGTGGGTGACAATATTATCACAAGGAAAGATGAAATTACCTACCTGGGTTCCATCCTAGAGGCTAATCTTTCCTGTGACAAAATGGCATCCAATGTAATAAAAAAAGTCAACCAACGAACGCGATTCTTGTACCGGATCTCCTCTCTGGTAAACAAGAATACCCTGAAGACTCTAGCAGGAGCACTCATTCAAGGGTACTACGACTATGCTTGCACCTCATGGTACCAAAGCACCTCAAAGGCACTAAAAAACAAATTACAAACATCTCAAAACAAGCTAGTCAGACTACTACTTGACCTGACTCCTAGAACCCACCTCACCCCTGCCCACTTTGACAACCTAGGATGGCTTAGAGTAGACGACAGAGTACAGCAACTTGCAATGGGCCTGGTCTACAAGATACACTACGCGACCAAGGTACCCATGTACATGTCAAAATACTTCCCAAAGGTCAGTGAATACCACGATCACAACACCAGAGGGAGCTCCACAAATCATGTAAAACCCAGATTCGGCTCAAACAAGGGACTAAACACGTTTCGCAATTATGCCACATCAATGTGGAACGCCCTGCCTAAAGCTGTAAAGGAATGTGAATCACTACCCACCTTCAAAAACACTCTCAAAAAACACCTACGTGAGACTGCAATTCGAAACTGGCCCCTACAAATGTCCTAACCTAGTTGTACAGTAAATGACCAAGTAAGGCTTTGTCAATATTCCAATGTACAGTGTAAAATGTGTGTGTGTCCCCTACCCAACCCCCCCCCCCCCCCACCTCCAATGTACAGCCCTCACCCAACCCCACCCCACCAACCTCCTCCAATGTACAGTTTCTACGCCAAATGTATATACACTCCTTTTCTGGACACTTTTGTATCACAAACAGTACTGTTTTTGCAAATCTGATATGTCATAAATGTATAGATGTAGCAGTACTGTCTATCTGTATGTCATGTATGTCATATATGTTATGATGAATTGAAAATGGGGGACCCTGGTGTAAACAAGACGAAAGTCTTTCTCTGGTCTGCATCCCCTTAACAATTGTATGTATTGAGATGTACTGTACTGTACCCATTCTGCAATCTGTTAATAAACTTTTCAATCAATCAATCAATCAATTGCCGGGTCTGTGCAGCGATTACACTGTATATTGACTGTAGAACGGGAGCTCTCTCTCGCTCTCTCTCTCTCTCTCTCTCTTGCTATATGTTGACTGTATCATGCCCAGCCTCGGGCAGCGCTATTATTTAAGAATATGTTGACTGTATGATTTTTTTTTTTTAATTAAAATAAAATGTTTTAATATAAAATTCTTATTTTTATTTATTTTTAATTTTTTTACCTTTTTAGGGGGAGGGCTCGCATTTAAATCTCGCACAGGGCCTCGCATTTCTCCCAGGCGGCCCTGGAACCAAGCATGATGGAATGATGGAAATAAGTCCTGAGCCCTCATTTATCAATGGTGCATACGCACAGATATGTGCGTAAACCATGCGTACGATCATTTCTAAGCAAAGTGTGGGACTTAACTTATCAATTTGAACATGTGCTTGACATTGTGCGTATATATACGCACAGCTCAGCCTCAGACCGTGCGCCCAGCGGTAGAATATGAAGACTGCAGACGGACGGCATATGCTTTCATCAGTTTCTTTCATGCATTAGTTTCAACAATGACGTGTTCTGTATGACCCGTAATTCACTATAGTTCATTGTAAAATAGCGACATTAGTGTAATTATTGTCAAACCCTAAATAGCATTTGGAATAGGTACTTCCAAATGAATTCAGCCTGGTTCATAGCGTTATTATAGGAATACTTCTCGCGGTGTGCCCTCAGATGTTTTCAGAGATATAGGGCAGTCTATTTGCAGAGAGAGAACATAATAATATTAAGTAGAGTCCGCTACCCGAGACGCATTCTCCTTGATTTGTACCGCAATTTGAGACCCAAATTGGAGCGTGGAGCAAAACGCAGTGTTGGATGTCGTAATTTCCCCAATCCCCAACTACATACAATATCCATATATCAATAACAGGAGGCCAAGAGAGGATTTTACGCCAGGTTACCCAACATCATCGGAGCAATAGACTGTACCCATGTAGCTTTCAAAGCTCCATCAATAAACAAATCCAGTAATGTGAACGGGATTCCACTCGGTCAATGTACAGATAATCTGCGATGCACATTTTGGCTGATAATGTCGTTGCCGGTGGCTGGGAGGAACACGACTCATTCAGGCCTAATTGTATTTAATTCAATTGTAATGTTATTACTGGGGTATCTGTAATTAAAACATCACTTAAATGCAGATCAGGGTTATCCATTGACTGAAGCCATAATGACTCTGACCAAAACCATGGACCACGGAGCGCACAATAGGCATTTTAGAGCGCAGAGTTGGCCTGCTGAAATTGATTTCATTTCAGTTATTACAGTGCTTAATGTCGGGTCAGCTTGTAATTTATTTCTGTCAATGTGCTGGTTCTGTAGCAGGACTGGGTCAGTCAACATCCTTGGCTCCCGGCGCACCGAAGATAGTCTACACGCTCCCTCCTCCTCAGCGGAGTTGTCTGTGAACTTGACAACTTCATTGGATTTATTTATTCTCTAAAAATATCTATAATCATACGATTAAATATTGGTTAAAATAAAACGCTAAATACTATTATTCTGTGTCATGTTTCCAAATAAGATTGTTCACAACGGGAAATGCTGTATACGTTGAATTAGTTGGTTAGACCTCGGTGATCAATCTCGCTCTCAGTGAAGTTTCTCATAGTTCGCTCGGCTTAGTCCATTATTTCACATCCCATGGGGGTGTTTCATTACCATATATGGATAATCATGCACGAGCATAGACGGTAAGAACAATGGTATTTATCAACACGGAGTGTGCATAGGACCCGTGTACGCGCACGTGTGATAAATCCCGATTTTTCTAAATACTGTGCGTAGGAAAAAAAATTTGACCCGACGTGGCCAAACCCGACTTGTTGCGGCAAATAACATTGCTCAGAAATCGCGAAAATGTCTGGCATTTCAGAAATAGGTAAAAATTGAAATATTGCTTTTTTGACTGCTTTGACATATTCTATATGTTCCCTTATTTGCAAAACTTAATACAATTTGTAAATGAGTTAATTATTGTTATTTGTCCGATAGTATGTGTCCCAAAAAGACTACAGCGCTGGGCTGCATGGGTGTGGTCTGTCTGTGCGTGTTATTCATTCATTAATCACAGGTACTTAGAGAGGTGTTGAAGCACACACAGGCGATAGCTCTCCTTTCTTAATAGCAGAGAGAACGAAATGTTAAATTACACTTATTTTAACGTTATAGCTATAAGTTATAGCAACTTAACTTGTGACCAACACCAGTGTCTATATTACGCGAGTCGAACTGACTCCGAAAAGACTGTTAATCATAAAACGCGAGTCGGGTCGTTTTGTCCCAGACATTAAACAACATTAAATCACATTTAGAATGTCACAAATTTTATGAGCGAACGAATTTCGTTAGAGTGGATTTAATGCAACCTAATGTCATAATAAAGTAATTTAATCGACTATAGTTTACTACTGTTTTCGCCTTGACAGTCGCCACTATGCGCTCACCTCTGCCTTTTAACTGTCATGCTCTTTAGAACAACAGCTTGGCTAGAAAGACTTAACCCTTTGTGTGCCTTGGCTTGACTGCAGCATGGGTACAATACAGTACAGCTCAATACACACAATTGTTAAGGGGATGCAGACCAGAGAAAGACTTTCGTCTTGTTTACATCAGGGTCCCCCATTTTCAATTCATCATATAACCTTTCACTACCACACTACAGAAGGTTAACCTTTCACTACCACACTACAGAAGGTTAACCTTTCACTACCACACTACAGAAGGTTAACCCTTTCACTACCACACTACAGAAGGTTAACCTTTTACTACCACACTACAGAAGGTTAACCTTTCACTACCACACTACAGAAGGTTAACTTTTCACTACCACACTACAGAAGGTTAACCTTTCACTACCACACTACAGAAGGTTAACCTTTCACTACCACACTACAGAAGGTTAACCTTTCACTACCACACACATTTTTAAATAATTTTTAAATATTGCACTACTATTGCACTACTAAAGCTAACTAGCATGTCCTATATGCTCTGTAAATACTAATGTACAGATACCGAGATGGCACACCATGTACCTGTTATTGCACTGTTTATTGGATTCTATTAATATGTTGTACCACTGTATTTTATTGGATTCTATTATATGTTGTACCACTGTATTGCACATCGTCGCGGGCAAGACCAGCCGCATTTCATTGTATACCTGTATGCCGTGACAATTAAAACTCTTGAATCTTGAATCTTGAATTTTTAAATAAACTATCATGATTTTTCCTTTTTCCTCTATGGGTGTTTGCAGTGTCACAAGACAGTCATTGTCATAACAAAGAGCTGGGACGCTGCCAGGTGTTAATTGCCCCAGAGAGAGGGGCGTCTCTACAATTCGTAGCCGCATTTCTGCAGACCCCTCTCTGATTGGTTGAGGCCATTTCTGCAGACTCCTCTCTGATTGGCCGAGCGCGCGCATGCGCATGAGCCGCGACAAGCTCCTCTAGCCAGCAGCCAGGAGTCGAAACTCCGTTAAGCTCCAGAGAGAGAGGCTGAAAACCCACAGTTGTTGCCCGACGGATGGGAGCCCAATCCCGGATCCGAGTTTTCTGATGAATAGCCCCAAAACATGGAGGTCGCGAACGCAATTTATACGCATGGAAGTATTGATTACGCCATAATGAATCATTAAAAAAATATACCGTTAACTGGAATATGTTGTGTGTGCCTTTACACATATGTTGGATAGGATTATGTAATTGGTTTGTCATTAAAAACCAATAATAATTGTACAATTCCGTCGGATATACACTGTATACGGTAAAATATTATTATATACTTTTTTTTGTTTTCTGTTACTGTACTTGCATGTCATTTTAGCCACCTTAATTGTTAGTTTCATTATGCATTGTGTGTTGAGTACTGACTTTTAACAATTTAGTTTTGCAATAATAAAAAGAAGAAAAAAAAACAATAATAATCGCTCGCCGGCTTCGCTGACCAGAACTCTCTCAGATTCAAAGTTTTAATTGCAGCCTGGAACATACATGTTTCGGAACCAATGTGTAACTAGACAGTTACAATATAACATTTATATTAATTAACCCAGTTAATGCCTTAAGAGAAAGAGTCTGGTGGTCAATTGCTACGGAAATGTTGTGTCTTACTAATAATAACTAATTCCATGGTCAATAGAAGTCTCTGTGATACTTTCTGAATATGATTTGGGAACATCAAATGGGCAGGCCGCGAAATAACAACGTTACAATGTAGAGTTTCTGACAGCTGGCTGTGTTGCGAAATAACGTTATGCGCGAATCTGGTAGTACATTTCCAATCAGAGAGGGGCTTCGCTCAACCAATCAGAGAGGGGTCTGCAGAAATGGAGCTCAACCAATCGGAGAGGGGTCTGCAGAAATGCGGCTACGAATTGTAGAGACGCGAGAGAGGGGGGCCATGGATTACAATGAATGCTGGGTAGTGTTGTAGTTTTTTAACACTAAGTGTAAACTCTTCAAGGCCATTTTTCTCTGAATACGTGATTCATAGGAAGTAGCTTGAAATGTATCCCACCAAAATGTTCAAGTGATGGCTTATTTTGAAGGTATGAATCTACTTTCATAATATGAAAAAATAAAAATTGAAGATCCCTCAACATGACCATGAACACCACGCCCAGTCACAAATACACTTTCTACGCATTATTGATAAATGAGGGCCCGGGACTTTTCGTTTCTATCCCTGACAAAGCAAATACTCATGTGATCTGTATATGTTTATGTCTAAATAAAATCAATCAATGTTATGATTGTAATGTTACGACATACCTGTGATGTTATGATTGTAATGTTATGACAGGCCTGTGATGTTATGATTGTAATGTTTTTGGTAGATTTGTATTGGTTTTTACTACCGGGCAGTCCGGTAGAGAGAGAGGAAGAATGGGACACAGAGCAGGGGAAGACATTTGGCAAAGAACGCCGGGTCCGGGAATCGAACCCGGGTCGGCCGTGCCGCGATGCAGCGTGTTACGTGGTTCGCCACTCGGGCGCCATGATTGTAATGTTACACAGGCCTGTGATGTTATGATGGTAATGTTATGGCAGACATGTGATGTTATGATTGTAATGTTACACAGGCCTGTGATGTTATGATTGTAATGTTACACAGGCCTGTGATGTTATGATTATAATGTTGCATAGGCCTGTGATGTTATGATTGTAATGTTATGACAGGCCTGTGATGTTATGATTGTAATTAGGGATGTCCGATATTATCGGCCGATATTGGCATAAAAATGTGATATTGGAAAACAGCTTTAAGTACCTCGGAGCCTACATATCCGAGGACTTGACATGGACCACACACATTGACAGTGTTGTGAAGAAGGCACGACAACGCCTCTACTTCCTCAGGCGCCTAAGGAAGTTCCAAGTCAGTCAGAAGATCCTTAAGAACTTCTACTCATGTACAATAGAGAGCATCTTGACCGGCAACATCACCTCCTGGTTTGGGAATAGCACTGCACAAGACCGAAGCAGACTACAAAGAGTGACACGTTCAGCCGAACGCACAATTGGAGGGGGGCTCCCCACCCTCCAGAACATTTACAACAAGCGTTGCAAGGGCAAGGCTAAGAGAATCATTAAAGACTCCAGTCACCCGAACAACTGCCTCTTTGAACTGCTGCGGTCAGGCAAGCGATACCGGAGTCTCAAGGCGAGCACAGAAAGACTCAGAAGAAGCTTCTATCCCCAGGCCATCAGGCTGCTAAACGAACAATGAACACTACACAACAACAACCACCAAACGCACATAGCACACACATCCACACGCACACACTCACTTTAAACAAACACACTGTAGCACCCACTCCACACACTTTATAGCACACACCCACTTTAAACAAACACACTGTAGCACCCACTCCCCACACTTTATATTTATTGATGAAGGATTGCACTACAACTCGTACACCTTACTGTAAATTGTACCTAAATTGTACCTCATCCCATTTCTGCTTTGCACTATATAGTACTGTACATTAGTACACTGCATAGTATTGTATATTATTATATGGTAACTCAGAACATTGTACATATGTCTATACCGAACACTGTGACCTTCTTCTAAATTACATGCACTATGTTATTTGATACTATCTTGTCTAGCACAGTCTCTGGAGCGTAACAGTAAGAAGCATTTTGTATGAAAGTATTCTGTACTTCTGTATGACAACTATTAAAGAAACTTGAAACTTGAACTTGAATATCTATCGGTTTTCAAAAAACTTTTTAATTTTTTACATTTATTTAACCTTTATTTACCCAGGCAAGCAAGTAAGAACAAATTATTTTATTTATTGTCAAAGTATGCATAATAGTGTTAATTACACGACAATAGATATGTAATGTTAATTACCTGAAATTATTCATATATCGGTTGATATCGGTATCGGAAATTAAGAGTTGGACAATATCGGTATATCGGTATCAGTAAAAAAGCCAATATCGAGCATCCCTAATTGTAATGTTACACAGGCCTGTGATGTTATGATTGTAATGTTACACAGGCCTGTGATGTTATGATTGTAATGTTACATAGGCCTGTGATGTTATGATTGTAATGTTATGACAGGCCGGTGATGATTGTAATGTTATGACAGGCCTGTGATGATTGTAATGTTATGACAGGCCTGTGATGATTGTAATGTTATGACAGGCCTGTGATGTTACGTCAGACCTGTGATGATTGTAATGTTATGACAGGCCTGTGATGTTACGTCAGACCTGTGATGATTGTAATGTTATGACAGGCCTGTGATGTTACGTCAGACCTCTGATGTTATGATTGTAATGTTATGACAGGCCTGTGATGATTGTAATGTTATGACATGCCTGTGATGTTATGATTGTGATGTTACACAGGCCTGCGTGGACCAGAGGTTTGATGACCCAGGGGAGGGCGTGGCTGTATCCAAGAACAGCGCCTTCGCAGAGGAGTTTGCCCTCAACATCCGAACCATCTTCAACAGCATAGAGTCCAAGATCGGTCAGTACTATCACATCTTCATCATCAGACTGACTGGTTTTATATTTTCTCTCGTTAGGTCGTCTGAATATTGCCCTTGTTAAAGAATTCTCAACAATAACATCATATATATCATCGTCAGATTAGCTGTGATACTGTGGTACAACTACTGTAATATAATATAATTCTCACGCTAAGGCCACATTTCCCATAAACCCTGTTGCTTCCTGTTGCTAAGGAGATTGCCATTTGTTCCTGATTTATTTGTGTGTGTGTGTGTGTTTGTTTGTGTGTGTGTGTTACTAGGTGAGCCGTCAGAGATAGACCAGAGAGATAAGTACGCTGGTGTTTGTGGTCTCTTTGTGCTTCACTTCCACATCTTCAGGACCGTTGACAAGAGGCTTTACAAGTCTCTCCTAGACATCTGTAAGAAGGTTGGTCTTCATTTTATAAACCTCTCCTAGACGTCTGTAAGAAGGTTGAAACATGTACATATTATTTATTACCACATCAAAGCAGGGCCCTATTCCCCGTACCTGGTTCAACTAAGTCGATCAAAAGTCCCATTATCCAGATTTAATTAACCCGATGTTTGAATCCAGGCTTTCCCTGTTCCTCAAACGCTGATTCAGTCTCGTTAATTCGAACCAGACTTGATACTCAGGATAATTGCGCGCGGCCGCCTCACCTGAAAAGACAGCAGGTGTCGATCGCAGAAATCCTGATTTTCTAACGGCATTGATTTATTGATTGATTTAAAACTTTATTAACAGATTGCAAAATGGGTACAATACAGTACGGCTCAATAGCCTTGCAGAAAAGTTAAATGCATAATCTATAGGCTAATTATCATTACCCCAATCAATCAGATTATATTTCTTTAAATGTGCCTGCTGGCAGTAGGCTTAATGGAATGAATAATCGAATGAGATCTTGCTAGCGAAAATAATTAGTTAAACTATTTCTGAATAAGTAGACAAAAACAAGCCCAAAGAGTATCTAATTGATACGCATTAATAGATACTATATATAATATATAAATACATGGTTCCCAACGTTTTCAAGGCGCAACCCCCAACATAACGTGTCAGAGAGGCTTGGAGGGAGGCTATACAGTTTCACTATTAATCAGGTTTTAATCTGTTTTGGACATCATCCATACATGCATTGAATTGATTAACCTTTGGTTTATACCAGTGACACCAGTCATGTTAATCACCTTCTTGTTCATCATCAGATAACACTAACAGTGCTTGAACAGATAAATGCATTTTCTCAAATTCATCAAAACGTCAAAGGCTTGCAATTGCTCATTCATTTTCTCAAGTCACGTCCACATCATCAAATCAAACAGTGCATCTCCTCAAACATTTGAATCCCAGTTACAATATCACAATAACGTGTGAGTGACAATTCAACAATCCACATATTCCGATCCGTCGTAATTCATATCCACAATCCACGCATGAAGACGCTTCAATTTATGCTTGAATGAAACACAATCTGGACGCTCCGTTAAGCAAATACATCCACAGCGGAGAATATGAAACTAATCAGAGCCAAACACCCGATAGGTTTCATTCATTAAAAATATCCCCGCGGGATTCACATTTGCAATTTTCCGTTATTAAAATAACCAGTGTGTTGCGACGCGCGAGCGCCGTATCCGTATATGACGTGCATTATTTAGGACAAAGTAAATCTATAGGCTGAATATGATTTATTATCAGCATTTTATGTATATTATTTTACATTTCAAAAGCCCCCTCTAGAAGAACGAAGTACAAAAACATAATTCAGAATGGTATAATGGGATCTAGACTGTGAGGATTATTTCTGGAAGCGAGCTGCATTTCTTTGCGAGGGTGTGGCCATGCAGGTTATCGAGCTAACTGAACTAAACCCTGCCCTCGACCAGGTTCAAACTTTTCGATATGTTGCCATGGTGATGTAGACTATCCGACGTCGGGGAACGGAAAGGTCTAGCTTAAGTCAAGCTATGCTGAAAATTATCCGGCTAACTCAGTTAGCCAGGTACGAGGAACAGGGCCCAGGGGTAAAACGCTTACAATTAACAAGTTCATAGTGTGTTGTATTTGCTATTATTGGGTACCATTAGGTAACTGTCGTTAGGCATTGGGCTGTGCTTGGTAACACCCATTTATTGGTTTGTATTTCAGGCACATTTGTCCAAAATCATAAAAAAGGGGCAAGATCCATTTCACCTCATGTCAATAATTGTTTTAGTTTGTTTACATTGGACTGGGAGTCAAATTAATATATATTTTTAAATGAAGTGATATTGAAATAAATTCTGAAAGCCCTACTTCAGGGGTGGCCAACCAGTCAGAGACTAAGAGCCACAAAAAAATTACTGTGGTACCACAAAGAGCCACACCATATACCAACGTTTCTCAACCTTTTTTTTCAGTCACGGCACCCTTCATGTGTTTATAGGTCTCACCCTCTGGCCCCTGAAGTTGCTAATGTCTTTTTTATTTGGGCCTCACAGGGTTAAAAGTACCCTGTGAGACCCACGGTTTCAAAATTACAAAATCACTTTTAGCCATTTAAAAAAATTATGTTTATTTAAAAAATGTTAAAGGGGAACTATTTTACTATTTCTTTCACTATTTGGGCACTTTTACACAATTCCTGTGAGTCTATGGAACACCTAGGTTTTTTTTTTTTTTAATGCATTGTTTTGTATTTCTAATCAAGTACTAAACACCGCATTTTTCTACCTTAAGATCTTAAGCCGTTTTGAGGCTGGGCTCCAACCACTGTGTGGCCTGGTGCCAACTGCCACATCAACTGCCACATTATTATGCAGCTGAGAAATCTCTGACATCACAGATATGCACATTTGCAGATGACTCAGTTCAGTGAGGGTGAATATTGTGAGAGGAGAATTGGAAGAATTCGCCAATATGAGAATTAGAGACATATATCCTATTAATATAAGTCCACATAGCTAAGAAACAATGGTAAACACTGAAAAAAGCCATTTATAAGATAGTTCCCCTTTAAGCACATGTATAGTCAATTGGTCCTGTTGTTCAGCCTCACAATGCTATTTGATAGTAAATGTGTTTATATGTCCCACCCTCTGGCCTCTGAAGTTGCTAATTTCTTTTTAATTTGGGCCTCACAGGGTTAACCTCTTAAGCCCGAGATATACAGTAAAAGTGTATATTTTCAGCATTATGTTTGTTTACCAATTATTTGAACTGTTATTAGTGAAATATAAGATTATAGAAATCTCAGGGCATTGAGTCGGAAACCGGCGCATATTGACAGGAGGAAGTGGCACAGCCAAAAGTGAGTGTAGTCTTTTGAAGGAAGAGACTCAGGGCTTTCAAATTTCGAAAAACTACCCTACCCAGCTCACATCAGCCCCTGTCAATCATCTGACTTCTGGATTTACTTTTTAATTTCTCTTATTTTTTGGGATTATCTCCCACAAACCTGAATGTTATTGCCATAAAACAGAACGCAGTTAGTTTCTCTACCTTTCTGTGAACGTCTTGCAAAAAACGGTGTTGCAATATGATGAAAAATGGTGGAGAAATTTACATTATAAAAAAGATGGCAGAATTCAGTACTGTATCTACAAAACCTTCTGTTTAATCATCTTCCCTTTATTCATTTGCTTAGATTTTTCAGGTCTGGTCAATTTTAGCATGGTGTTATTTACAGTCAAAGATAATTTTTTTTTTAAATAGAATTGATATTCTCCTTTGGTTCATTACAATTTACTCAAGCCTAGTAACAGACACACTATTTCTGACACTGATCCATATATGTCCCTAGATTCAGATACCAAGAACATGCAAATGGACCATTTAAAAAAAATTGTAAATGTTTATTCTACGTCCTTATGGAATGAGTGACATAAAAAAAAAAAAAAGTAAAAAAAAAAAAAAAAAATTAAAAAAAATAAAAAAAAAAAATTTTTTTTAATATTTTTTTAATTTTTTTTTATGGATGGAAGAGCCGCACATTGACGGGCAAAGAGCCGCATGCGGCTCGCGAGCCGCGGGTTGGCCACCCCTGCCCTACTTGATACCTAATTTGTCTCTAATCTCTATTCAGTGGGTGGTGGTAGCCAGCGATGTCGAGGGTTTCTAGCTCAAATCCCCAGACCATCTGGGGAAACCTATGCTGGGGAAGTGAATGAGTAACATATATAATATGTGACCCGACACGGTCTAGGTGGGATTGTGCCGGCAATGAACAGCCGAAAACGTCACGCGATTCAGAAATAGGTCAAAATTTTAATATGGGAATTTTTTTGTGCTTTGAAATGTTCTCTATCCGTTTCCTTATTTGCGAAATGTAATACTATCTGAATAAGTCAAACTTGTATGTGTGTCTATTAGGGCTGTACTGAATGTCATTTTTTAACATTCGAAGCTTCTATTGAAGTAATAGAATGTCTGTCGTCATATTTTATAACGTAATCAAAAAAGAAAATATATTATATATATATTTTTTTTTAATATCCTCAAACTAAATCCTCAATTTTAATAGTGATTAATCTGAATAAATGAGTTTTAAATTTTTTATTAAATCAACTTTCTTTAATGAATATAACTCATCAGTTTCGTCAACATAAATAATCCAATAAGGGCACGGTTGGTACGAAAGTGATGGTGACGTCTTGATGGAGCGCCGAGCACCAAGCGGATGCAGATAGGATGCATTATGCATTATATTCGAAGCTTCGAACTATTCGATACAGCCCTAGGGTCTATCTGAGTAAGTAAAACTTGTATATGTGTCTATCTGAATAAGTAAAACTTGCATATGTGTCTATCTGAATAAGTAAAACTTGCATATGTGTCTCTGTCTCACTCTTCAGGTTCCGGCTGTGACTCTGACGGCCAACATCATCTGGTTCCCAGACACCTTCCTCATCGCTAAGGTCCCTGCTGCAGCCAAACTGATGGATAAGAAGAGTCTACAAGCCATCAGAGCTCAGAGAGACTCCTACCTCCAGCAGAAAGCCCAGACTCTCACAAAGTCAGTAACTACTCCTCCAGCAGAAAGCCCAAACTCTCACCAAGTCAGTAACTACTCCTCCAGCAGAAAGCCCAGACTCTCACAAAGTCAGTTTAATAACTACACCTCCAGCAGAAAGCCCAAACTCTCACCAAGTCAGTAACTACTCCTCCAGCAGAGAGCCCAGACTCTCACCAAGTCAGTAACTACTCCTCCAGCAGAGAGCCCAGACTCTCACCAAGTCAGTTTAATAACTACTACTCCAGCAGATAGCCCAGACTCTCACCAAGTCAGTTTAATAACTACACCTCCAGCAGAGAGACTCTCACCAAGTCAGTTTAATAACTACTCCTCCAGCAGAGAGCCCAGACTCTCACCAAGTCAGTTTAATAACTACTCCTCCAGCAGAAAGCCCAGACTCTCACCAAGTCAGTTTAATAACTACACCTCCAACAGAGAGCCTCTCACCAAGTCAGTTTAATAACTACACCTCCAGCAGAGAGCCCAGACTCTCACCAAGTCAGTTTAATAACTACACCTCCAGCAGAGAGCCCAGACTCTCACCAAGTCAGTTTAATAACTACACCTCCAGCAGAGAGACTCTCACCAAGTCAGTTTAATAACTACACCTCCAGCAGAGAGACTCTCACCAAGTCAGTTTAATAACTACACCTCCAGCAGAGAGCCCAGACACTCATTCACTCATTCACAAACTCACTCACTGGGTCTCCTGCATGAGACAGCAGTCAGCCAGAGGGTGAACCTCGCCTGCGGGGGGAGACGGTGGGCTTCAGGCAGGGCTACATAATGCATTCAGAAAAAATAAATAACGCACATCCTCCGTTCCTTGGTGCTGAGCCAAACTGTAAAAACAGTAGTACATGAAACAAAGCGGGGCTCGCAACTCACTTTTGACGCTCCAAGGTGTTTTAATTGTGACAAAAAATAGCAGATACAACGTTTCGACCCTTCCGGTCTTTTTCAAGTATGAACGAAACAGGAAATTGCATATTTTTTATACAGGAAATTAAATGAATAAATTAGCTATCAGCCCCACCTGGTGATCAGGGGCGGTGCCAAGACTTGCATGATTTTCTTATACATTTTAGACATGATTTAGTAACAATTTATCTTTTACATTTGAAATTAGAAAAGATTTTTTAGAGAAATATATATATATTAAATACAGTATTATACATGATTTCTTGCATCTATAGATAGGCAGCAGTGTGTAAAGTACTTTCTTTGGACCCGGTCCAGCCACTGAAAACAAAAACAAAAAGGAAGAAGAGAATGAAGACTATGTATTGACTGTCTCCCTCTATTCGTTTATTTACAAATAAGGCCTAATGTCAAAGTCCTCATTGAGTCCTGTTGGTGCCATAGTTTTGAGGTAATGGATCCACCATACTTCTCTCCTCAGTAGGAGATTATCTATATCTCCCCCTCGTCTTGGAAGATGCACTTTCTCTATTCCTAGGTATCTTAATGATGAGACATTGTGGTGTACCTTTTTGAAATGTAAAGCTACTGGGCGTTTTTCATCCCCATTCCGTATTGTACTCCTGTGTTCAGCAATACGTGTTTTTAAAGCATGTGTTGTCTTACCAACGTATCTGCTATTTTTTGTCACAATTAAAACACCTTGGCGCATCAAAAGTGAGTTGCGAGCCCCGCTTTGTTTCAAGGGCTACATATGCAACCACTGAAAATCCATTTGAAGTGTGTATCGCTGTTGAGCTGTTGGCTAACTTTGAATAATCTGTCATAAATGCTTCTGCCCGCAGAGACGTCCAGTCCTACTATGTCTTTGTGACGTCATGGATGATGAAGATGGAGGCCATCTTGTCGAAGGAGCAGCGCAGTGAGAAGCTGGCAGAAGATCTCAGCGGTAGATGTAACGTCTTTGTCCAGGTGAGGACAGTAGATGTAATGTCTTTGTCCAGGTGAGGACAGTAGATGAGGACAGTAGATGTAACATCTTTGTCCAGGTGAGGACAGTAGATGAGGACAGTAGATGTAACATCTTTGTCCAGGTGAGGACAGTAGATGAGGACAGTAGATGTAATGTCTTTGTCCAGGTGAGGACAGTAGATGTAATGTGTTTGTCCAGGTGAGGACAGCAGGTGAGGACAGTAGATGAGGACAGTAGATGTAATGTCTTTGTCCAGGTGAGGACAGTAGATGTAATGTGTTTGTCCAGGTGAGGACAGCAGGTGAGGACAGCAGGTGAGGACAGTAGACGAGGACAGTAGATGTAACATCTTTGTCCAGGTGAGGACAGCAGGTGAGGACAGTAGATGTAACGTCTTTGTCCAGGTGAGGACAGTAGATGAGGACAGTGTGGTGGATTTTGACGTCTCCAGGGATGGTTAAATGAAATACAGAGACAAGAGATTGGCCTTAAATCAGAGTGCAAACCACCAGGTTCTCCACGGACATCCAGCAGCCTAAAACAGTGTCACACTGCGAATTAGATATTCTGAAATAATAAAACAGGAGCAGAAGAACACAGCCAGAATACTCACGTTAAATGAATACAATACAGGTTTATTGGAAAAGAAAATATATACAGTACGCCCATATGGACGGACTTTCAGTCTGTCAGAGTGTATATTCACAGGTCTGTCAGAGTGAAAGTGACAAAAAGCAAAGTGTCATGTGTTTTAACACAGTGGAATAGAGACGCCTTCTTTGATGCATTCCTTAGAACTCTGGGAGGCTCCAAAAGGTTTCTAGCCGGCGCTGACCTTGACAAACTTATCAGGGCAGATGAATAGTGCTCTGTTTTAAACAGAAATCCTGACTTCACCAAAAGAGGAGGGGGAGGAGGAGGAGGAGGAGGAGGAGGGAAGGAGAGGAGGAGGGAAGGAGGAGGAGGAGGAGGATGGGGTGGTGGAGGAGGAGGAGGAGGAGGAGGAGGAGGAGGAGGAGGGGGAGGAGGAGGAGGGAGGGAGGATGTGAAATTACCCTTCACATTCCCCACTTTGTGCCATTTTTGGCACATCCTGGTAATTTCAACCATCAATATCACTAAACCACAGTCTCAAGACACCATACAGAACATCAAATCAATCAACATTAATACATCACAATGTCATACTTGGCTAAGTAGGACGATAATTCCAAGCAGGTAATTGCAAAATGTTGCATCCTTAGGTACAATAAAAAAAATTAAATTAAAAAAACATAATAAGGTAGAACAATAACTATTGAGAAAGAAAGAAGAGGGGGGAAAAAGTTCAGGTGCAAATTGAAAAGGGGAGGAGTCCCAGGCCGGGGACAGATTGGTCGCTGGCGCCTTATAAAGCGCTTCTCAGTGACCCGAAGCGCCGACAGCAGTTAATAGGAAACAAAGAACAAAGAAAATAAAATGGCAGTCTTAATATAAGTAGTATTTTCAAACTCTGAATATGTACCCATATCTAAATCAGAAATTTGACTTTTTAATATGCACACTGGCTTCCCTTGTTGTCGTCCTCAGTAGCAGTCAGGTGTCTTCCCACTCCTTCACACACAGAACGATATATATCTGTTGCAAGGAGGCTGGATGCCGTTGAGTACAGTAGCAGTCAGGTGTCTTCCCACTCCTTCACACACAGAACGATATATCTGTTGTAAGGAGGCTGGATGCCGTTGAGTACAGTAGCAGTCAGGTGTCTTCCCACTCCTTCACACACAGAACGATATATCTGTTGTAAGGAGGCTGGATGCCGTTGAGTACAGTAGCAGTCATCTCCCCATAGTTGAATACAGCAGCACACCAGGTGCAGGGAGTAGGGAGGTAGGATATTCGTTGTTTGTACAGGCCGGGGCCGTCGTTGGCGTGGTGGGGTAGGTCCTACTTATGCAAAAGGGCTTGTATTGCCGACTGGGGTGCGTGGTAGGGGTTCCTGTGGATCCCAGCAGCGGTGCGTTCTTATCTTCGTGGCAGGGCGGGGCTATCGCACAGGGAGCTTAGCTGGAGTTCCTGTCCCAGTTGCCCTCCCAGGGCCTCCCCTGATCCCTGGGCCCCGCTTCCGTAGCACCGGCCCTGCTGTGGTGTTGCCATATCATGCGAGATGTTGAGCAGGCGGTTCCTGTTGGACTTGGGACTGAACCTGATTAAGTTGTCGTCGTCCTCTGCGGGTTCATATGGGTATGGTGGCTGGTGTGCCGGTGGAGATGGGGCCCCTAGGTGGTGTGGTTGCCCAGGGACAGTGTGGCCCTGCAGTGGGAAGTACGGCCCTGGTGCATATTCGTTATCTTCTTTCTCCTGCGCTGAGAGAAACGCACCATCCTCCCCCTCACATTCCATAGATCTGAGTTCGACAGCATTGATTAATACTGCATCTTGGATGTCATGCGTCGCGTTAATGAGATTGCGCCGGCCAAAGGAAAAGAAATCAAACACAAAAAAAACAACAACAATTTCAAACATGGTCAGTGTGTTACATGTCTGGATATCCCTCATAGTTGTACTGGCTGGAAACAAAGAGAAAAAAACTGTTTACAGTTAGCTGTCGCCCAAGTTGAAACATGTGGAAATAGTGACCACCAGGGGTTACAAGTTGTAACATGCAATCTTATCTTAACACAGATAGTGACCAAAGCCCACATCAAAGTTGAGCTTCTCGCAGTGTCACGTATGTAGCTTATCTTAACACAGATAGTGACCAAAGCCCACATCAAAGTTGAGCTTCTCGCAGTGTCACGTATGTAGCTTATCTTATCTTAACACAGATAGTGACCAAAGCCCACATCAAAGTTGAGCTTCTCGCAGTGTCACTTATGTAGCAGATAGTGACCAAAGCCCACCTCAAAGTTGAGCTTCTCGCAGTGTCACGTATGTAGCTTATCTTAACACATATAGTGACCAAAGCCCACATCAAAGTTGAGCTTCTCGCAGTGTCACGTATGTAGCAGATAGTGACCAAAGCCCACATCAAAGTTGAGCTTCTCGCAGTGTCACGTATGTAGCTTATCTTAACACATATAGTGACCAAAGCCCACATCAAAGTTGAGCTTCTCGCAGTGTCACGTATGTAGCAGATAGTGACCAAAGCCCACATCAAAGTTGAGCTTCTCGCAGTGTCACGTATGTAGCTTATCTTAACACATATAGTGACCAAAGCCCACATCAAAGTTGAGCTTCTCGCAGTGTCACGTATGTAGCTTATCTTATCTTAACACAGATAGTGACCAAAGCCCACATCAAAGTTGAGCTTCTCGCAGTGTCACGTATGTAAT
>NC_140182.1:28944163-29084163 GCF_963971535.1 Notolepis coatsorum
AGTCGAATGCAAAAAAATCATTCTTTCCAAAATAAAAGAGGCCTAGAAGTGTGGCTAACGCTAATGGCATGCATACCAGAGGCTAACTGCCTAAGAAAACAGGCACATAGGCACTGAAAGAGGATTTCACCCATCTAATGAACACACTAGACTAGACAAATATCAAGATGTATCCATCAGTGGACCAATTGTATGCTTTTGCAGAGAACAAGAAGCCTTCTGTCGACTCCTTCAGACATTAAGCACCCCCACAGCCCAAATGGAATGATTAAAAAATTCTATTTATTTTATAGTCGACTAATAGTCGACTATCGGCTAATTTCAGCCAATCAAAGTCGACTATCCAAATCCTTAGTCGGGGACAGCCCTAATAGGGTAAGGAGTTTGCTATGATAGGGCAAGGAGTTTGCTATGATAGGGTAAGGAGTTTGCTATGATAGGGTAAGGAGTTTGCTATGATAGGGTAAGGAGTTTGCTATGATAGGGTAAGGAGTCTGCTATGATAGGGTAAGGAGTTGGGGAATTAATGTACGTCCATGGAATGTCCCCACGATGCATGATAACGTGTGTGGGATTGATTGATTGATTGAAAATGTTATTAACAGATTGCAGAATGGGTACAATACAGTACGGCTCAATACACACAATTGTTAAGGGGATGCAGACCAGAGAAAGACTTTCGTCTTGTTTACATCAGGGTCCCCCATTTTCAATTCATAACATTTATGACATACACGACATACCGATATACAGTACGGTGTGTGTATGTGTGTGTGTGGTATTTGGCAGCCTTGTCCAGATCCATAGACTTGCGGTTGCTTGTCAACAAATTGCTTCGCCTGAGGTGGTTGAAATAAGACATTTTTACTAGTCAGTTGTCACTTCCTCCTCAGGCAGTTGTTTTGATGTGATGTCACTTCCTCCTCGGGCAGTTGTTTTGATGTGATGTCACTTCCTCCTCAGGCAGTTGTTTTGATGTGATGTCACTTCCTCCCCAGGCAGTTGTTTGATGTGATGTCACTTCCTCCTCAGGCAGTTGTTTCATGTGATGTCACTTCCTCCTCAGGCAGTTGTTTGATGTGATGTCACTTCCTCCTCAGGCAGTTGTTTTGATGTGATGTCACTTCCTCCTCAGGCAGTTGTTTCATGTGATGTCACTTCCTCCTCAGGCAGTTGTTTTGATGTGATGTCACTTCCTCCTCGGGCAGTTGTTTTCATGTGATGTCACTTCCTCCTCAGGCAGTTGTTTTGATGTGATGTCACTTCCTCCCCAGGCGGTGGAGCACACGTTCCACAGGCGCTCCATGGTGGTGGCAGACTCTGTCTCTCACATCACCCAGCAGCTGCAGTCCCAGGCACTGCAGGCCATCGGTAACGCCAAGGTAAACACATAACAGCATGTACTACAGTACTATACCAGTACTGCCAAGGTAAACACATAACAGTATGTACTATACCAGTACTGCCAAGGTAAACACATAACAGTATGTACTATACCAGTACCGCCAAGGTAAACACATAACAGTATGTACTATACCAGTACTGCCAAGGTAACCACAATAATATCAACAGTATGTACTATATCTTCCATTCTATACATTGCTTGAAAGACCTCTGGTGATGTGATATACATACCTCTGTAATGACTGTGCTTGTGTTGTCTGTCCCTGTAGAAAAGGGTGATCTCTGATAAGAAGTACAGTGAGCAGAGGCTGGACGTGCTGTCGTCTCTAGTGCTGGCAGAGAACACGCTGAACGGCCCCAGCACCAGAGAGCGCCGCCTAGTGGTGTCCCTGGCACTCAGCGTCGGCACCCAGATGGTGAGAGAGAGAGAGATTCTACATTCTACATTATCATTTTTAGATTTTAAATGTTTGACTTGATATTCATTACTCAAAGTTTTGTAAATGTACATGTTTGGATCCTTAGAGAGATGTTACTGTTTTGCAAGAAAATGTCTTCAATACTCCACAAGTTTTACTTCCTAATGCCAGCGATAATTTAATCAGATAACATGTTAACCTCTTAACTCATTGACCGCTACGTTGGGAACGGGATATGACTATGTGCTGCCAACGCATTAAACCTATGGAGTTGCTCACCTTGTTTGCAGGGCTATAACTATTTAAATATTATAGCTATATATGCAATACTATGGCCCATTTGACATCGAGTATCTATCGTTCAAGATGTGAAAAAGGAATATCTTTTCCATCCATACATTCTCGTTTTATACCGTGGTGAATATAAGTATGGTTTTAGAGTTGTCTGGGGTAATTCCTGGGAGGCTAGTATTAGGCCGCGACGTGTATTATATATTATCCATTGGCATTTCGTCCCTATACACGCTACAATAAAAAATTAAAATGCATATGATCGGTATATTATGTTCCATCATGCATGCATGAAAGGGGGGGGGGGGGTCGTTTCTGATTAATTGATTGTCAATAACGGCATTCGTTAGTACAACAGCATACACTGATCAGGGAGATGGCTATGAAAACAATGCACAACCGAGCTGAAATTGACATTAAATTGCTCTTACCTGTGGCCGATGATATTCCAAAAAGAATATTCCAATTATTTGATTGCCATCTGCTAGATCGTATGTCCATTTGGCCCATGCCATAACCCCCGACAGCATAATGGATCGGGTGTCCCGAAAGCGATTCAATGCGATCGGGTGAAGATCTCGATCCACGTTACAAGAAAACTCAGCCCGGATGACTTTCAATGACGCACAGAGTCATACACAGAGCCACAAAGGAAGTGCGACATCGGCCGCATACCAACAGGCGGCGGTATTGGATAAAAGAAATAACGATCCAATAACGTATATAGACGTGATTGGCAGACAAACACGTATATATGCGTGAACGGCGCTGAATGAGTTAACAGGCATAATTATTCATTAATTATAATTAAGTTTAAATATCAACATTATCTGGCCATCCTCAGTAAATACTATCAAACTCCTCTGACCTCATCTGGTCTTTCCAAAGACCAGAGATGGGACCGGCGAGTGTACGTGCGCACACACACACTGTCCAAATATCCAGTTTGTTTAGGGAGAGAGAGAGAGAGAGACTAGCATTACGCACGTAAAAAGACGCTCGCCTGACATATCGTCATGTAACTCGAGAACCGAGGCACGGATTTGGTCGAGTGAGGTGGCGTTCGAATGGCAACAAATGGATCCTTCGAACGGTATATTCTATGTTCGGCGAAAAAGGCAGCCCCGAGCCTTTTTCGCCCAAAGTGCTGTGAGACTTGCGAGTGTTCCGCGCACGGGCACGACGGCCCGACGCCGGTACCACTCCTGTTAAGACATTAATGAAATGATTCGCTCTCTCTCTTGTTCCACAACAGAGCGTTGTTTGTTCCTCTGGTGTGACTTTAGTTTTTACTCAACGTTCTGGTGAATCTGTGTCTGAACAGAGAACCTTTAGGGATGAAGAGCTGCTTCCCCTGCAGCTGGTTCTGAAGAAACTGGATCTGATCAGCGAGCTGAGAGAGAGGTAAGGAGAGGACGGCGGTTTCTAATGCAGTACATGTGGAGCAATCATTAGGCCTGTCCTGCTTAGTGTGGCTATAGTTTCCTCTTTCCTGCTCAGTGTGGCTATAGTTTCCTCGTTCCTGCTCAGTGTGACTGTAGTGTCCTGTTTGCTGCTCAGTGTGACTGTAGTTTCCTGTTTCCTGCTCAGTGTGACTGTAGTGTCCTGTTTGCTGCTCAGTGTGACTGTAGTTTCCTGTTTCCTGCTCAGTGTGGCTATAGTTTCCTGTTTCCTGCTCAGTGTCTCTATAGTTTCCTGTTTCCTGCTCAGTGTCTCTATAGTTTCCTGTTTCCTGCTCAGTGTGGCTATAGTTTCCTGTTTCCTGCTCAGTGTCTCTATAGTTTCCTGCTCAGTGTCGCTATAGTTTCCTGTTTCCTGCTCAGTGTCGCTATAGTTTCCCGTTTCCTGCTCAGTGTGACTGTAGCTTCCTGTTTTCTGCTCAGTCAGTGTGACTGTAGCTTCCTGTTTCCTCCTCAGGGTCAGAGTTCAGTGTGACTGTAGCTTCCTGTTTCCTCCTCAGGGTCAGAGTTCAGTGTGACTGTAGTTTCCTGTACTGGCACAGAGCGGTGTTTCCAATCTACCTGGACGATGTTTATGACAACGCAGTGGATGCATCACGGATACATGTAAGCAGACCGGTCCTGTTGTTTACATCACACCTAGCTTATATATTAATGATATTTGTGATGTTTCAAAACTATTACAGTTTGTCTTGTTTGCTGATGATACCAATTTTTTTGCTCTGGAAATCATTTAAAGGAACTAGCTGAATATATTGTGTATGAAATGACAAAGCTAAAGAAATGGTTTTATGTAAATAAGCTATCACTGAATCTGAAAAAAACGAAATTTATGATTTTTGGCAATCGAAAACTAGATGAAAATATAGTACTGACAATAGATGGAGTTGATATAGAGAGAGTTAATGAATTTCGTTTTCTTGGTATTTTTGTTATGAATAAAGTAAAGGATGTGTTAGAGTATGATGCAATGAGAACACTCTACTGTTCACTCATCTCACCTTATATCAGTTATTGTGTTGAAGTATGGGGGAATACTTATGGGACCAATATAAAACCAATATAAAACCATTATATATACTACAGAAGAGGGCCATAAGAATCACACATAAAGTGAGTTATCGAGAACACAAATACATTATTTATTAAATCTAGAATAATTAAACTTGAAGACATGGTTAAGTTTCAAACAATGTTAATTATGTTTAGGGCAAGAAATAATACACTGCCAGAAAAACTACAAAATCTTTTTCATTTAGAAAGTGAGTTTAGTAGGAGAAAATACAATTTTAAACATCAGTTTGCACGTACCACACTTAAACAGATGTGTCCTTCAGTTATTAGTGTAAAGTTGTGGAATTCTCTCCATAACGAGTTTAAGGGATGTAATAGTGTTTATCAATTCAAAGAAAATTATAAAAAAAAAAAAAGAATTAGTCAGTATGAAAATCAAATGTGATCTGAATAGTGAGATCTTTTCTTCTTTTTTTTCTCTTTCTTTTATTCTTTATTATTATTATTATTATAAAAAAAAATTCTTGTTTAACTGTCGATTGTGAGTTTCTTGTATAATGGTATAAATTATTATTTGTGTAAATTAGGTTGTACGCCGACCATTAAGTAAATACTTCTTTAGTTTAGGAATAAGGGGCAGGTAACTATAAGATTTATTCTTCTTCCTGCTCCTTTTGTCCATGGAATGTTATTTATGATTGTGTAATGAAGAAACTCTGATTGTATGATTCCATGTGGCAAATAAAAACTCTGAACTGAACTGAAAATTAGCATCTTTGTAGCAGTGGTATTGTACATTTTTAGATGCAAAGCACCTCTATGACGAAGCTACTAACCCTACTACCCTCAGTACCTAACCAATCAGACAGAAGCTGCTAACCCTATTACCCTCAGTACCTAACCAGTCAGACAGAAGCTACTAACCCTACTACCCTCAGTACCTACACAATCAGACAGAAGCTACTAACCCTACCACCCTCAGTACCGACACAATCGGACAGAAGCTACTAACCTTACTACCCTCAGTACCTACACAATCAGACAGAAGCTACAAAAACCCTACTACCCTCAGTACCTACACAATCAGACAGAAGCTACAAAAACCCTACTACCCTCAGTACCTAACCAATCAGACAGAAGCTACTAACCCTACTACCCTCAGTCAGACATAAGCTACTAACTCTACTACCCTCAGTACCTAACCAATCAGACATAAGCTACTAACCCTACTACCCTCAGTATCTACACAATCAGACAGATGCTACTAACCCTACTACCCTCAGTACCTAACCAATCAGACAGAAGCTACTAGTACTGTGTAATGTAAATGTTTTCCTATCTATTTCTGCCGTCCGTCATCCTGTATGACCCCTGTGATTGGCTGGAGCAGTACATGTTCAGTGCCTTGAGGGACAGTGTTCCCACCATGCTGCATGCCAAACACATGGAGTCATGTGACCAGCTACTGGAGAGCTACGACAAGGAGATCATGGAGGTCTTCAACGAGGTGAGAGGGAAACAGAATGGACCCTAACCCTTAACCTCACTGTTTATAGACATAACCATAACTTCACTGTTTATAGACATAACCATAACTTCACTGTTTATAGACATAACCAGAACCTTAACTTCACTGTTTATAGACATAACCATAACCTCACTGTTTATAGACATAACCATAACCTCACTGTTTATAGACATAACCATAACCTCACTGTTTATAGACCTAACCATAACCACATCTCGGATGATGTTTAAATAGAGCCTGGGTTCAGTACTAGTCAACATCACAATGTTTAAATACAGCCTGGGTTCAGTACTAGTCAAGTCAAGAGATTTATTTGTCACGGCATACAAGTATACAATGAAATGTGGGTGTACTAGTCAACATCACAGTGTTTAAATACTCTCTCGCCTCTTCCTCTCCCTCTATCTCTCTCTCCCTCAATCTCTCTCTTCCTCTATCTCTCTCTCTATCTTGCCCTCGCCCTCTATCTCGCCCTCTATCTCTCTCTCTCCCTCGCCCTCTATCCCTCTCTCTCGATCTCTCCCTCTATCTCTCTCGCCCTTGCCCTCTCTCTATCTCGCCCTATCTCGCCCTCGTCCTCTATCTCGCCCTCTATCTCTCTCTCCCTCGCCCTCTATCTCTCCCTCGCCCTCTATCCCTCGCCCTCTCTCTCTCCCTCTCTCTATCTATCTCTGTCTCTCTCTATCTCTATCTCTCCCTCGCCCTCTCTCTCTCTCTCTCTCTCTCTCTCTCTCTCTCTCCCCTTCTCCCTCTCTCTATCTCTTTCTCCACCCCCCCTATCTCTCTCTCTCTCTCTCTCTCTCTGGCAGCACCTGTTGGACAAGCTGTGTAAGGAGATTGAGAAGGACCTCCGTCTGTCCGTCCACACACACCTGAAGCTGGACGACAGGAACCCCTTCAAGGTGGGGATGAAGGACCTGGCCCACTTCTTCTCCCTCAACCCCATCAGGTTCTTCAACCGATTCATACACATCAAAGGTACTGGACCATAACCCTTTGCTACAGGAGAGGGGGAGTGGTGTTTCTCTCTTTATTCAGACAGGAGAAAAGCTGAGAGACACAGGAGAGAAGGGTCTTTATTGAGACGGTAGGAAGGCTGAGAGGGAGACAGGAGAGAAGGTTCTTTATTGAGACAGTAGGAAGGCTGAGAGGGAGACAGGAGAGAAGGTTCTTTATTGAGACAGTAGGAAGGCTGAGAGAGACAGTAGGAGAGACACAAGTTTCAAGTTTGTTTATTAGTTGTGAATGAATGAATGAATGAAAACTTTATTTAACAGATTGCAGAATGGGTACAATACAGTACGGCTCAATACATACAATTGTTAAGGGGATGCAGACCTGAGAAAGACGTTTGTCTTGTTTCCATCAGGGTCCCCCATTTTCAATTCATATAGACATATATGACATACATGACATACAGATAGTCAGTACTGCTACATCTATACATTTGTCACAATAAAATACACAGTGAAATTGGGTGGGGGACACTGTACAAGCAAAACTGTACATTGGAATATTGACAACCATACTTGGTCATTTACTGTACATTGGAGGGGGTTGGGTTAGGACATTTACAGGGGCCAGTTTCGAATTGCAGTCTCCCGTAGGTGTTCTTTGAGAGTGGTTTTGTAAGTGGGTAGTGATTCACATTCCTTTACAGCTTTGGGTAGGGCGTTCCACATTGATGTGGCATAATTGCGAAACGTGTTTAGTCCCTTGTTTGAGCCGAATCTGGGTTTAACATGATTTGTGGAGCTCCCTCTGGTGTTGTGATCGTGGTATTCACTGACCTTTGGGAAGTATTTTGACATGTACATGGGTACCTTGGTCGTGTAGTGTATCTTGTAGACCAGGCCCATTGCAAGTTGCTGTACTCTGTCGTCTACTCTAAGCCATCCTAGGTTGTCAAAGTGGGCAGGGGTGAGGTGGGTTCTAGGGGTAAGGTCAACCAGTTTGTTTTGTGATGTTTGTAATTTTGTTTTTAGCGCCTTTGAGGTGCTTTGGTACCATGAGGTGCAAGCATAGTCGTAGTACCCTTGAATGAGTGCTCCTGCCAGAGTCTTCAGGGTATTCTTGTTTACCAGAGAGGAGATCCGGTACAAGAATCGAGTTCGTTGGTTGACTTTTTTTATTACATTGGATGCCATTTTGTCACAGGAAAGATTAGCCTCTAGGATGGAACCCAGGTAGGTAATTTCATCTTTCCTTGTGACAATATTGTCACCCACTGTAACTGAGAAACCGTCGGTCTTGCTGAGTTTGTTATTTGAACCGAAGAGAATGGACTCTGTTTTGCCCATGTGTAATGATAGTTTGTTATCAGCCAGCCATATGCCGATTTTGCCTAGTTCCGAGCTGAGGGTTTTTTCAACCTGTAACTTGTTCTTGTCAGAGACCAGCAGGGCTGAGTCGTCCGCAAACAGGAACAAGCTGCAGTCACAAGCTGACGACATGTCATTTGCATAAATTAGGAACAGTAGCGGTCCTAGTATGCTTCCTTGTGGAACACCAGAGCTCACTGGGAGGGGGGGGGATAGGGTACCGTTTACCTCCACCATCTGTTCGCTCCCCTCCAGGTAGGATTGCATCCAGCTCACAAGCTAAAAGCAATTGGTTTTGATAGTCTATCAGAATGGTGTGATTGTCAGAGTGTCGAAGGCCTTTTGTAGGTCCAGCATGACCATGCCGCAGTATTTGCCTGCGTCCACCTCTTGTTTGATGTGGTCGTTCAAATAGAGAAGGCATGTGTCAGTGGAGTGGGATGTTCTGAAGCCAGATTGGAATTCGTAGATTCTATTTTTTTCCGCAAGGCACTTTTCGACCTGTTCGTATACAATTCTTTCCATGACTTTCGAGATGGAGGTAAGGATAGAAACAGGGCGGTAGTTGCCTGGGTCTAATTTGCTGCCCTTTTTGTGCAGGGGTGTTACTCTCGCAATTTTGAAGTCCTTGTGGACGTGTCCCTGTTTTATGTAGAGGTTTATTATGTGTGTGATGACTGGGGTGATGGCGGCTGCTGAGTCTCTGAGGAATTTGGAGGGGATGTTGTCATGGCCGGTGGCCTTGTTCGGTTGGAGAGCGCTCAGTTTTTTGAGTACCTCATCATCTGATGTTACCATTTCCAGTTTGAAGTCGTCTTTACGCACCCCTAGGTTCTTGTAGTATGCTACTATGTGTTCTACCCCATAATGCCCTGAGTGGGAGGGTAGTTTGTTTACCAGTGTTGTGGCTATGTTTGTGAAGAAAGTGTTTAAGTAATTGGCTACATCCAGCTTGTCTGTGATGAGCGTGTTGTCCGTCTTTATGTTTATGTTTGAGAATCTGGTTTTAAGTTTTTTACTGCAGCCTAGTTGATTATTGAGTAATTTCCAAAGTTCACTTGGTTTGTTTTTGTTTTCCTCCGTTTTGTCATTGATGACATTTTTTTTATTATTTAATTTTTTCGTGTGTGTGCAGCCTATGTGACTCACTACCTGGACAAGACCTTCTACAACCTGACCACGGTGGCTCTCCATGACTGGGCCACCTACAGCGAGATGAGGAACCTGGCCACGCAGCGCTACGGGCTGACCATGACCGAGGCCCACCTGCCCAGTCAGACCCTGGAGCAGGTCAGCTTGTTCTCAAACCCATCTGTTCACAGCACAATGCTATCCGTTTTTAATGCATCAAAAGGTATGGAAGTACCAACAGGTTTCATACCTGTGGACACTTTAATTGAGAAAGAAAAGCATCAAGCGTAGCCTATTTCTGTGTCGAAAGGTGAAAGGCATGTTGAAATAAAACAATCATTTACTGTCACATAATGAAATGTGCTGTTCTGTCCAACATGGAAAGTAATAGGGGAGAGAGAAGAATGCACACGCATGTTCTGTGTATTCTACTCTGGGTGTAGATGTTCTGTGTTCTCCTCAGGGTTCTGTGTGTTCTCCTCAGGGTTCTGTGTGTTCTCAGGGTGTAGACGTTCTGTGTGTTCTCCTCTGGGTTCTGTGTGTTCTCAGGGTGTAGACGTTCTGTGTGTTCTCCTCTGGGTTCTGTGTGTTCTCAGGGTGTAGACGTTCTGTGTGTTCTCCTCTGGGTTCTGTGTGTTCTCCTCTGGGTTCCGTGTGTTCACGTCCTGTGTGTTCTCCTCAGGGTCTAGACGTCTTGGAGATCATGAGGAACATCCATGTGTTTGTCTCCCGCTACCTCTACAACCTCAACAACCAGGTACAACCTCAATATTCATCCTCTGTAGTTGGCTACAGTATTATGTCATAGTCTTACTGTTTTAACTGTTTTACTGTTTTATATTTATATACAGATCTACATAGAGAAGGCCTTCGTGTGAATGCAGTCTGTTTTAACAGTGATATATTTAACAGATCTTCATAGAGAAGGCCTTCGTGTGAATGCAGTCTGTTTTAACAGTGATATATTTAACAGATCTTCATAGAGAAGGCCTTCGTGTGAATGCAGTCTGTTTTAACAGTGATATATTTAACAGATCTTCATAGAGAAGGCCTTCGTGTGAATGCAGTCTGTTTTAACAGTGATATATTTAACAGATCTTCATAGAGAAGGCCTTCGTGTGAATGCAGTCTGTTTTAACAGTGATATACTTAACAGATCTTCATAGAGAAGTCGAGCAACAACAAGCACCTGAACACCATCAACATCCGGCACATTGCTAACTCCATCCGCACCCACGGCACCGGCATCATGAACACCACGGTGAGTAGGCAGCAACCGGAGGACAGGCTTTGTGTCAACAGAGAGCCCTCCCCTTAGGGTTGGGTACCATTCACATTTGAACCGATACCGGTACCTGTGAATTGATACCGGTACCCAAAGGTACCTTTTTTCTGTACTTTAGTCTCAGAAATTTGTATCTACCTACCTCAGTTGTAACAAATGTGTCCAAACTTCAAATGCTTTATTATCATTATTATTTATTTAGAACAATTTGTTAATGTATATATATAATATTGCAGCGAGCGTTGTAAAGTGTAACCACACTTGCGACCGTCTTCGGCTTGCCATTGCCCCGACTGCTCTTAGGTAAGCGTGTATTGTGCGTGTGAACGTTGACATGAACGTGCGGCACACTTCATAGGTTCCGTGGTAAACAAAACGTTGAACGTCATCAGACCTTTTTTCTCGTGATGGGCATTCAGGGGGCGGGCTGATAACCCGAGATATCTTGTGATGGGCATTCAAAGTGTTAAAGTGACTTACACACCAGACAAGCACACTTATTACACGCACACTGCTACTGCTACTTACACTGTAGAATAATAAATGTTTTATATTTTATCCGAGGTGTGTCTATTATTGTGTAGATCGTTGTGTATTGTTGTCTACCAAACTACTACGGTTGAGGAGCCGGGAAAAACAACGTGGGTTTTCCTCCTGGTACTCTGGTTTCCTCCTGGTTCTCTAGTTTCCTCCTGGTACTGTGGTTTCCTCCTGGTTTCCTCCTGGTTCTCTAGTTTCCTCCTGGTTCTCTGGTTTCCTTCTGGTTCTCTAGTTTCCTCCTGGTACTCTGGTTTCCTCCTGGTTTCCTCCTAGTTTCCTCCTGGTTTCCTTCTGGTACTCTGGTTTCCTCCTGGTTACTCTAGTTTTCTCCTGGTACTCTGGTTTCCTCTGGTTTCCTCCTGGTACTCTGGTTTCCTCCTGGTACTCTGGTTTCCTCCTGGTTTCCTCCTGTACTCTGGTTTCCTCTGGTTTCCTCCTGGTTACTCTGGTTTCCTCCTGGTTACTCTGGTTTCCTCCTGGTACTCTGGTTTCCTCCTGGTTTCCTCCTGGTACTCTGGTTTCCTCCTGGTACTCTGGTTTCCTCCTGGTACTTAACTCTGGTTTCCTCCTGGTCTCCTCCTGCTACTCTGGTTTCCTCTTGGTACTCTGGTTTTCTCTGGTTTCCTCCTGGTTTCCTCCTGGTTTCCTCCTGGTACTCTGGTTTCCTCCTGGTTTCCTCTAGTTTCCTCCTGGTACTCTGGTTTCCTCTCGTTTCCTCCTGGTACTCTGGTTTCCTCTCGTTTCCGCCTGGTACTCTGGTTTCCTCCTGGTACTCTGGTTTCCTCCTGGTACTCTGGTTTCCTCCTGGTTCTCTGGTTTCCTCCTGGTACTCTGGTTTCCTCCTGGTTTCCTCCTGGTTACTCTGGTTTTCTCCTGGTACTCTGGTTTCCTCTAGTTTCCTCCTGGTACTCTGGTTTCCTCTGGTTTCCTCCTGGTACTCTGGTTTCCTCCTGGTACTCTGGTTTCCTCTGGTTTCCTCCTGGTACTCTGGTTTCCTCTGGTTTCCTCCTGGTACTCTGGTTTCCTCTGGTTTCCTCCTGGTTACTCTGGTTTCCTCCTGGTACTCTGGTTTCCTCCCACACCAAAAGACATGCATGCTAGGCTTCCTGCCCTTGACCAAAGGTCCTGGCATTATAACTGCAGTTGGTCCCCGGGGCACCACACTGTGTGGCTGCTCACTGCTCCTCGGTAGTTAGGAGGTAAAATGCAGAGAATGAATTTCCCCAAAGGGATTGATAAAGGTACAATTTAACTTAACTTGACGTTGTGAATCCTGAAATCCACTGACGGCAATTAACACACTCTCCTGGTGTTCAGACCATTCATATTCGTATTTCATCTGAGGTAGTTGATTGTGTTGTTTGTTTTTATATCAACTTATCAATTACATCTGGAATATCTTCTTTTGGTTTGAAAAGCACTTTGCATTGCAACTCTGTATAAAATGTGAAAACAGAATTTGAATGATTAATCTTTCCCATCTGTCTCCTCTCTCTGTCTCTCTCCCTCCCTCTCTCCCTCTCCCTCTCTCTCTCTCTCTATCTATCTATCTCTATCTCTATCTCTCTCCTTCTCCCTCTCCATCAGGTAAACTTCACCTACCAGTTCTTGCGTAAGAAGTTCTACATCTTCAGTCAGTTTATGTACGACGAACACATCAAGTCCAGACTCATCAAAGACATCCGCTTCTTCAGAGAGACCAAAGACCAGACGGACCAGAAGGTATCTATCAATCTGATCTGAGATCAGACTGGCTCATGAGTCATAGTGAAGTGTATGTGGTCATGTGACCTGCTCACTGACCCTAGATCCGCGCTCATACTCCATATGGGTCCAGCTCTCTGCCTCTGGAGATCCATTCACCTAACTTCATCTTGTGATTCTCAGTAATAAAAGATTCATATACTGACACTCACCTTCATCAGTTGCTCCTGTGGTCTGTGTGTTGCAAATGTCTATAGTCTAGTACTATCTTAGTACCAGCCTGATGGTCATCTATGGTTGTGTTTCTCTATGCTCCAGTGAGCCAGCCTGATGGTAATCTATGGTTGTTTATGTGTTTGTCTATGGTCCAGTGAGTCAGCCTGATAGTAATCTATGGTTGTTTGTCTATGCTACAGTGAGCCAGCCTGATGGTAATCTATGGTTGTTTGTTTATGGTCCAGTGAGCCAGCCTGATGGTAATCTATGGTTGTTTGTTTATGTGTTTGTCTATGCTCCAGTGAGCCAGCCTGATGGTAATCTATGGTTGTTTGTCTATGCTCCAGTGAGGCAGCATGATGGTAATCTATGGTTGTGTTTGTCTATGCTCCAGTGAGCCAGCCTGATAGTAATCTATGGTTGTGTTTGTCTATGGGTAGTAAAAAATACTCACGCACATCCAAAGTATAGTCACGGGTGCTTGACTCAAATAGATATGTAAAGTTGTGGAAAAAAAGTCAGCACACCGTCTGCCGTGTTCCCAAGTTTAATATAATTTAACACAACGTTTTGGCCTGTGGCCTTTTTCAAGTGTCACCAACATGTGAAAAGGGGTGGGGTATATATACATACATATTAGGGGTCAGGGTTGAACCAGGTCAAGGTTCAAATCAATTAGCCTATAGGCTACAAATTTACAAAACATACTGCAGCTCAAGTGCCAGAACATACGGTACATAGTTACAATAACAGTAGTACGGTAGTTAGTAGTTAGATGCAACACACCTTCACATGCAAAATAGAGAAAAAAATATATAATAAGAAAACTTAAACAGAAAAATTTATAAAAAAAAACAACCAGACAGAATGTGTGTATTTACAGGAAGGGTTTAATGTCAAACTCTTCATTCAATCCAAGAGGGGCCATAGTCTGAAGGGTGTGTATATGGTAGGTCTCTCTCTGCAAAAGTAGTTTGCCATGGTCTCCGCCTCTGGCTGGTCTTTCTACCTTTTCAATGCCTGTGTATCTTAATGCGCTGATATTGTGTCCTGCCTGTCTAAAGTGTACTGCAACCGGGTTATGTTCATCACCACATCTGATGTTGCTGTGGTGTTCGCTGATGCGTGTTTTGAGTTGCCGGTTGGTTTTGCCTATATAGCTCAGGCCATATGGACATTTAATTAGGTAGATGACATGAGTGGAGCTACAGGTGATGAAGCCACGGACTCTGAGGGTTTTACCATTAAGTGGATGTGTGTAGGTCTTGCTCTTAATAGTATACCCACACTGTGCACAGTTACCACACTTGTAGTTCCCATCTGGGGTGTTATCTAGGAACGTGGGTCTGTGAGCAGTAGGTGGGCTGTAGGATCTCACTAGTTGGTTTCTCAGGTTGGGGGGGCGTTTGTAAACTACGGTGGGAGGTTCCTTGAAGACAGATTGGAGTTTGGGATCAGAGTTGATGATGTGCCAGTGTTTATATAGGATCTTTGTGAATTGTTTGTCTATGGTCCAGTGAGCCAGCTTGATGGTAATCTATGGTTGTGTTTGTCTATGGTCCTGTTAGGGAATTCCTCCCTCCCAAGTTCTTTAATTGATATTAGTATGGACCAGCTGACAGATTCACAGCGACAAAGTTGTATTCACGGAGTCTTTATTGTCGATCACAAGAACACAGAGAAGTGAACTCTCCTGCAGCCCACGGGCTCAGCCTCTCGCAGAATGAAGACATGACATGACATATTTATACCCTCTTGCACAAAGAGAGAAGGGGAGGGGTGTGTGTGTGTATATGTATCTGTGTGTGTGTGTGTGTGTGTTAGGGGTGGACGGTATGGTCTAAAATTTATATCACGGTATAATTTGAAGCATAGACGGTAACGGTATATATCACGGTATCAGTGTTTCCGTTAGAATAATTTTTTTTGCCTGATAGGCAGGCTATATAAAGAATGACATCCTCAAGGCATGTAGATTTATAATATTTTATATATCCAGAGTCCGTGCTGCTCCCATTGCAAACAGCCGGGCTGGATGCTGGATTTTGCTAAAAGCATATGTAGCTGCAGAGCCGCAGAGCCAGCGGCGCTTTCAGGTCTGGTCACAGCTTTCAGCCGTTGGGTGGGGGGGCGCTGTTGAGCGGACCTGACCTGAAAGCGCCACTGGCTCTGCGGCTCTGCAGCTGCATGCTATTCGCAAATCCACTGCTCCCGCTGCAGCCGTCGTTATCATAACACTACACGCATATCATAATGTTTACAGCAAACTGTAGTTGATCACCAGGTATGTTTTATTAACGTAGAATAATTCATATAAGAAAAACGATAGGGACATCTCTTACCTTTCTCCACTGGTTAAAAATGCCAGGAACTGAAATTGAAACTTGCTGTGCACCGCGGTGATAATGTGTTTATTATGAAATGACAATTGCGTGTTGACACGCCCACTGCGCGAAGCCTCCTAAATAACTTTTTCCAGTTTGCACATATCTATTATCTATGACTAATTCTATCTATTTTTAGGGGCAAATGCGATTGAAATAGTCGCGCTGTGGTTACATGACGTCATTGCTATTTTAGAGCTACTCTACCGGTTACACGGTCAAAATCCATACCGTAGAGCAAATTAATATCGTTTATACCGTATACCGTTTATACCGTCCACCCCTAGTGTGTGTGTGGTGTGTGTTTAAGTGCAAGAGTTAATGGGTGTTTTCTGAGACGCGATGAGTAGGGCCACCTCAGCGGCATGGTTAACTATTTTACCGGCCTGACCCAGCACTCGGTCAAGGGTCAACGGGTTATGAAGAGTTCAGGCACTTACTTTAGGCATTCATCTGATAGTTCGTGATTTTCGTGACAGTTGAAGCCAGGCCATCGAGAGTTCGAGGTCATAAATCTATGTGTGTGTGTAGAGCTGCCACGATTACCGCATTACCGCGGTATCGCTGTTACATCACGCCCACCGCAGAGTTAGACTGAATACCGCATCACGCTGTTTTTTATAATAATAATAAAGTACCCTGCTCTCGTTGGGCTTGCGGCTCTGCAGATATACCCTACTCCTCTGTCGAGGTTCCAAGCGACCCTATTGGGTACCAGAAAAGTCACGTGAAACATTGCAGACCACTGATTGGTCAGAAGAGAGACGCGTCACACGTTGGAGCGTCCTGCAGTGTGTTACCACCAATCGGCAAGCGCGTATTCGTTTTTTACGTCCTGAATGTCAGCCATTGATCAGAGCTCACAACACGGCTAGTAACGTTAGCTTTAGCTCCCCGCCGGAGTGGACTACCATCGCTCCTCAGGAGTACTAAACGAGGCATAATGATTTTACTGCAACGAATGTTATAATAAAAGCCCTTCGTTCTATACACTTGTCTGATTGAAAACTTTATTAACAGACCGCAGAATGGGACAACTTGGCACGCTCTGAGCAAAGAAAGGAACTGAGATATGAATTGAGTAATGCTTGCCTTGCTATGGTCCGGTAAATACGCTGATGTTATTGAACGTGTAACTATATAACGTTAATGCCACAAAATGAATGCCTTTATTATAAAGTAGTAACTTTATAATAATAAGAAGAAAGGGTCGGGGGGGTAACCACCCCTGCCCGCGACACCGAGTGAACCGCGCACGACCAGAGGGGAAACTTCGAATCCGTGTTTCACTTTCAATAACGAATTGAAATCCCGAATTGCCGAATCCCAAACAATATTCATGCTGCAAAGTCATCCTCTAAAGATAGACATTTAGACTAGAGGCAGGCTATATGCTATAAAGCAGGGGTTCCCAAACATTTCAGGCCGGGACCCAGAAAATAAGGCGTCAGAGAGCCGCGGACCAATGCACATCGTCAGGCTTTCTTTTTTTTCTTTTTTTTGCCAGGCGGCCGATTTTTTAAGCCAAATATCACTTCAATTCTATTAAGTTAGTTCAAGTTAGTTATTCATTTATATGTGCTATTTATGAGAGGGCTAACTTGTTGCAAAATAATAATGATAATAATAATAGCCTCATTAAAATACTATTGTTGCTTCGGTTGTTTTCAGCGTTTTATGTGCATAATCTGTTATTTAGTTTGAAATGTTCGTTGAAATAAGTAGATTTTCCGTTTTTGTTTATTTATTAAGTTAATATAAAACCTATTAAAGGAGCTCCCGTCTTATACGGAGCTACTGAGAAATCTTGATCCCCAGTTAGACTGGCTGACGCGCCGTTATATTCCTGGTCTCATACCAAACAGTCCTTGTCCCAATGACACAATGCAGGCAGCTTTCTTGGAAAATGATATTTATTTGCTTCACCGTGCAAACAGAATATCCTTGTTTTTTGTTCCTTAAACTGATTAAATGATAATGAATATGATACCTAATTGGATACAAACATTTTGACCTGAGACCTGCGTCGTACGTGCGGTCAAAAACCGTTGCCTTTTCCGGGTCAAAACTCCTCCTCCTACAGGTGTACCTGACGCTTATATAAAAGAAGCGCCACCCCCTGGTCACATAAATCCATTGCACATTAAGTCCATTTTGGCCGTTACACACCGGCCCCTAATTGTTAAGGCAGGCAGACATAACAATTCAAAAAATAAATAAACAAAACAAATAAGAGCCAAAACATGTCATGGATTAAGTGCATTTACATTTCATGAACCAAACACAGTTTGGTCACCGGCCTTACAATGGTGCTACTTTTAGTCTGCAATTTCACAGACCGCACCAGACCTTGTTTGTCTGGAAAGACCTCCAGAACCCTGCCAAGTGGCCAGGACCCACGAGGAGCTGAAGAGTCCATGATGACCACAATATCACCAGCTGTCAAACTCCTTTTCCTCTGGTTCCACTTTTGCCTCTCTTGAAGCAAGGGCAAGTACTCACGTACCCATCTTTTCCAGAAAAGATCTGAAAGATACTGGACTTGCCGCCATCGTCTTCTTACATACTGGTCATGTGGATCGAACACTCCAGGTGGCAAAGCTGGTTTACCCTTCAAGAGAAGAAGATGGTTCGGTGTAAGTGGCTCCAGGTCGTTGGGATCATCCGAGAGCTTGGTTATTGGACGGTCATTCAAAATGGCCTCCACTTCACAAAACACTGTATGAAGCCCATCATCATCCAACCTCTGCTGACGTAGGACAGAACTGAGAACCCTTCTCACCAGGCGGATCATCCGTTCCCAGACGCCACCGTGATGTGAACCTGCCGGTGGATTAAAGCTCCAACGGATTCCAACTTGTGCCAGAACTCCATGAATCTTGTCTTGATTCAAAACGGCCAGAGCCTCCTTCAGTTCTCGTTCTGACCCAACGAAATTGGTACCATTATCGGACCGTAAGTGCGCCACTTGTCCTCTCCTGCTGATAAAACGCCTCAGAGCATTGATGCATGCGTCTGTGTCCAATGACACCGCAACCTCCAGATGGATGGCCCTGCTTGCCATACAGGTAAATATGACTCCGTACCTCTTACAGGTTGATCTTCCTTTCTTCACTTCGACTGGTCCAAAGTAATCTACCCCTGTGTTGGTAAAAGGTGGTAGGTCAGGAAGGATTCTATCGGCTGGAAGATCTGCCATTTTTTGCTCCACTGCTCTGCCATTGTAGCGTTTGCAAAAGCTGCATTCAGCGATGATCTTCCTAACAGCTGCATGGGCGTTGGTGATCCAAAATCTCTTCCTCACTTTGGACAGTGTGTGAGTCCTTCCACCATGTCCCAGATTCTGGTGTACATGCTTGAGAATGAGCATTGAAACATGCTGGTCCTTGGAGAGAATGAGCGGATGTTTAGCTTCCTCTGGCATTGATCCTCTGCTCAGTCTTCCTCCAACTCTCAAGAGTCCATCTTCAAACACTGGATCCAGCTTATATATGGGACTCTGTCGACTCACTGCTGCCTTCCCAGATGTTAAAGCAGCAATCTCTTCACCGAATCTCAGTCGCTGACAGTAGCCAACGATGGCAACCTCTGCTCTCTGCAGATCCTCCAGCGTCAAAGTGCCGCTCATAGATGTTGCTGTGAGCTTTTGACTTGCAGCCTGCTTTCTCAGACGGCTCTGTTCCAACAACATGACCCTCAACCTGAGGAACCAGGCAACTGCAGTCTTCAGCCTCTTCCAGTCTGAGAAGTAGGAAATTAGCTGGTAAGTAGGACTGGCTATGTCACCCACACTGATGGCGTTTACGGTTGCCTCCTTTTTGACCTCCTGGTCATTTGAATCCACTGAGACGTCCAACACAGTTTTGGGCCACTCCACTGCTGGCTTCCAAAGAAATGCAGGACCTTCAAGCCACCTGCTGCCATTCAGGAAGTCCAAGACCCTCATTCCTCTTGACGCATCGTCAGCTGGATTGTCTTTGGAACAGACATGTCTCCACTGTGAGGGTTCAGACCTTTCTCTGATGGTCGAGACCCTATTGGCTACAAATGTGTGGAAACGCCTGTCCTCATTGTTAATATACTTCAACACTGAAGTGCTGTCAGTCCAAAATACCGACTCCTCCAACTGGAACTTCAGCTCTGCCTTCAACAGTGAGTCCACTCTGACAGCAAGGACAGCAGCCGTCAACTCCAGCCGAGGAATAGTCACAGCTTTCAGTGGTGTTACTCTGGCTTTGCCAAGTAGAAAGGTAACCTGGATGTGGTTTTCCTGACTCAACATCCGGACATACGATACCGTTCCATATCCACCTTCACTGGCATCGGCAAAGTGGTGTAGTTGGGCATGTCTGACCTTCCCAAAATCCACTGGCTTAATGCACCTATTGGTCTGGAATGCAGCCAGCTGCTCCAATTCCTCCAACCACCTTTTCCATTGGTGTATGATGTCCCGTGGCAAGTCATCATCCCACCCACATCCTCTTCTGCAGAGTTCCTGCTGCATTATTTTTGCACGCAAAGTGACTGGTGCCAGGAAACCTAGAGGATCGTATACTGAGCTGGCAATGGACAGCATACCACGTCTGGTGAGAGACTGTCGTTTCAACTCGATCTTGAACCTGAAAGAGTCCGTCTCCACACACCATAGTAGGCCAAGAGCCCTTTCCATTGGAAGTTTGTCTCTGTCCAGATCCAACTCCTTTAGATCCTTGGCCCTTTGCTCTGCTACGATGGACTGTAAAACACCACGACTGTTGCTGATCCACTTCTCCAAGATGAAGCCCCCCTTGCGACACAGAACAATAAGATCCGTTATCATCTGGATAGCTTCCTCTTCAGTCGCTGAGCTCTTCAAACAGTCATCCACATAGAAATTCTGCTTGACAGATTGGGTGACTTCAGCTGAGAACTCAGCCTGATTATCATCAGCAGTTTTCCTCAGGGCGTAGCTTGCGCAACTAGGGGATGATGCAGCGCCAAACAGGTGCACAGTCATCCTGTACTCCTCAAGGTCCCTAGTGACATCTCCCTCTGGCCACCAGAGGAAGCGCAGAAAATCCCTGTCCTCCTCAGCGACCTTCACCTGGTGGAACATGGCTTGAATGTCACCCATGAATGCCACTGGTTCCTCTCTGAAGCGAGTTAGCACTCCAAGCAGTAAACTGGTAAGGTTAGGACCCTGCAGAAGTTCACTGTTCAGGGATGCTCCTTGGAATGTGGCTCCACAGTCAAACACCACACGGAGGTTTCCTTTCCTCGGATGGTAGACACCATGGTGTGGGATGTACCACACTTTTCCTTTCTCACCATGCAGTTGTTGCTGCGGTACTTTCTCTGCATAGTTCTTCCCAATAAGCTTGTTCATGTATGCTGCATACTCCTGGTGCAAGCTTTTGTTATTTAGGAACCGTTTCCTCAATCCCTGGATCCTTTGCCTAGCGACTCCCACATTGTTGGGCAGACAGACCTCCTTGTTCCTAAAAGGCAATTTCAAACAGTACCTCCCTTCCTGAAGCACTGCTGAACTTTCCACAATTTCCAGAAACCTTAAGTCTTCCCTGGACATTTCCTTCTCCTTCACAGCTACTTCATTGAAGTCGTGATTGTACTGATTGGCCAGCATTTCTTCCAGTCTGCACACCGAGATCCTGTTGACCATAGCAGAGGGAAACTCTGTCCCCACAACACCACTGTTTCCATTCAGTGGACCATTAACGACCCATCCCAGCACCGTCCTTATAGCATACGGGCCATTCCCGTGACTGTTGACGACCTCCCAAGGTTCCAATATCTTGGGAGCGTTGGTTCCAATCAACAGGTCGACATTTGCTTTTAGGCGTGGGATGTGTACGTTGGACAAATATGACCATTCCGACAGTTCTTCGGGTGTCACCATGTTCTCAGCCGTGACTGGCATTTTCTTCTGTGTGAGAACTTCCGGAAGAACATAAAAGTCATCGCTGTCCAAACCAGCTATCTCCAACCCAGTCAAGGAGTAAGCTGGAACAACTGTCTCTTGCCCCATGGTGCTCAACAGGAAGTTGGTTCTTCTGCCTGTGATATTCAGCCTCTGCATTAGGCGTTCAGAGCAGAATGTGGCTGAGCTACCAGGGTCTAGGAAGGCGTAGGTTTGTATGATGGCATTTCCTTTTGCTGCTTTCACACGTACAGGGAGAATGGATAACACACACCGGTCCTTACCGGCCCCTGTATGTCCACATGTTTGCAGTGACGTTGGTTGCTTTAACTGTTCTGGAGAAGATGGTTGCCTTTTAATGTGAAGCAGGGTGGGGTGAGTTTGACCACAGACTTTGCATACCAAGCGCCTTTCGCAATCTCTGCTCATGTGACCAACACATAAGCATGCAAAGCAAACTCCCTTTTCCCTCAGAAAGTGTATTTTCTCCTTGTGCCGCTTTTCCTGAAGTTGTTTGCACTCCTCCAATGAGTGACTGCGAGCACACAAAAGGCATCCAGCTCTCCTAGCATTCATTGTACTTGATGTTGGTGATGTTAGCTCCTTGGCTCTCTCCGATATGTCCATGGTTGTTACTGTGGTGGCGACAATATTTCCTTTTACTCTGTTGGGTGGATATGATTTAAACCTGGTGAGAGATTTTGTGCCAACCACACCAGAATTTGGATCCTGTATGTCACCAAACAGAGGGTCAGAAAGAATACTGACGCGTCGCTCCACAAACCTGATCATATCACCGAAGTGAGCTCTTTCCTGTGTATTTTCCATTATGCCATGAGCCGTACTCCTCCATTGCTCCCTCATCTTGAATGGCAATTTTGATATAATGGCCCTCATGTTGACAGGCATGTCCAACTCCTGCATGTACTGAAGCTCCTCCATTGCATTGCAGCAGCCACGCAAGAATAAGGAGTAGGCTTGAAGTGCCTTGACATCCTCAGATTTTATTGTTTGCCATGCCAAGGCCTTTTGCATGTAGGCACTTCCTATTTTGTACTGGTTTCCAAAGTGTTCTTTAAGAAGACCCTTTGCCACTGCGTAACCACGCTCAGGAGCCATATGCTGGCAGCTACGCACCAATTCCTGTGGCTGTCCTCTTGTGAACTGCTCCAGATAATACAAAGCATCAGCGTCTGTTGCCTTTTCCTCCACTCCTTGTTCAAATGCTTTGATGAATGTTCTGTATTGGAGAGGGTCACCTTCAAATGTTGGGATATTTCGTGGTGGCAGAGACCTGGAATGCTGTTGCTGCACCAGAGCAGCAGTTATCTCATTTTGCCTCTCCATGATGGTAAGCATGTTTGCAGGTTGGTTTGAATTGATTTGAACATTGTCAGTTGTTCCCATTCTGCTTTCCTGTTCCTTGTGGTTGTGATTATATTGGCGGTTAGCAGCAGTGCTATGCCATTGACCACGTTCCTTTGGTCTCACATCCACAGGCTTGTTTGGTGGTATTGACAATTGTGTCAATTTACTTCGTTGTGTTAATGTCCCAGGTTGGTATTCCCTTGCAACAGGATTTAGCTTGTGGTGTTCCCTTTCAAAATAGGAATTCATTGCATTTGAAGGTGCACGAGATGAACGCTTACTTTCAGAGGAGTGCAACACGGCCAACCTTGCAGTGCTTGCAGCCAATTCAGTGTCCACCTCTAGTTGTTCCTTTTTTCTTTTCAACTTTAGTTCCTGCTCCTTCAACTGATGCTCCTGCTCCTTCAACTGATGCTCCTGCTCCTCCAAATCATGTTTTTCTTTTAGAGAATCAGCACGAGCGAGAAGTGCAGCTCTATCGGCTTCAGCTAAGATCCTGGCAGATGACCTGCTACTTGTTTTTGAATATTTGCTCACAATGTTTGACACACTGTCATTTGGAGCAATACCATCATCCATTAAATGCAAATCACCTTCAGTTGTTTTACCATCATATACATTCGTTATACCTTCAATATTTGAAACCCACAGTTTTGCATTTGAAATACACTCATTGATTGACAACATTTTTGCTTTAAACCAGGTGTCTTGTTCTTCTTTTTCATCATGTAACGTATAACCCAACAGAAGATTGTCATGTATGCATTTCGCCTCATAACACACCTGATTCAAATCTGTAAGAGCCTTCTCTACTTTTTCCTTCTCATTATTTAACATGAAACCAAGAATTGAATCTTTTATCTTGGCTGCCATGTTAAATTTACGTTTTCTGCTGGCAACCAATTTGCCACAATGTTCTGCAACAGCCTTGGCAGTCATTTTAACGACACGTTTCCCAGTGACGTCACCGCTAACAGCGGAGCGCGCTGTGGTCTCCATGGAAACGTGTGATGCCGTTTTGCGCGTCGCCATGTTATTAGATTGTCTGAATTAAAACGAGACGGCTGGTGACGAGTCGCGCAACATAGTCACTACAAAAAAGGTCCGCGTAGTCAAGTGTTATTCCTCTTCAGCAACCATGGATTTACGCTCAACCCCAAGTTATGTGTGCACACAATTTTACATGGCCATGTATTTATATAGCGCTATTCACATACCTCCTTGCGTTGGGTACCATGATGTCGCCTCACGGAACAGTACTCGCGGTCCAGTACTGATCCTCAGCCACTTCGGGTCAGCACCGGTGTCTTCCTCCTCCACGAACGGCTGCAGGCGGATCCCCGATGCAGCAGCAAACAGTAGAATCCTCTTCCTCCACACAACAACAGCAGCAGCTCCTCGCCTTCCTCCGGTTGAGATTCTCCGACGTCCCCTAACGCATCGAATCTTCCCCAGTCTCCAAGCAAGAGTCCAACTGGTGCGTGGTTTTTGACTAATATTAAAGGAGCTCCCGTCTTATACGGAGCTACTGAGAAATCTTGATCCCCAGTTAGACTGGCTGACGCGCCGTTATATTCCTGGTCTCATACCAAACAGTCCTTGTCCCAATGACACAATGCAGGCAGCTTTCTTGGAAAATGATATTTATTTGCTTCACCGTGCAAACAGAATATCCTTGTTTTTTGTTCCTTAAACTGATTAAATGATAATGAATATGATACCTAATTGGATACAAACATTTCGACCTGAGACCTGCGTCGTACGTGCGGTCAAAAACCGTTGCCTTTTCCGGGTCAAAACTCCTCCTCCTACAGGTGTACCTGACGCTTATATAAAAGAAGCGCCACCCCCTGGTCACATAAATCCATTGCACATTAAGTCCATTTTGGCCGTTACAAAACCATATAGTCACATTTTAGAATACAATAGAATAGAATTTTAGAATACAACTAGAAACACTGTCCTGGCCTGCTTCTAAGTTCAGTGGCCTGACAAAAAAGATATTTTTTTTTTTTTTTTTTTTTTTAAATCATCTCGCGACCCCGACTTTGGGAACCACTGCTATAAGGAGTAGACTACTACTAAGAAAAAAAAATGCATTAAAACTATTTTTTTTACATTTTTTGTGCATGTGGTAATAACCGCGGCGGTAGGAAATATTTCGCAAATTTGTGCGGTAAGGAAAACATCAATACCGCGGCAGCTCTATGTGTGTGTAAGGTCGCTTTCACATATAGTTTTGGTGGACTCGGTGCGGTTCTGGGGGTGAAGTTGCAACATTGTTGCATTCTTCATTTGGTTCGCCTGCGTTCACACAGATATCTGTGAGGCGGACCGAGACCTTCTGAACAATGTCACGCGGTCGAAAAGGGCGCTTGTCTATTGGACAGTGGAAATGTGTGTGTGGCTGCAAGCCCGTGTGTGCGCGCGTGCGCGCGTGTGTGTGTGTGTCTGTGTGTGGACTGCGGAGCCCTCCAGATCAGCGGAGCCGAGTTTTGACATGGCATTGATCCATTGTTCTATTGAAGCACATTACCACCATCCTCTCGCTAAACAACTTGTACACCTCGTTGTTTTTGTGAGTGCCCACATTCCCCACAAGCAGCTGTTTTATTTGGTCTTCAGCCCCCCAAGTCTGTCCACGAGACATGTTTACACAGTGTGCTTGTTTTGCAGTGAATGCGCACCGCGGTAATATTAATAATAATAACGGCTGTGTTTTTTTTCTTCCTTGTTCTACCCCAAGATGCACAGTAGATAGATAGATAGATAGATGCAGTGTGCTTGTTTTGCAGTGAATGCGCGCCGCGGTAATAATATACCCAAGATGGTTTATCAGGTGACTTCCTACGTTTGGTTCGATGAAGCTATCGGACTATCGAATTCTGGTCCGAAAGTCCGGACCAAACAGCCCCTGTGTGAAAGCGACCTAAGTGTGTGTGTGAGCTATATGTGTGTGAGTGTGTGTGTGGAGGGAGACACAGAGCCACGGTCCTACAGCCTGCATCGTGGGGAGACAATGGGTGCTCAGATACATAAGATATTGACATCAAATATTACTAGATCAATGAACTAAACTATTAGTCCAGTGAGCCAGCCTGATAGTAATCTATGGTTTTGTTTGTCTATGGTCCAGTGAGCCAGCCTGATAGTAATCTGTGTTTGTCTATGCTACAGTGAGCCAGCCTGATAGAAATCTCTGGTTTTGTTTGTCTATGCTCCAGTACCCATTTGAGCGGGCGGAGAAGTTTAACCGTGGCATCAGGAAGCTGGGAATCACACCTGACGGACAGAGTTACCTCGACCAGTTCAGACAACTCATCAGCCAGATCGGTGAGACGTTTTTGTTAAAGGAAAACCTTCACGATTATAATGTTAGGCTGTTATTTATCTTCAACAGAAACATGTAATATTTTGGGAGAAGGTTTCTACATTTGTCCTTCGGTTTGATCTAGTGATGTGATCTAGTGATGATGTGATCTTGTGATGTGATCTAGTGTAATCCACTAGACCAGTGGTTCCCAAAAAATAAAAAGAATCCAAATAAATTATTATTATTATAATTCTTTTTTTTTTATGCAGTCAGGCCACTGAACTTAGAAGCAGGCCAGGCCAGTATTTCTAGTTGCAGCGGCGCAATAGTTGGATAACCTAGGTGGGGAACAACCAGGAGATCACTGCAACTCACACAAGTTGGAGAACTATCTCTCTCTCTCTCTCTTGCTCACACACACACACACACAAAGGGAGCCGCATGTGATTGGTGGAGGTGGGACCCTTACAAAAAACAAAAAATCCATCAAAATCAGTGTTGTTGCTAATCACATGCTGACACATGCTAGCCTGTAATAATCCCCCCCAGAAAAATCTACTTTGCATTTGATATATTGCAAATATATCTCATCACACACACTGGCATTTAAAGGGTTAGAATTATAAAATGAATATGTAGTGTTATGATCAGGTAGGGCTGGGCGATAAAACGATAACGATAACTATCGCGATAATTTATTTCCTCGAAATAAACATGAAACGTGGTCGCAAAGTTTCGATATATCGATTTTCCAAGCTTGGCTCCGTTCAGCCTCGGCTCAGCACACTCACTAACAACAACCAACCTTACGTGATGACGTGCTACGCACAACAGCTAACAACCAATCAGTGAAGGAGATGGCCGAGATCGACGGAGACCCGGAAGGAGACCCAGAGCGGTAGGACTCACTCAACAACAAGGCTTGCTAGGCTAATTAGCTTGCACGGCGTTGTTTTATATATTTACGTGCCGAGTATGTGTGTGTGGTGAATTCTGAGGCCACGTTTATAGTAGTGGGGGTATACAGTGGAAGTCGTTTCAATATATTGTGGTGGAAGAGAGTATTTTAGTGTGATATTTAGCACATTGTCATGGAATACACCGCGTAGAAGCAACAGGCTGGCTAGGTTAACTAGCTTGCACGGCACTGTTTTATATATTTACGTGCCGAGTATGTGTGTTTTGAATTCTGAGGCCACGTTTATAGTAGTGTGGGAGTGGACGTCGTTTCAATATATTGTGGCGGAAGAGAGTATTTTAGTGTCATATTTATTGTCATGAGATACTCCGCTTGTCGGCTATAACTGCTAACGTGCGAGGACTGATGACGACATCAACTCGACTTGAGACATTCGCAGCAGCATATTAGAAGTTAATTAAACTTGACAGACATTATATCGACGATAATTATCGATATCGAATTATATGAAAATTATTTTATAATTTTATCGCGATAACGTTTTTGGTCATATCGCCCAGCCCTATGATCAGGGCTGAAGTTGAATAAAAGATTGTATTATTTTCAATTTGACATTACAAAAAAACAGAAAATCCATTGTTGCTAATCATAATCATATATGCTAGCCTGTTTTTTAACAATAATTTGTGATGCCATCACAAACACTGGCATTTAAAGGGTACAAATAAAAAATGCCTGCACCCAAATGCAGGAAATTAAGTCTTTGTAACAAAGAATTTCCTGGTGGGGGACCCCCAGACCCCCCGCTTAAAAAGTGGCCTGACTGGGGCTATATTTCGCACTATATTTCCTGGCCTGAATGATTTCCCCAGTCCAGCCCTGGTTAAAAGCCTCCAATGCTTATTAGTGTGTGTGTGCGTTTGAGCGTTTGCATGTTTCAACCATACATTTCTATTTATAAAAAAAATAATAATAATTATACATTTTTTTTTTTACCTCCTATAATAGTGGGGGTCACGGCTCTCTGACACCATTATTTCGGGGGTCGCAGCCAGAAAACTTTGGGAACCCCTGCACTAGACATCCTTATCATCACAGGATATAGACTGTGGCTCTAAGCTGCCATTAGCTGCCGACTATTTCAGTGGGTATTCTCCTCCTCTCCTGCTATCTGTGTCACTATTTTACAAGGACACCGTCGCTGCATCCTGGGCTTAGCGCCGCCCAGGATGATTGTGATTGGTTTAAATAATTACAAAACAAGCCAGAGCCCAGAACGATAATAGGTTCAGCCAGACCTCTCTCTGGTGCTGACACAGTGCTAACATAGTGTTGAGAGATGTCTGGCTACTCGAGACTATCCATAACCTAATCTAACAGCAGTGTGGTGTCCTCCTGACAGGTAACGCTATGGGCTACGTCAGGATGATCCGCTCTGGAGGCCTTCACTGCTGCAGCAGCGCCATCAGGTACAGGAGAGGTTTAATCTTTTTATCCAGGGTGGGTCTCTGAGCTTCACACTCTACAACCACAGTCTGACACTGTTGACCGCTAGGAGCTGCCCAGTACAACCACAGTCTAACCCTGTTGACCACTAGGAGCTGCCCAGTCCAACCACAGTCTGACACTGTTGACTGCTAGGCGCTGCCCAGTACAACCACAGTCTGACCCTGTTGACCACTAGGAGCTGCCCAGTCCAACCACAGTCTGACCCTGTTGACCGCTAGGAGCTGCCCAGTACAACCACAGTCTGACACTGTTGACCACTAGGAGCTGCCCAGCACAACCACAGAATGACACTGTTGACCACTAGGAGCTGCCCAGTACAACCACAGTCTGACACTGTTGACCGCTAGGAGCTGCCCAGTACAACCACAGTCTGACACTGTTGACCACTCGGAGCTGCCCAGTTGTACTGGTCTGTCTAACCAGTGTGCGTTGGTCTCTGTGGTGTGAACAGGTTTGTTCCAGACCTGGAGGACATTGTGAACTTTGAGGAGCTTGTGAAGGAGGAGGGTCTGTCGGAGGAGACCCAGAGAGCAGCCGGGTAGGTAACCTCTGATACCGTACCTACCTAAAAGAAACACCTGATTTTCACATTGATGACTTTTGTGTTGTTTTTTTTTTATTGTACACTGGGTTGTGAATTGGTTTCTTCTTGTACCCGGCCTGGTAAGTGTGGTGGTGGGATCCTGTTTTAACCCAGTGTCTGCCTGATATCTACTAGTGTTCTAATCTAGACTCAATGCTGTGTCTACTAGTGTTCTAGACTGAATGCTGTGTGTCTACTAGTGTTCTAGACTGAATGCTGTGTGTCTACTAGTGTTCTAGACTGAATGCTGTGTCTACTAGTGTTCTAGACTGAATGCTGTCTACTAGTGTTCTAGACTGAATGCTGTCTACTAGTGTTCTAGACTGAATGCTGTGTCTACTAGTGTTCTAGACTGAAGTCTGTCTACTATTGTTCTAGACTGAATGCCGTGTCTACTAGTGTTCTAGACTGAATGCTGTGTCTACTAGTGTTCTAGACTGAATGCTGTGTGTCTACTAGTGTTAACTTAGGCTACGTTTAGATGGAGAGAGTCTGAACAGAAACCGCAAAAGTCGTCTTACGGTTTCACTTTTAATTTTGCGTTTTGGCCAGCGTTTTGGGATGGAATTCTCCGTGCAGACGAGGCTGTAACAACTCGAGACAACGGAGCCCCGCTGTCACACGATTGGCGCATATGTCACATGACGTGCTGTGAAGACCCGCCCTACTCTGCCTCTGATTCGCAGACTGTGGGTGGGGAATGTGATTGGACCAAAGCAGAGTCACTCACAGACACGCCGCGGGACAGATTCTTGTGTATTTAAAAGTACTGCCAATGTAGCCTTCAGGTGATCGCCATGGATAGAATCAGACATGCTTTGTTTATGCTTCTAGGCTACTGGCGCATGCCTGTGATGTAAGCAGTACATGCAACGAAAGCCTTGACAACCCTTTCGTCATCGTTTTATGCGGTTTGACAGTTTAGATGAGAGCGCAAAGGTTTAGCGTTTCTAGGAATTCCACCCTGGAAGGTGGTCTCACTTTTTTACGGTTTCACCCCGTAAAAACGCTGTTTCCGTATAAACGAAAGGCACATCCGAAAAAATATTTTTGCGGATTCACCTGCTAGCGTTTCCGTCTAAATGGGGCCTGAATGTATCACGTAATTTCAATGTGGAAATAAGGAATATCAAAATAAAAGCACACGTTGTTGAACTTGATCATGCATATTTATTAGAACATTTTATTACAGCACTATGTTATCAATACACGAGGCATATTTAGCCAAAATATGTTGCCAGAACATTAAAAAATAAAAATGCTGTGTCTACTCTAGTGTTCTAGACGCGGTGCTGGAGGACCTGACCAGTAACTCTGCTGAGGGGACGGAATACTTCAAGATGCTTGTCGGAGTGTTCGCTCCAGAGTTCCGCAGCGTGAAGAACATGCACCTGAGGAACTTCTACATGATCGTCCCCCCTCTGGTCAGTCTGCCGCTGCCTCGCACGCACGACGCTGTCCACACAGACTCATTTCTTATCGTTTATTTTGGCGAGTACCCCCCCCTCCTATCACGCGAGATGGCTTGGCCCCCCAGAAGTGCTGCTTGCAGTGTTGTAGAGAACCGCTCATCCGCTAGACTTCACACTCAACACTGCACTCCCCTGGGTCCTCAGTAATACACCCGCCGAGTGTGAGTACAGACGGACGGACGTTAATTAATGTTTGAGTAAAACAGATGAGTTTATAAAGCCCCATAATACGAGACAACATTTAGCTTGAATATTTAAAGTGACATTTTGAATATCATTAGTCTGTTATTTGTCCTCCCTATTGTGATATTAGGCTATTGTGATATTGTATTAAAAGAAATAAGTTCCTACATTTGACCTTCATCTTCCCAAAAGAAGTCCATTCGTAGGTTCACTGAAGTGTTACCACGGACACTAGGGGTGTAACGGTACACAAAAAACACGGTTCGGTACGTACCTCGGTTTTGAAGTCACGGTTCGGTATGGGTTTTCGGTACAGTGGGGGAAAGTTTGGCTTTCCATGTTCCACTCAGGGGTGATGTAGTGTGCAGTAACTAATTGTACTTGTATGGCTGTCAACGAATATTTTATATTGAAATTAATAATCGAGTTTTGAATTCAATTCTGCACGGAAAAGAAAGTTCTGCATGTGTGTTCGTTAGTGGTTAACGTACCATTGTATTAGTTCGGTACACAGCCGTACTGAACCTTAGGTCCAGTGCTGAAACGGTTCGGTACGGATATGTGTACCTTTACACCCCTAACGGACACCCTGAACTACTACAGAGATAACTGAGGCCTGGTGAAAAGAATAACAGACTCAAATGAAAATGGCAAAGTTAAAATAACTTAATACTCTGTAATACACTGTTTAATACTCTGTACACCTCACTCTGTAATACTGTTTAATACTCTGTACACCTCACTCTGTAATACACTGTTTAATACTCTGTACACCTCACTCTCCACTGTAATACACTGTTTAATACTCTGTACACCTCACTCTCCACTGTAATACACTGTTTAATACTCTGTACACCTCACTCTCCACTGTAATACACTGTTTAATACTCTGTAGACCTCACTCTCCACTGTAATACACTGTTTAATACTCTGTACACCTCACTCTGTAATACTGTTTAATACTCTGTACACCTCACTCTGTAATACACTGTTTAATACTCTGTACACCTCACACTGTAATACACTGTTTAATACTCTGTAGACCTCACTCTGTAATACACTGTTTAATACTCTGTACACCTCACTCTCCACTGTAATACACTGTTTAATACTCTGTACACCTCACTCTGTAATACACTGTTTAATACTCTGTAGACCTCACTCTGTAATACACTGTTTAATACTCTGTACACCTCACTCTGTAATACACTGTTTAATACTCTATAGACCTCACTCTCTAATACACTGTTTAATACTCTGTAAACCTCACTCCACTGTAATACACTGTTTAATACTCTGTAAACCTCTCTACTGTAATACACTGTTTAATACTCTGTAAACCTCTCTACTGCAATACACTGTTTAATACTCTGTAAACCTCTCTGTCAGACGGTGAACTTTGTGGAACACTCCATCGGCTGTAAAGAGAAACTCAACAAGAAGAACAAAGGAGGAGCAGCCTTCACAGACGATGGCTTTGCCATGGGTGAGTCTGCATAGTGTAGTCCAGGGGTTCCCAAACTTTTCAGGCCGCGACCCCCAAATAACGGTGTCAAAGAGCCGCGACCCCCACTATTATAAGAGGTAAGACATTAAAAAATAAATTAGAATTATCATTTTTATTTTATTTTTTTTTTTATAAATGGAAATGTATGGTTGAAACATGCAAACGTTCAAACGCACACACACTAATAAGCATTGGAGGCTTTTAACCAGGGCCGGACTGGGGAAATCATTCAGGCCAGGAAATATAGTGCAAAATATAGCCCCAGTCAGGCCACTTTTTAAGGGGGGGGGGTCTGGGGGTCCCCCACCAGGACATTTTATTACAAAGACTTCACTTCCTGCATTCTGGTGCAGGAATTTTTTTATTTGTACCCTTTAAATGCCAGTGTTTGTAATGGCATCACAAATTATTGTTAAAAAAATGCAATATATCAAATGCAAAGTAGATTTTTCTGGGGGGGATTATTACAGGCTAGCATGTGTCAATGATTAGCAACAACAGTTTTTTGTAAGGGTCCCGCCTCCACCAATTACATGCGGCTCCCTTTGTGTGTGTGTGAGAGCAAGAGAGAGAGAGAGATAGTTCTCCAACTTGTGTGAGTTGCAGTGATCTCCTGGTTGTTCCCCACCTAGGTTATCTAACTATTGCGCTGCTGCATCTAGAAACACTGGCCTGGCCTGCTTATAAGTTCAGTGACCTGACTGCATAAAAAAAAAAAAGATTAAAAGATTTTTATTTATTTTTTTAATCATCTGGTACAGGTGAGTCTGCATAGTGTATTCTATGGTACAGGTGAGTGCACAGTGTAGTCTAGAGTACAGGTGAGTCTGCATAGTGTAGTCTAGAGTACAGGTGAGTGCATAGTGTATTCTAGAGTACAGGTCAGTCTGCATAGTGTATTCTATGGTACAGGTGAGTGCACAGTGTAGTCTAGAGTACAGGTGAGTCTGCATAGTGTAGTCTAGAGTACAGGTGAGTGCATAGTGTATTCTAGAGTACAGGTTAGTCTGCATAGTGTATTCTATGGTACAGGTTGATTGATTGATTGATTGAAAACTATATTAACAGATTGCAGAATGGGTACAGTACAGTACAGCTCAATACATACAATTGTTAAGGGGATGCAGACCAGAGAAAGACTTTTGTCTTGTTTACATCAGGGTCCCCCATTTTCAATTCATCATAACATATATGACATACATGACATACAGATAGACAGTACTGCTACATCTATACATTTATGACATACCAGATTTGCAAATACAGTACTGTTTGTGATACGAAAAGAGTCCAGAAAAGAGAGTATATACATTTGACGTAGAAACTGTACATTGGAGGAGGTTGGGGGGGTGGGGGGGACTGTACATTGGAGGTGGGGGGGAGGTTGGGTAGGGGGGGATGGGTGGGTGGGGGACACTGTACAACTGTACAAGCAAAACTGTACATTGGAATATTGACAACCATACTTGGTAATTTACTGTACATTGGAGGGGGTTGTGTTAGGACATTTACAGGGGCCAGTTTCGAATTGCAGTCTCCCGTAGGTGTTCTTTGAGAGTGGTTTTGAAAGTGGGTAGTGATTCACATTCCTTTACAGCTTTGGGTAGGGCGTTCCACATTGATGTGGCATAATTGCTAAACGTGTTTAGTCCCTTGTTTGAGCCGAATCTGGGTTTAACATGATTTGTGGAGCTCCCTCTGGTGTTGTGATCGTGGTATTCACTGACCTTTGGGAAGTATTTTGACATGTACATGGGTACCTTGGTCGTGTAGTGTATCTTGTAGACCAGGCCCATTGCAAGTTGCTGTACTCTGTCGTCTACTCTAAGCCATCCTAGGTTGTCGAAGTGGGCAGGGGTGAGGTGGGTTCTAGGAGTAAGGTCAAGCAGTAGTCTGACCAGTTTGTTTTGAGATGTTTGTAATTTTGTTTTTAGCGCCTTTGAGGTGCTTTGGTACCATGAGGTGCAAGCATAGTCGTAGTACCCTTGAATGAGTGCTCCTGCCAGTCTTCAGGGTATTCTTGTTTACCAGTGAGGAGATCCGGTACAAGAATCGAGTTCGTTGGTTGACTTTTTTTTATTACATTGGATGCCATTTTGTCACAGGTGAGTCTGCATAGTGTATTCTATGGTACAGGTGAGTGCACAGTAGTCTAGAGTACAGGTAGGCTTTGAGTTTACTGACAGAATGACATGGAGAGACATATAGGTTATAGCACATGGCCCTATAGTCTAGATATCTTATGCTGAGCTAACATAATATGTATTGTAGGGGAATGTAAATGATGAACACGATGGAGCTGTTGAAATAAAGAGTAAACTGGAAAGCAAGATACGTTTGTTCGTCTTTATTACGGCCGGACACAATTTAACAGAACAACAGAGTGCAATGTCAGAGAGTGTGAAGATACAGTCTGTTACATGAGTATTTATCCAGTTCTCAAGAGTTCCGCCTCCAGCCTCTTGTGCCAACCTGCTGTTTGGACAGGAGATGTGTGTGTGCTTAAATGTGCGTGTGCATTTTACATGCATGTGTGTGTATGTGCGTGCATGTGGCGAGATGTGGGTGTGTGTGTGCTTATACGTGATTTCAGGAAGTGAAGGTGTGTGTGTGTGTGTGTGTGTGTGTATGCTTACACGTGCATGTGTGTGCGTGTGTATGTATGTGTGTTCTAGATGTGGTTTCAGGAAGTGAAAATGTACAGTTGCATTTGTTGCATGAGAAACCTAAAAGGGCAGTTTCGCAGGGAAATGGCTTGTTCAAAAGATATATGGTTTAAACATGAGCACAGACAGTCTAGTAGTGTCGTGTCAAAAGGTCAATGTGGTTTTAGGTGTGCCATAGTAAGCATATATTAATTCAATATTCCACGACAGTATACAGGAGTGTAGACAAGACAAGTCGACCATGGACATCACCTACATAATATGAACTATAGATATGATGCACAGAGATATCTGGATAATGACATAATGAGGTGTGTGTGTGTGTGTGTGTGTGTGTGTGTGTGTGTGTGTGTGTGTGTGTGTGTGTGTGTGTGTGTGTGTGTGTGTGTGTGTGTGTGTGTGTGTGTGTGTGTGTGTGTGTGTGTGTGTGTGTGTGTGTGTGTGTGTGTGTGTGTGTGTGTGTGTGTGTGTGTGTGTGTGTGTGTGTGTGTGTGTGTGTGTGTGTGTGTTAGAAAGAGAGAGAAGAGCAGTGTGTTGGTAGATGTCCCTGTAAGCGCCCTGTCTCCTCTCCCCCCTGTCCTCCAGGCGTGGCCTACATCCTGAAGCTCCTGGATCAGTACCTGGAGTTTGACTCCCTCCACTGGTTCCAGGCCGTCAGAGACAAATACCTGAAGGAGATGAGCGCCGTGGCCAAGGAGCAGAACGTCCAGACAACCAATCAGGACGAGAAGCTGCTCCAGACCATGAACCTCACCCAGAAGAGGCTGGACATCTACCTGCAGGTACGGCCCACCACAACATCACACAGACCCACCACAACATCACAAGAACCCACCACAATATCACAAAGACCCACCACAATATCAGACGGACCCACCACAACATCACACAGACCCACCACAACATCACACAGACCCACCACAACATCACAAAGACCCACCACAATATCAGACAGACCCACCACAATATCACATATGAATGAATGAATGAATGATCATTACATTTATATAGCGCTTTTCTAGACACTCAAAGTGCTCCCCACAATGTAGGGTGGAAATTGCCTCCGTCACTGATCACATGACCATCACAATATCGGACAGGGCTTCTCCACTACAGGGATGAAGGTTGACCTCTGACCTCTCGTTCTTCTCCACCAGGAGTTTGAGCTTCTACACTTCTCCCTGAGCAGCGCTCGTATCTTCTTCAGAGCGGACAAGACGGCCGCAGAGGAGACGCAGGAGAGGAAGGACAGAGGTGAAGGACTGAAGGAGTAGAGCTGGACTTCTGTATGAGACTCTGTTGTTGTAGTGTCACTCATTCTTCACAACTGGGCCACAGTATTTGCATCGCGAGCGACGAGACGAGACAACTTCCCTTTGTTTTCAAATGTTTACCTGAAAAACGTGAAAATAAATGACCAACGCACGGTCAAGACTGTGTAGCTTCCATCAATATCTGACTCCAAGCTGACCAGGTCACATCCAACCACAGCTAGACTGACTTACATCCAACCACAGCTAGACTAACCAGGTTACATCCAACCACAGCTAGACTGACTTACATCCAACCACAGCTAGACTAACCAGGTTACATCCAACCACAGCTAGACTGACCTGCATCCAACCACAGCTAGACTGACCTGCATCCAACCACAGCTAGACTGACCTACATCCAACCACAGCTAGACTGACCTACATCCAACCACAGCTAGACTGATCTACATCCAACCACAGCTAGACTGACCAGGTCACATCCAACCACAGCTAGACTGACCTACATCCAACCACAGCTAGACTGACCTACATCCAACCACAGCACGCTGAACGCACAGAGAGGAAATTGGTATCTATCTTGTCTGACTCTGGAGAAGACTGTAAGCGCATTTCCCATAATGTTGACGTGTTTAAGCCCCAACTGCTTCAGGGGTGCTGCTCATTTGCCAACTCTAGGACTGTACAGATCCTTAGTGTGAGTACAGTGTGTGTAACTCTAGGCCTGTACAGTGTGTGTAACTCTAGGTCTGTACAGTGTGTGTAACTCTAGGCCTGTACAGTGTGTGTAACTCTAGGCCTGTACAGATCATTGGTGTGAGTACAGTGTGTGTAACTCTAGGCCTGTACAGATCATTGGTTTGAGTAGTGTGTGTAACTCTAGGTCTGTACAGTGTGTAACTCTAGGTCTGTACAGTGTGTAACTCTAGGCCTGTACAGATCATTGGTGTGAGTACAGTGTGTGTAAAGGCCTCTGCATGCTACAGAAACTGCAAAGCAACTGCAACACAACATCGACAAAGCAACAGTGTTGCAGACACTCTGCCTTTATGCTTCTGCAACGTCGACGAGCAGCCTATGCAACATTGTACCCCGGGTGTAGCTAGGTTCCCTAGATAGATGAAACTTCCCTTCTCAACCAACCCATTGATAACAAGCAGAAAAATAAGCATCATTTATACTTCAGGTCGGGGGGTTTCAAAATAAAAGAGCGACGTCTAAAAGCACTGTAAATACGTTTATTTTGTACATTATCTAACGTTAACACGAACCTAACGTTAACACGAACCTAAACTAATCTAAAGTTAGTTTAGGTTCATGTTAATGTTAGATAATGTACAAAATAAACGTATTTCCGGTGCTTTTAGACGTCGCTCTTTTATTTTGAAATCCCCCGACCGGAAGTATTATAGTGTCTGTTGCTAGCAGCTTAACTTTTGTCGGCCGGTTCTGTGCTTTTTCGAGCTAACGTAACGTCATTAGTTTCCAATGGAGAGGAGAGAAAGACCTCGGCTCACATGCAGCTCAAACTACCTGTTGGAATAAATTAATTGATTGATGTTTAACTTGTCCCTGTGTGTGTCCAGTCATTTCGACTAGCAAACGTTGTATTTAACGTTACCTCAGGATACCATTGTATTTAGTTGGTTAGCTATGTAGCTAATGTGGATAGCATTTTGAATAACATCAATGCTAGCTGGCTGGCTACAGCTTTATTTACTAAATTATGGAGGCTTTTTAATCGTCAAGGTAAGAGAGGATTTGTCATGATCAACTGAAGGCTTATGCTATGGAACAATATGTGCTTGGGTTTTCAGAAAAAGGCCAGCTATGTGATGCTAATTATTTAGCATCAACGCTGGCTGGCTACAACAATGGAGGATGGTATACTCTGCGGGACCAATATTATTCTATGACAGCCCCGCCCCCATTCACTACCAACCAATCACTGCTACGCAATATCAACGCAACGGTTGTTTAGATTAGATTTTGGGGACATGTACGCAACATCCTCGCAACACCGTCTACAAGACCCTCTGCAACAACCGCGTTGAAATCGCGCTGATGTTGTGTTGCAGTTGCTTTGAAGTTGCTGTAGCATGTAGAGGCCTTAACTCTAGGCCTGTACAGTGTGTGTAACTCTAGACCTGTACAGTGTGTGTAACTGTGTGAGAGAATAGCAGGATGTTCAGCTAATGTTCTGTGTAAATAAAGGTATTTCATCATCGGTTGTTTTCTTTCTCCAGAAGTGGCAGCTAAGAAGGGAGCTTCTTCAGATGGCTGCACCCCCACCGACCCTGCTGCCCACTGACCTTTGACCTTCAGATGTCTCCAACCCTGCTGCCACCTGACCCTCAGGTGGCTCCACCATCACCAGCCCTGCTGCCCACTGACCTCTGACCTTCTGATGGCTCCACCCCAACAACCCTGCTGCCCACTGACCTCTGACCTTCCGATGGCTCCACCCCCAGTAACCCTACTGCTAACCCTCTGACCCGTAGTCTGACTCCAGTGGACCAGAGCTTCAGCTCTGTGCCCTGAACCAGTAAACGTTGAGAGAAAAACTACCCTGGGAGCAGCTCTTTGTAACATCAGTGTCCTGAATGAAACGGAACGGTTCCAGTTGCTTAGTCTTCACTCTGTAGTGCCCTAGACGGGTCTCTAGACGGGTCTCTAGACGGGTCCCTAGACGGGTCTCTAGACGGGTCCCTAGACAGGTCTCTAGACGGGTCCCTAGACTGATCTCTAGACGGGTCCCTAGACGGGTACCTAGACAGTGTAGAATATCTTTTTGAAGAAAAATATGAGAGAGAAAAACTGTCGGGACTGCGTTGGTGCATTTCAACAACTTTATTGATGTATACACAACAGGCCAAAACGTGGAACCTCTCTCTCTTCTTTTGAGTTTTGTCTCCTGTCAAATGTTCTGACCATTCCCTTTATACCTGTGAGATACAGCCCCCAGCTGTCATAATGTTAATTTCAGTTTCTTTGTTCTTTTCTAGACAAACTCCTGGCTCCAAGAGGAGAGGTTTATGGTGCAAACAAAATACCTGGCCTTAAGTTGAACCTACAGGTTAAAGGAAGGTTAACCCTTTACTACCACACTACAGAAGGGTTAACCCTTTGTCGTGTGGCAGTGAAAGGGTTAACCTTCTGTATTGTCGCGGTGAAACGTTTATATACAAATACACTACAACAGGTCCCTACCGGCTGATTGCAGTGGACCATGTTGTCAGTAAATTAACCTCTTACACCCCTTCCTGACATAGAGCGACGCGAGCGAGCGTGATTGCGAAAGTGATTAAAATGTATTAGTTTCAATCAGACTATCCTGACCTGCCGCGAGCGACAGCGAACTGAGCGGCGATGTCGTTCCCCCCTCAAATATTAGCTCGCTGTGTCTCTAGTTGAGCGATTACGCGGCCGAGTCCCGCCCCTAAACACTTTTTATTGGTCAAGAATCGCAGGCTGCTTTGCCCCCGTGTGCTTCCAGGTAACACACACACACAGACACACTCGGACACGCGCCGCCTCATATCAGGACAGTGTCGCGCGCGATTTCGTCTCCAGTTTGCTCGCTCGCTGCCTGTCAGGAACCGGTGTTAGACCCTAGCCATATTTACAGAAAATTCCCCTAAAAATACATACCTAAGTAAATGGAAGATTCCTCCACTTCTACAAGGTTATTTGCATGTTCTTGGTATCTAGGGACATCTATGGATCTCGGGGAATGTATTCCCAGTGTCAGAAATGTTGTGTCTGTTACTAGGCTTGAGTAAATTATAATGAACCAAAGGAGAATATCAATTTGTTTTTCTTTGACGGTGAATAGCACCATGCTAAAATTTACCAGACATGAAAAATTGCCACTGAGCTCATTCATCACCTTCTTGAGATCACGTGTACAAAAAAGATAAGCAAATGAATAAAGGGCAGATGATTAACTGGGACTAAAAGACAGACAGACTAGCACTGAAACACTGTTCTAGCTGAGCAGTGACTAACGCTCCGTCTATGGGGCGCAGCAGTGGAGGCATTGTGAGGCAGAACTGGCAGACTGGCAGGCGGTTAGGTGGCCGAGCGGAGATTGCGTTCGTCACCAGCCCCGGAGCTGAGCTGGATTTGCCTGTTCGAATCCAGCTCACAGCTCCGGGGTTGTCACCAGCTTGGCTGGCCGTCTGCACTGATACAATTGGCTGTATCAGAGGGTGGGAGAAGCTGGCGGGGTGGGTCCGGGTCGTTGTAAACAGCGACTCCTACAGTTCGGTCGGGGCGCCTGCTAAGCGCGGATTGGACGTGAGGGGGATAGTGTGGTCCTCCCACACGCTACGCCCTCTCAATGAGAATCCGCGCTGCCAGGTGAAAAGAAGCGGTGATTGGCTGGACGTGTGTCGGAGGAAGCACGTGGTAGCCTCCACTCTCCCAGATGATCTGACTGTGGGGGGTAAGTGCGCAGCGACCAGGAAGGGACTGGGAATTGGCATACGACTAACATTGGGATGGGAGAAAATCGGCGGAAAAATGGAGGGGGAAAAAGACCAAAAAAAAAAAAGAACTGGCAGACTGTCCTGATAGACGGCTAGTCCAGAAGAATAGCACCCTAAGGATCAGGCCTTGAAACGAACACTAGCTAAATGCCGGTCAATTCTGACTGGGTTGTTAAGCTATGCTAGCTACATATCACAGCTATAATATGTTAAGCTATGCTCGCTACATATCACAGCTTTTTTTTTTTTTTTTTTTTTTATTATCTTTCCCCCTCTCCGTCTTTTTCCGATTTTTCTCCCATCCCACTGTTAGTCGTTATGCCAATTCCCAACCCCTTCCTGGTTGTTGCGCACTTTCCCCTACTGTTGGTCCTAGAGGCCGGAGACTGTCACATGCTTTCCTCCGACGCATGTGCAGCCAGCCGGCAGCCAGCCTGGCCGCGCAGATTCTCACCGGGAGAGTGTAACGTGTGGAAGGTCGCACTACCTAAATCAAATTTATTTATAGGGCCCGACAACACACGTTAATGTCCCCATGGGCCGACTACCTCTCTCCAGATCCTACCCTTGCTGAGCAGGTGCCCCGACCGAACTGTAGGGGTCGCTGTCCACAACGCCCAGGACCCACCCACGGCTCCCCTCCCCCTAACTCAGCCAAACGAGTTAGTATAGCGATCAGCCCGAGCCAAGGCAATGCTGACTGACATATCACAGCTTTAATATGTATGTTGGCGGGGAATGAGTTAAAGGTGCTATAGATAACATTTGTATGTAGAGTGATCTTTTTTTTTATCATCCACTGAGCTTTTAGAAAGGTGCACAATAAAAGTATTGCCTTTCTCTAAAAATATTATTGATCATTTAATTCAGTTTTTTTTGCAGTTCCAAAATGAATGTCGTTTACATGTTGCAGGCATGTATCCCCTCCGCGTGTTGCTTTATGACAGGTCATGAGTGCAAGAATGTGACAATTTGACCATGTGACCGCGGGAGAGCGGCAGTGCGGAAATAGGCTGTCTCTAAGACAAACTCTAACCTTAACCAGCTCCTTAACAGCGCCTAAACTTAACCGTTCTAACCTTAACCAACTCCGAAACAATGCCTAACCTTAACCATGCCTAACCTTAACCATAGAAAGAATATTGCCATTCTCTTTGACAAACTCTAACCTTAACCAGCTCCTTAACAGCGCCTAAACTTAACCGTTCTAACCTTAACCAACTCCGAAACAATGCCTAACCTTAACCTTAACCTTAACCATGCCTAACCTTAACCGGCGAAAGAATACACGTTAAAAAAAAAATCACGTTAAAAAAAAAAAATTCATGGGATTCGAACTCGTCAACAACGAACCGCAGGACCGCAGGACCGCTGCTATGCCAGGTGAGCTGAAGCGCCGAATGAAAATCATGGCGGATTCCTGTGGCGGTTACCTAATTCCGCTCGCGCTCTGCCGCTCCGCTCGCTCTGCCGCTCCGCTCGCTCTGCCGCTCTGCTCTGCGGTTGCCGCGCCTGCCGCGGGCCATGGCGCAGCCAATCAGGGAAAACGCGGAAGCAAAAGCAGCACTCATGACATGTCATTAAGCAATAGGCATCCCCTCCCTACTTCCCATTTCCCCAAGTGGAATGCACCTGATTGGATAAATGACATGCTGGTGCCCTAGTGCGACATCTAGTGGCTGAATGTTGTCTATAGGTTTCATGCCCCATCTAGGATTATATTTCTATGATAAATTCCTCTGCTATGTCAATGTTCTCCAGCAAACTGGGCTAATTAGGTGAATGAATGACATGGATTGAATTGTTACAGTTCTGCTTGTTTTTCTTTTTTGTTTGTTTGTTTCTTCTATTCTTCTTGGCCGTGATTTTTTTTTTAAAGGACAGAAAATGTGTTTCCATGTTCTCTGTCTGTGTCTCCTGTCAGAATGTTAAACATGTGATTGTTAATGATTGTTTCATGGCAGCTTTTGTCTTTACAGTCATTTGAGAGGAGACGTGTTGAATGTTTTCTAAGCGCATAGACATCTCTGTTTTAAATGCCATATTTGTGTAATTCATTATCAGCGTGCGTTAATAACTAATGTTTTTGGTTTTGTCCGTTACCATTATATACAGTAACTTTGTCTACATTTCTATATTAAGGTACGTCTGTTGATATTTGTATATGAAATCATGTAGATAAAACCAAGGCACTCTTTCTCTCGCAAAACTTAACATGCCTTTATTTAAAGGAACACACCAACATTTTGGGAAATTAGCTTATCTTCTCCGGAGAGAGACAAGGAGATAGATACCAGTTTCCTCTGTGCGTTCAGTAGAAAGCTACCTGGCTGCATGTTCGCCTAGCTTAGCACAATGAATGGAAGCGGAAGCAGACGGTTAGCCTAGGCATTGTCCAACTAACACCTCTTGGCTAACCGGCCACTTCATTGTGCTAAGCTAGGCTAACGTGCAGCCAGATATCTTTCTACTGAACGCACAGAAAGGAAACTGGTATCTTATCTTCTTGTCTCAAGATTCAAGAGTTTATTCATCACATACATACCAGGGCATACAGTGAAATGCTTCTCTCTGGAGAAGACTAAGCTAATTTCCCAAAATGTTGGCGTGTTCCTTTAAGTGACCTGTGCTTTACATGTTATGACGGCATAACATGAGATCTGTATACGAGTGTGGAGATCTAGTCCAATAGAAACAACTCATCATAATGTCAACTTGATCCATTAATAAATGTTGCACAGCACTTAATATCTTTTTTTTTATCCACTTTTTCTCCCCATTTTCTATTTTTCTCCCATCCCAATTTCGTATTTCCAATTCTTCCCTCCCCTGTCTTGAACGTTGCTAGACTATGCCTCCCACTGGTCGGTTGTAGTGAGGATAGAAGCCTTGCATCACGTGTCCCCTCCCGGTACACAAGGAGGCAGCCTGTCGCATCTTTTCACCGCAGCAGCTCGAACTCTCAGTGGTGAGGAGTAACGCGTGGGAGGCTTACGCTGCCTCCGATACTTCCTGTTTCTGCCGCACCGGCATCACCAAACCGACCTGTAGGAGTTGCTGTCCACAACGTCCAATCCCCACCCACTGGCTTTTCCACCCTCTAACACTGCCAATTGTGTTCGTATGACGGCCGGCCAAGCCGGTAGCAACACCGAGAGCTGGGCTCGATACCAGCATCTCCTGCGTTAGTGGCGAGCGCCTTGCCCACTGCGCCACTCAGCCGCCCTAGCACTTAATATCTTCAGTTCATTTCTAATTAATGTTTTCCTATAAAACTATGCCTTGAGATTATTTCACTCCATTCCTTTAGATATTAGATATGTATCACATTGGGGGGAGAAGACATGTCACTGCCAGACACACTAAAACAACTTGTTATTATTCTTCATTGATGGTCATTACTGCTGAATTACAAGCTGCTGGCAGTTAAAGGGTTTTAGCAGGACTGTTGTCCTCACCTCCTTGGGGTACCCTGATGTAAACAAGACGAAAGTCTTTCTCTGGTCTGCATCCCCTTAATTGTGTGTATTGAGCTGCCCTGTATTGTACCCATTCTGCAATCTGTTAATACAATTTTCAATCAATCAAACCTACAGAAATTCTTAAATCGTCCAATAGTCAAGGTACAGTGGTTCTCAAACATTTTGAATAACATTTTCGAGTATGATTATTTTCTGTTTATCATGGGTATGAATTGTTCAGCCATTAAAGTTTCTATTTGTCTCAGTTTGTTGGATCCATTAAGCCTGTCAGTGTTGTGTGTCAAATGAAGGCTTCTAACAATGGGACCCAATCAAATCTTTTTTCTTGATTCAGATTTTTACAAATTTTACTTTTTACTAACCAAGTGTGTATAACTTAAACATTACAAAACGTTTACATTTTCTTTTCCCTGTTTCTGAAGTGGGATTTTGGATTGTAATTGCGCTTCACTGCATGTCGGCTCCTCTCTGGTTCCAGTCAAGTTGTTGTTCTGATATTGAGACAATGATAAATAAATCAAATAAACTAGTGCCCCCTTTGAGCATCTCAATGCCCCCCTTTCAACAATTCTGCACCCAGCGCCCTGTGGATCATTACTGGATCAATCTTATTAAAAGTTACATAAGGCTTGTTTATATCTTTTTTTAGTTTTGAATATATTAACCGATCAACTTTAAAAATGCGTGGCTAAGCGCATAAATAGATGCAAGTTGGCCACTAGGGGGCACTACAAATGCACAAATGGGCGTGGCATCCCCTGCTGTGGATCATTATTGGTTCAAGCATATCAATTGTTGCATAAGGCTTGTTTATATGTTTCCTAAATTTTAAGATATTAAAATTAGTACGACAGTAGACTGGAACATGTACTGGTCTCTAATCTAAATCTATGAAGACACCATGATCATGTACTGGTCTCTAATCTAAGTCTATGAAGACACCATGATCATGTACTGGTCTCTAATCTAAGTCTGAAGACACCATGATCGTGTACTGGTCTCTAATCTAAGTCTATGAAGACACCATAATCATGTACTGGTCTCTAATCTAAGTCTATGAAGACACCACGATCATGTACTGGTCTCTAATATAAGTATGAAGACACCACGATAGAGAGAGAAGTCAAATATAGCTTCTGTCAGACCATATATGGGCATACAGATTTGAGTGATTTATGACCATTAAGCCACACCCCATTTTCTAATTAGTGACTTCCACTTTCTAAGCCCCGCCCCTTTTTCTGATTGATGGCTTCCGCTTTGTAAGCCACGCCCCTTCCGCTTATCGTCCTAGAGGCTGTTGTGAAATAAGTGCACCCCCTTGTGTTCAGAAAATATATGTGTATGTGTGTGTGTGGAGGGGCTGGGTGTCCTTACCCCATGGTTGACTGTCAGTCTGAAGCCTATGTGTTTCTACATGATGTGAGCCCCCTCTTGTGTTCACAGAATGTACGAGCATAGTAGATCACGTGATCCTTGTTTTTCTGTGTGTGGGTGGAGGGGGAGCGGTTGAGACCATTTGAGACCCCCTCCACCAGGAAGTGGCGGGGGCTGCGGGACCTGTTAACTAGGTGTCTGAGGGGATGGAGTTGTCACGCTACTCGTGTCTGTTAGGGGTGTTTACCATCAAACTGCTGTCATACCCTTTTGTAAGGTGCTAGAATTAATATCTTATATTTAAAGGCACCCTCGCTGAGTGTGTGGCTGCTCTCTCCTCTCTCCTGCATTTTGGCTTGACCTGCTGACCCCTGTAGGCTCCTTCCACACACACACACATAGATGGACACACACGCACACACACACCCATTAACACACACACACATAGATGGACACACACGCACACACACACACACCCATTAACACATAGATGGACACACATACACACACAAACCCCTCTCACACACACACACACGCGCCTCACACACACACATACACATGTCTCCCTCACACACAACGCACACTCATACACACTTACAAACACATACACACAGATAGTCACAGACACACACATTGCCCTAGGCCTCCCTCACACACACCACACACATCTCCTCCACTCCACACGGGCACCATTGTCTCTCCCTACATCTGGAAGTCATTACTAGCCTCCTCTTCCGACGCGCACACGCACACACACTCACGTACACACACACACACACACACACATCGCTCACCCACACTTACAAACACATACACACAGATACACACCAACTGTCATGAAAATCACGAAAGTACCCTTGACTAAGTGCTGGGTCAAACCGGTAAACTAGTTACATACAAGCATAATTGCTTCGAACTCTCAATGAACTGCCTCAAGTGTCACGATGAGCACGGACTTAAAGAGTAATGATTAAATTAATACAATGAACTTATGTCTCGCATCGCACACGCTCAAACACATACACACTCATATACACACAGACACAAACCCCCACGACGGGGGACTCCAGATGGCTCATTAGCTCAGGCCCCCACCCCTACGAAGAAGCACGTACTGAAATCCCCCGAAATCCCCCTCCCTCGTATCTTCTATTCCCGCTCATATTCTCTTTGTCCTCAACGATGACGGTGACAGCTATCAATCATCAAACCAGAAAGAGGTGTGTCCAACGACAAATGTATAAATGATTTGACTTCTGTATCATCAGGGCTTCTGTGCAACTGTGCTCTCCCTGCGTGGAGGTACATGCCTGGGGTCCAGATTGTGATCTATCGTCCTGTGAGAGTTCAGTAAACTCAGACCCGGCGCCATGGGTGGGCATTAGGGGGCCGGGCCCGCCCACTGAGTCAGCTGTGCCCACCCTGGTAAAAAAAAATTTTTTTTTTTTTTTTTTTCAATCAAAGTCGACTATCCAAATCCTTAGTCGGGGACAGCCCTAGTGGGCACTGATGTCAACAACAACATTACTGAAGCTAGCACGGCACTCTGTGAGAATTCGTTTTCTACCCAGAACGTCTTTACAGAACATCGCCTTCATCGACATAGGCCAATTTAATTCAGTTGGCATTTGAGAAGGACTTAAGGGGAGACACTGCAGGTGAATAGGGTAAAAAAATTAACTAATAGATATCACAATGAAACTTCCCCAGTTGATTACTTATATTAAGACAAGACTTTTTTGTATTACAAGTTTTCTGAAATTGTATGTTTAAATATGCAAATGAGGCACGATCTACTTAAATATGCACTAATTTGCATATAATTCCAGGACAGAAATCTGAACATTGGATAAAGCCATTTTCAAAATTATAGTTTCATTTTGTTGACATATTAGAGCCAAAGGTTATTACAGAGGGGATTTTGGATATCTCTTTTTATCACTCCATAAATCAGAAAATACTCCATTCAGTCCATTGTTATGGTAAAATTCCATATTTCGCCATGTTTTTAGGAATAAAATGTGATATAAATCAGGGTATGAATGCGATATCAACAAACCCTTCTGTAAATACCTTCAGAACATAGATATGAATAGAACTGGAAGGTTTGGTGTATGCGAGTGCTACTGAAGTGGAGATTTCTGGCTCAGAGTATGAGGAAAAACTCTTAAAACTCATTTTCGGGAAAACGCCTTCAAAGTTCTGTATTGTAAAATGCCATACTTTTTTTTTTAAACAGATATTTACAAACACAATACCTAATCAAACCATTAGTAATAGACAACCTAAACACATGCCTGATAACTGAATAATAATAATGATGTTATTGAACTGAACAGAACTACACACAGGCTACAAACAGTGTAGTACAGTGTAGTACCCCCTAATAGGCAAAAGATATTTGAATAGATATCACTATGAAACTTTCCCAATTTGTTATGTACATATAAACTAAGAAAAAATATATTGCAAGTTTTCTGAAATGTATGTTTATATATGCAAATGAGGCACTTCCCCATTAAATATGTGCACATTTATGGATGCAATAAGGCAAAATGATGTAAAATAAACAACTAAATGTGTGTTATTGACGTTTTATTGTCACTAGTTTCATAGAAGACATGTTTAGGAAGCAAAATATAACAAAATCTCAAAATCAACAAAAAAAGTATATTTGACTATTCACCTGCAGTGTCTCGCCTTAACAAAAAAGTTCAGGAATGAGTGGAGAGGGGCAGTGTTTTAAGAAGATTTCACTCTGTCCCCAAATGCCGCTTGCCGCTCTACTAATGATGGTGAGTAGCCTGTGGAGGAATCTTGTTTGCTTTTTTATGCACCTTATTTTGGTCAGTTCAGTTCAGTTTGTCAGTGAATTCAGAAGTGTTGAATAAATGGAGACTTTTCAAAGATATACAATAGAATAGAATAGAAATGTATTATCCTGAGGGAAATTTTACACTGCAAATCACTCAACATTAAACATTTAGACAGAACAAGTCACGAATAAGAATAACAAAACAAATGGCCTAAGAATAGAATAAAATGAAATAGAATAAAAATAGAATAAAAGATACAGTAAATAAATACAGTAAAAATATACTGAAGTCTACAGTAGGTGTAATATTGCACAGTGCTGTTTAAAAAGTAAGAGTCCAGGAAGATGGTAACTGTCACTCTGTGCTCAGTGATGCAGTGAGGCACAGTGATGCATTGTAAAGTCTGATGGCTGTCAGAATGAAGGACTTCCTGTGCCGTTCAGTGCTGCATTTAGGTAGTGTGAGCCTATAACATGCTCCTCCTGTCAGCCAAGTCTGTGTATAGTGGGTGGGAGGGGTTTTCCCTGATGGCCTGGAGCTTAGCAAAGTTCCTCCTCTCCGCCACCCTCGCTAGAGTCCAGCTCCACCCAAACCACGCCACTGGCCTTCCTGACCATCTTATCCAGCCTGTTGGTGTCCCCTGCTCTCAGTCCGCTGCCCCAGCAGGTCTGTTATATATATCCGTTCAGTCTGTTTTTGTATAAGTGAATGTTCTTAAGATAGAGAGAAATTAGATTTTTCAATTGCCTCTCTGCTGTTTAGTTCAGCACCGTGGGCAGCGCCAAGCAAGCCACAGTGCCGTTGTCCCAGCTGAAACGTATAAAAGGGAACTTGTGTTGAAAAACCATTGTGCCCCCCCCCCCCCCCCCCCCCCCCCCCCCCGAGAACATTTTATGCCCCCCCACTCATTTGTTTCTGCAGCCTGGTCGGAGTAAACTGCCACATCGGACTCCGTGTCTCATCTCTGCTGCTCACCTCGCCGACAGTCAATTAAAAGAACCCAGGGTAATTTACATTATAAGTGGAAGATCGACTGAATATCCCTTTGTGTGAAGATGTTCACGCAGCTTCAAACAGATAAACGTCGTGATCTAGGGATTGCCTCACTAGGTGTGATAATACGCTGTTTAGCAGCGGGGTTAGAACGTTCTAAGTCCCGCCCCTTTTTATAACTGCCGCTTTTCCTCCTACAGGCTGTCAGTCTAAATTTCCCCTTTTCTGCAACCCTAGTTTGAAATAAGTGCGCCCCCTTGTGTTCAGAAAATCTCTAATCTAAGTCTATGAAGACACCACGATCATGTACTGGTCTCTAATCTAAGTCTATGAAGACACCACGATCATGTACTGGTCTCTAACCAAATACATATTTTGTGCCACAAAATTATTAAAAAATTTAATAATATGTCGAGGATTTCTTTTGTCTTGACTTCTAGACACTCAGGGTGAAAAGGAAATTATAGAAAGTATAACATTCAAATAAGAGGTATTGGACAAATTTGTTTTAATTCTGCCTTGTAAGAAATGGGGACATATGGAAAATGGGTTTTGCCTTGTCATTATATGGATTTGTCAGTCTAGCATGTTATTCAGGCACTGGGGGGAAATTACAGATACTCCTTGTCGTTTGGCCAGGGTTTCAAATCTTCAGATTAACAAGCCTAAACAAACTGTTCAGAATGATTGCCCTCTGTGATGTCAAGCAATGAATTAGCTTTGATGAATGAATGAATTAGCTAACTTTTGCAGACAGAGCCTTTAGAGTGGGAGGCCCGCACCCTCTGAAACTCTGTCCCGGCTGATATCCACTTTGCCACATTTCACATCGTCCCTGAACACCCACCTGTTCACGACGGCCCTGAAAACCCACCTGTTCACGACGGACCTGAAAACCCACCTGTTCACGATGGTCTGAAGACCCACCTGTTCACGACGGACCTGAAAACCCACCTGTTCACGATGGTCTGAACACCCACCTGTTCACGACGGTCTGAACACCCACCTGTTCATGACGGTCTGAACACCCACCTGTTCACGACGGTCTGAACACCCACCTGTTCACGACGGACCTGAAAACCCACCTGTTTACGACGGTCTGAACACCCACCTGTTCACGACGGTCTGAACGCCCACCTGTTCACAACGGTCTTTTTTATCCACTTTTTCTCCTTATTTTTAAATTTTTTTTCCCATCCCAATTTCGTATTATCCAATTCTTCCCTCCCCTGTCTTGAACGTTGGCTCCCACTGGTCGGCTGTAGTGAGGATAGAAGCCTTGCATCACGTGTCCCCTCCGGTACACGAGGAGGCAGCCTGTCGCATCTTTTTACCGCAGCAGCTCGAACTCTCAGTGGGCGGCAAGCAGTGACGTGTGGGAGGCTCACGCTGCCCCCGCTACTTCCTGTTTCCGCCGCACCGGCGTCACCCAACCAACCTGAAGGAGTCGCTGTCCACAACGTCCAATCCCCACCCACCGGCTTTCCCACCCTCTAACACTGCCAATTGTGTTAGTATGACGGCCGGCCAAGCCGGTAGCAATGCCGAGAGCTGTGCTCGATACCAGCGTCTCCTGCGTTAGTGGTGAGCGCCTTTCCCACTGCGCCACTCAGCCGCACCTTCAGAAAGAGGAGTGTTGAAGCTGTTTTCTTATCATCTTGGACTAGGTGATGTGATTTATAGGCAGGGGTGTAAAGTACTTGAGTAATTGTACTTTGTTACAATACTTAAGTACTGTTTTTGGGGATTTGTACTTTACTTTAGTATTATAAGGTTTGTATAGTTGTACTTTTACTAATTACATTTCAGAAAAAAAATACTTTTTACTCCTTACATTTAAAATGCAGACCTACAAAGTACATATCTCTCAGGTCCAACCATTTTAATTAGTATATTTGTTTCTCTGACCGAACTAACGTTAACATTATTAATCCTGCGGCCGCGCTTTATTTAAAAACAGCCAATCAAATCCCCATCAATGGAAAATTAACCCACCCATACCCATGCTGATTGGTCCTTGTGCAAGACTAGAAAGCTGGGATCTTTGATTAAAAACCTGCTATCAGAAGAATAGTCAGACTTTTTAGTACCCAAGTACATTTAAAAGTAGAAACTTTTTTACTTTTACTCATGTTTTTAGCCAGATACTCTGACTTTTACAAGAGTAAGATTTTGAGACGGTACCCATACTTTCACTTAAGTATAATTTCTGGGTACTTTTTACACCCGTGATTTATAGACATGCTGCGGCTTCAACTCTTAAACCTCTGTCCATCATTCTGCCCTCAGATGTATTACTGGTGGTGACATATATGATTCCCACCACTATGTCCTTTATGAAAACAAATTTAATTGGTGTTATCTATAGCACCTTTAATCTTCGTTTGGATGCAAGACCTCACGCTTATATTTTATAGCCCCAGTAACCGTCTATGGAGCTGCCACAGATTTTACATCCAGGTTCTGATTTCTAGCTTTAGGAGAGTGGTGGATATTCTTAACTATTGACTGTATTGCCCTGGGGCACAGCAAGAACATGCCAACCCTTTTAACACTTTGAGTGCCACTCACGAGATTTCTCGTTTTTTTTTATAGGTGGTTGCATGCCACTCACGAGATTTCTCGGAATTATTATTTTTTTTTTTTTTTTGCGATCTGAAAAATTATTGCATCACCCAAGCCTACCCGAGTATAGCCGAGGGGCGCCGGCGATCACTGTGGAAAAAAGCGCCCCCTGTCGTCTCCCAGATGACATAAGTGATTTTGGAATGAACTCAATGAAAATGAATGGGGAAAAAAATCCGGTACTCCACATTTTCCAGTTCACTGATCCAGCCGGGGTTACTAGAGTTCATTCTGGAGCCTCAGATCCCCGCGGATCATGGAGTTCTACTGTATCGCGTTGGATCCATACACGTATCGATTTTTTCGAATGGTGATCAGGAATTGGAATATACCAGTTGGATACCATCTGATGTCAGGTAAGGACTCTATGTTATCAGTGGTAGGATAATCAGAGTAAGTTTGATGAAGTTATAAGCTGTTTTGTGAAATGTCTTCTTTCGGTTTCACTGTAAAAGTCCGTGAGGAAATCAACGGAGCGATTATCAGTGCGCGGCCGTAATGTGCGTGCGTGCACGTATAATATTGATCATCTAGCGTTTATTTGAAAACGATTCATAAAAAGGCAGACGAATATCAACGTTGTGGAATATTCCACTAAAAGACGATTTTCATAGAATGCTCCAGAATGAGCTGTTTTTTATATCAAAACAGGGGCTTTTCTAACTGCTCTGAAATGGCAACGACGCGATAAAAAAACAATCTGCCTTCACAGCACTGACTGGAAAATAGTCTTTGATAATGCGATGGGCAGATTAGACACATAGCCATAATTTAAAACATAGATTAGGCGATATTAACGTTAACATTGGCGCCGATGGTGGCATTCAAGCGGTAAAACGGAAAACCAGGCGTGGCGCTGAAAGTGTTAACCATGGTAACAAACAATACATACACGTGACTCAGGAAAGCCTTTTCTGCTTTATTACAAAGAAAAGAAGCTTTGAACTTCAGAAAATACAAGATCGGTTTGTATTTTTTTTTTTTTTCTCTCTTCCTTCAGATTATTTTCAGTTTTCCTTTTCCTATGAAAGGCTGCCATCTAGAAACAGCTTAAACAGCTTAGATTGAAATGTGTCCATCCTCCAGACTGGTTCTTGGTTCATGTCCTTGGGTTTGTTTTTGCTTGTTTGACATTTTAAATGTAGTATTTTTGTTGTAAGTGCCCCCAGCGCTGTCCCGCAGATCCACATGTCCTGTTATCATATTGCATCCATGCTCACCTCCTAAAAACGAGGCACAAGGCAGGGCAAAGATTCTTCCAAAATAGATGTCATATATATATATATAATTACATATATATATATATATATCAATCATATATACACATTCGTACATACATATACTTATTCATGTGATGCCAAGAAACTAAAAAAAATGTACACATTTATTACAAAATTGTAACAAAGACTGGAAAGTGTTTTGCTCTGGAGCAATGAAGCTTGGTAGTCATGACAACCCCATGTAGGGGCTTGGTAGTCATGACAACCCCATATAGGGGCTTGGTAGTCATGATAACCCCATGTAGGGGCTTGGTAGTCAAGACAACCCCATGTAGGGGCTTGGTAGTCAAGACAACCCCATGTAGGGGCTTGGTAGTCATGACAACCCCATGTAGGGGCTTGGTAGTCATGACAACCCCATGGAGGGGCTTGGTAGTCATGACAAATCCCTAGAGGGGCTGGGTAGTCATGACAACCCCCTAGGAGGGGCTTGTCCATTTGTTGTGGAAAGTAAAATAGTCTCCGATTCGTGTCCATGTTGATGTCGGAAAGGAGAAAGATGTCGGAAAGGAGAAAGAAAGAGGGTGGTGGAATAAAAGTAGATGTGAGAAGATGCATGTGGGTTAATGGACTGGTTGAATGTCAATGGGAGAAGATGCATGTGGATTGGTTGAATGTGAAGAGATGCATGTGGATTGGTTGAATGTGAAGAGATGCATGTGGATTGGTTGAATGTGAAGAGATGCATGTGGATTGGTTGAATGTGAAGAGATGCATGTGGATTGGTTGAATGGGATGAGATGCGAGTGGATTGGTTGAATGGGAGGAGATGCGAGTGGATTGGTTGAGGAGGGGATGCGTGTGGATTGGTTGAATGTGAATGGGAGGAGATGCGTGTGGATTGGTTGAATGAATGGGAGGAGATGCTTGTGGATTGGTTGAATGTGAATGGGTGTGTGTGGATTTCGTGGATTGGTTAAACCATGAGGGAGTGTTTTGACATGAAAAAGCACAAAACAACTTTTGTGTTCTTTTATTACTAAATATAGTGCAACAATAAACATTGCATTTCTTACGCCCTTTCACTCAGTCGCTTTGCCTTCCCAGCATTCCACTGTTCTTAACACTTCCTGGATACGAGGCGTGATGTGCCCCCTTGTTCTGTTACTGTCAAGTGTCACATAGTTCTCCTGCCTTCCGACAAAACAGGCTTCAAATTCAAGAGACGTAAACAAAACACAGACCCTGCTCAAAACAAAAAAACAGAGGAAAATCAGGAATAAAAATAGAACGTGTGTTGTTGTTTTTTTCTGAAAGGCTGTTTCTGCTCCACTCTCACACGGTGGCCAGCCCTCCTCTGCAGTCAATTAGCCGAATCCTCAAGGAATAAAAACCAGGAAGTCTGGACCACAGCGCCCTCCCCTGGCTGACTGGGTGATGTGCAGGATCTGGCCCCTCAGAAGGCCTGCTGGGCAGGGTTGTAGTTGAAGGTGGTGGGCACGTGGGGCCTCTCCTCCAGCTTGTCGTACTCCAGGTGAAACTCCTGGGAGAGAAGACAGGAACATCCAGGTCAGAGGGTATACAGCGGGTTGGTTCTGAGCGAGCCATCCGATTGGCCCAGTGTTATACAGGGCTGAATTAACTTGTCTCCGGGTTTTTATTCATAATGTCAAATCAAATATTATATAAAAACGTGTATGAAAGCAATAAAAACAATCACGGTTGTGTCATCTTAAAACAGGGTTCCTGCAGGTTTCAACAAGTTAAATGTAAGACTTTTTAAGACCACTTTGAAGATAATTTAATACCCATTTCACAGAGATACTGACAAAAAAAAAGTATGAAGGAAAAAGAATATGAAAGTCATAATAGGGCTATTACCGTACTGTTTACTTTGCAGCACAGACATTTCCCCAAAACACATTTAAATATGATACAGAGAAGTTATCACAACATAGAAGTAACTTTGTAGGGGAGCTCCAGTAGCTCACCGCGTACCTCCGACGCTATTTCGGCGTCGGGGACAACCGTGCGCGTCACGGATCTGGGGTACACGAGTTCGACTCCCGGACTCGCCGTATTTTCTCAGAGTGTCTTTCCCCCGATCTATACCCCATTCAACCTGTTTCTGTCGGTCATGCTTGACCAGAAAAAGCGATAAACGCTAAAAGAACCAGCTGACTGGTCAAAGTTTAAAAAAAATAAATAAGTAACTTTGTAATACATAGTCAAGACCTTTTTAAGACTTTTTAAGGCTTAACATTTGGATTATTAAATGTCTTTTTAAGACCCTGCGGGAACCCTGATTAAATGACATCACTGCTTCGATGATCTACAGCGATCATCTCTTGTGTACTATTTCTTAAATATCTAACGCTTAGTGCTCTTGACTCCCGTCTGCAGTTAGAAAGCTGTATGGACAGCTCTACTGCTCAGAGAATCACCTCTACTGCTCAGAATCAGCAGAGAAAGCCGTATGGACAGCTCTACTGCTCAGAGAATCACCTCTACTACTGAGAGCAGAGAAAGCCATATGGACAGCTCTACTACTGAGAGCAGAGAAAGTCGTATGGACAGCTCTACTACTCAGAGAATCAGCAGAGAAAGCCGTATGGACAGCTCTACTACTGAGAGCAGAGAAAGCCGTATGGACAGCTCTACTACTGAGAGCAGAGAAAGCCGTATGAACAGCTCTACTACTGAGAGCAGAGAAAGCCGTATGAACAGCTCTACTACTGAGAGCAGAGAAAGCCGTATGAACAGCTCTACTACTGAGAGCAGAGAAAGCCGTATGGACAGCTCTACTACTGAGAGCCTAGAAAGCCGTATGGACACCTCTACTACTCAGAGAATCAGCAGAGAAAGCCGTATGGACACCTCTACTGCTCAGAATCAGCAGAGAAAACCGTATGGACAGCTCTACTGCTCAGAATCAGCAGAGAAAACCGTATGGACAGCTCTATTACATTGAGGAGCAGCGTTACCTTGGCTACCTTCCTCCAGTTAAGACAATCAAAGAAGTAGTAAGTTCCTCTCTCGTAGGTGTTGGTCTTTAGTGTTGGCTCCATGCCAGGCGCTCTGGTGATCCAGACACGCTCCTCTTTATGGTACCGCCAGTCCCGGTTGAACCTGCAGACAAACGACATTCAGTGAAATTATAATGATGTAGGTTTAACTTTAACACTTTAACCGCCGAAAACGCCGGAACTCATCATTCCCCGCCATGCTCATTCCGCCGAGGACGCCTTAACTCGTCTTTGATGTCAATATTTCAAAAATCTGTCATCGAAATCATATTTCCTTTCCGGGGCCCTGAGACACAAGTGTGATCTCCTCTCAACTCTCTAGCGGTTCAAGAGCGCCATCTGGTGGCCGATCGGCAGATCGCCAACCGGATATTAACCTTTGAACCAGTAGTACTCATGCAAATGTGGTCCGGCCACTCTCTATAGCTCCCGCGACTCCATCTTGAAACAGTGGATAATAGATCGCTCGCCCTAACTCAATAAACAACGTTATTTGGACGTATATACTATTATACAACCTGGAAATGGATCGGGCATTTCTACATCCCATAATCGAAAACGGTCTACTCCACGCTGATCGTCCAACGGCGCGAGGAACATACGGTAAGATTCAGCGTTATATTCTAACGTGTTCAATATAAACTGCTATGATGAACATATGACCCACTCTGGATGAATCATCTAACGTTGCCCACGGAATTATAAACGATCCCCCGCCCATCCGGTCATCATGAGATCATACGTAGATCATTCTAGAAGTACGTCCAGTTGAAATTTTTCATCTCGCGCCGATCGCTATTAAACTGTATTTCATCATCAATATAATGCATTTAGGGCTATAAATCACGTTCTGAAGAAAGCTGCAGAAAACGATAAAAACATACTTATACTTTAGACCATATTTTAGTATGAATATGTGAATGAAAAAGTTTAACGTTGCTACACCCTGAACAATACATATAGGACATTGAATGGGCCATAATAATGGCAATGTAGCAATAGAATTTAAAAAGTTATAGCCCTGCAAAGAAGGGGAACTTCTCCATAGACAAATAGAGCTGGCGAGGGATGGTAAATTATGAATTTAACCCATGGCGATCAAAGTGTTAATCTGAGAACCAGTAAATTAGTAAAAATGTGTAAATCAGGTGCATTCTATGTGTGAACGTGGGAAGTAGGGAGGGGATACAAACATGTAATGTTCATTTTGGAAATTCAATTCATGAATCTATTTTTTGTTGGGGGGGGAAGGTGTCTGTCTATTACACACCTTTCTAAAAGATCTGTGGAAAAATTATTACTCTACATATAAATGTTATTTATAGCACCTTTATATCATTCAGGATTTAATCATATACATTTTGATTTGATTTGATGTTATTACGGATCCCCATTAGCTGGTGCCATAGCAACCAGCTAGTCTTCCTGGAGTCCACACAAAAAAAATACAAAAACAATTATTATTGCAAAACAAAATTATTAAAAGTCAGTACTCAACACACAATGCATAATGAAACTAACAATTAAGATGGCTAAAATTACATGCAAGCAAAAAAAAGAAAAAAAAATTTAACTTTACATTATAAAGATGATTCATTAATGTGATTTCATTACATCATAATTAGAATATTGGAATGGGTAGTCACATTGCTGGTTCTGCCTTTTGTGTGTGTGTGTGTGTGTGTGTGTGTGTGTGTGTGTGTGTGTGTGTGTGTGTGTGTGTGTGTGTGTGTGTGTGTGTGTGTGTGTGTGTGTGGTTTAGGGCTAGACTATTGTGTGTTTGCCTGCCGTCATCAATCAGTCACAGGTCAGTATTTATAGGGAAGGTCTACATGATTGGATTGGCTGGGAAAAAGAAAATGGCCCAGAAATTACAATAATCATAGTTTAGTCCTTCTGTAAAATGACCTGCTGCAACATGAACCTTGAGGAGAGGTCAGAGCCGGTCAGAGCTTGTCATATTTCTTCAGAGGTCAGAGCGCGTCATATTTCTTCAGAGGTCAGAGCGTGTCATATTTCTTCAGAGAGGTCAGAGCCGGTCAGAACGTGTGATATTTCTTCAGAGGTCAGAGCACATCATATTTCTTCAGAGGTCAGAGTGCGTCATATTTCTTCAGAGGTCAGTGTGTCATATTTCTTCAGAGGTCAGAGCACATCATATTTCTTCAGAGGTCAGAGTGTGTCATATTTCTTCAGAGGTCAGAGCACATCATATTTCTTCAGAGGTCAGAGCGCGTCATATTTCTTCAGAGAGGTCAGAGCGTGTCATATTTCTTCAGAGAGGTCAGATGTCAAAGCGTGTCATATTTCTTCAGAGGTCAGAGCGAGTCATATTTCTTTAGAGGTCAGACAGAGCGTGTCATATTTCGTCAGAGGTCAGTGTTTACCAGAGATGCGCTTGCCATTTTTCCAGAAATAACGCATTGGGTAAAAAAAAAAAATCAACTGAGAAATCAAAAAAAAACAAGGAAGGATATGGGATGAATAATAATAATAATAATAAGGATAACAGAAGCGCTGAAGCCAGCAGCGTCACTCACAGCTCTACTGCGGCCAGCAGCTGTAGCAGATCTCCTCCGTTCATGTAGTAGAGGTAGAAGAGCAGGTCCTCTCCGTACCGAGCCAGCTTGATGGCCGCCAGCTGACAAGCACAAGTACAACCCATCAAAACCGTCACTTTCACTCCTGAACGTCCCCAAGGGGATTAATGAAGGAACAGTTGACTTTGATGATTTGAGTTATATAATAGAATGTTCTCCATCAGATCAAATCAAGTGGCTATGATTTCTAGCAGGTCACATGTTTCTTGGTATGGGATTTTAATCTGGTATTGGACTAATATCTGATCCCATTATCTGTATTTTAGCTTAGTATTGGACCAATATCTGATCCCATTATCTGTATTTCAGCTTAGTATTGGATCAATATCAGATCCCCCAGCAAGGTAGATGGTCAAATCCACAGAAGGGGCTTCATTTCTTATGTTTTCATTACTCTATTCATATACTCATAACTATGATTTTCTTTGAGACCTAGGAATTGTCGTAATCACATTCCATACTTCTTCATATTCTCCATACTAAGCAATCGTGAAGATGAATACTACAGTAGCTGAAGGTTAGTAGTGTGTCTGGCTTACCTTGTCTCTTATGTGAATGTTGGTTAAGTATTCCGAAGGAACATGGAAGTCTGAAAGATGGGAGACAGAGATCAGCATGTGATTAGAGAGATCAGGGATGAGATGAGAGATCGGGGATCAGCATGTGATTAGAGAGATCAGGGATGAGATCACAATGTGATGAGAGATCAGGGATGAGATGAGAGATCAGGGATGAGATCAGAGATCAGCATGTGATCAGAGAGATCAGGGATGAGATCAGCATGTGATTAGAGAGATCATGGATGAGATCAGCATGTGATTAGATATCATGGATGAGATCAGCATATGATTAGAGAGATCATGGATGAGATCAGCATGTGATTAGAGATCATGGATGAGATCAGCATGTGATTAGAGAGATCATGGATGAGATCAGCATGTGATTAGAGAGATCATGGATGAGATCAGCATGTGATTAGAGATCATGGGTGAGATCAGCATGTGATTAGAGATCATGGATGGGATCAGGGATGAGATCAGAGATCAGGGATATGATCATAGAGAAACAGCATCAGTCAGGGGAGTGTCTTACCGATGTCTTGAGGCCGACAAGGTGCTGATGCCCAAGGCGAAGCAAACTTGGGGTAAAGGTTTCTGTATGAAGAGATTGGCATGTTAAACACACAACCATAACCAACACGTCTACAAATACAGAAAGTAGAATGGAATTACTAAAATATATCATCTCTAAAAAAGCCAAATCTTCAGGAATAGATTTAAAGCAAGATTAAAAGGAACACTCCAGCATTTTGGGGAATACAATTATTTGCCAGATTGATAGACATTTTCTCTCTGTGCGTTTAGTAGAGACTAGAGCTATCCAGCTGCAAGATAGCCTAGCATAAGTTAATGGAAGTGGATACGGGCCAGCTAGCCTAGCTTAAAACTCCAGGAGAGGTGTTTTTGGCCAACAGCGTCCATTCATTTGTGCTGTGCTAGGCTAGCTTGCAGCCGGATAGCTTTCTACTGAACGCACAGGGAGGAAATTGGTATCCATCTTCTTGTCCGACTCTGGACTCTCTCCTTTAAAATGTCCTCAAAGCGTCCTAGCATTCTAAAAGGATGCGTCGCAGCCCTAACATTTTCATGGAAGTTATTCAGTATTGGGAGACAATGCTACTACAGTGGGATTAGTCTCCCGTGTGTCTTGTTATTATAGGGAGGTGTAGTCTGACGTTACTTTAGTTTCCTGTGCGGTCCACCCGTATAGGGATTTATCATTGGGAAAATGTAGTATCAGCTATTGTAATAATTCTGCCTCATGAACATTGGCAAGCTTTCCATTTTTGCACAAAATGAGTTCTCTTCTATCACTAACATTATTGTTTAAGGATTTTTGGTTGAAATAAAATAATACGTAATTATTTTACGATTAATTGCGAATTGTTTCATGTTAAGCTATAGATTGTGGATGAATACACACAGAAAGGTACACCATGCCAATGTTCATTCTTTATTTGTTTTAAACAAGACGATTTAGAAATGTGTCCATTGGAAATACATTGCCATTTCAAGCGAGGTGGACCGCGCGGGAAACAATGACGTAACCACTACACCTCCCCTATTGTGTTGAGTCTTACTCTGGAGAGTTGAGGTTGAGTCCCAGTGTTGTGAGGTCGCTTCCCAGCGCCAGGTGGACCATCCCTGGATCCGTCTCTGCTGCCCGGATGAACGTCAGCAAGCCGATCATCCCGAACTGGTCCGTCACCATCCCCGAGGGAATGTTCGTCACTCGACCTGCAGAGGAGCGTACTTTAACTTTTAGTTGAAGTCCATAAGCCCTTTCTCCACTTTTTAAATCAGCTATAAATAGGTGGATCATAAGTAGCAGAATCTGGGAGTAGTGAACAAAGGGTTTCTAATGTGTTCTTCCTTTTTATTCTTCTTTTTTTTATTATTATTATTTTATTGTTTATAAAATGGAATATTAATGTATGTGTGCATGTATTATTGGTATTGCACAGTTGAACAATTTGATTGTAAGTTGTCTGCAATATATCGCAGAGGAAAGAAAGACTAATGTTAGAGAACTATGAAGAGACAAAAGCCATCCGGGTCACAGTATAAAAAGAGAAGAAAAGAAGAAAGAGAAACATGCCAAGGTGAAAGGTATGTAATTTTGTACAACTTCCAAGACCTGCCACACCAAGAGCTGATGAAGCAAGCAGAGGCACTTGTACACACCTTAAACCATGGAGGGCAATCTGATTTGGATGGGAAGGAGCTGGCTCAGGAGTTGGAAAATGTACCTGACTTGCCATCAAAGAGCATTGACAACTCTTGAGTTGTTGAAATTCATACACACAAAGCAGCTCACAGAAATATATCCCAACTTGTGTATTGCTCTGCGGATCAGTGCAACGCTACCAGTAACAGTAGCTTCAGCCGAGAGGAGTTTTTCCAAATTAAAACTTTATTTTTTGTATCCACTTTTTCTTGTATTTTCCTCCCATCCCAATTTAGTCGTTATGCCAATTGCCCCTCCCCTTCCTGGTCGTTGCGCGCATTTGCCCCCTACTTGCCGGTCTAGGGAGCCCTGAAGTCTATCACATGCTTCCTCCGATACATAGGAGACAGCCAGCACCCTCTTTTCACCTGGCAGCAAGGACTCTCATTGGGTGAGTGTAACGCGTGGGAGGGCACACTACCTCACCCAGATCCCTTCCTCGCTGTGCAGGAGTCGCTGTTTACAACGACCAGATTACTACCCACCGGCTTCCCTCCCGCTGACACTGCCAATTGTGTCAGTATGACGACCAGCCAAGCCGGAGGCACTGCTGACAGCTGGATTCGATACCAGTGTCTCTGCGGTGCTAGACAGACGCTTAGTCCGCTGCGCTACCCTGCCGCAAATTAAAACTCTTGAAAACATACCTGAGGTCAACCATGGCTCAAGAATGCCTCAGTGGTCTGGCTGTAATCAGTATTAACCATAAGGTTGGTGGTCAGATTTCATATGATGATGATGATGAAGAATTGCACTGTAAATGGAAACCAGTAGGAGCTACAGGCTAACCTTGAAGTGTGATGATAGGGAGTGGAATGTAAATAGTTCTTTAGACAAAGTGAATTTGTAATTTTTATTTATTTGTTTGTTTATTTAGCATATTATATTTTGATTATATATGTGTAACATATTTTACAATACATAATTTTCTTTTAACACTTTGAGCGCCACTCACGGTTAATCTCGGGTTTACGATTGTGACGTTGAAAGCCACGTCACAGCTTTTCTCTCTTTTTTTTTTTTTTTTTTTTTAAATTATTTTTAAGCGATCTGAAATCATATTGCATCACGCAAGCCTACCGTTGGAGATCCAGGGGCCGCCGGCGATCAGATGTGAAAAAAGCGCCCCCTATCGTCTCCCAGATGGTAAATCACCCTTTTGGAATGGACTCAATGAAAATGGATGGGGGAAAAAAAATATTCCAGTCCACTGATGCAGCCGGAGTTACCAGAGTTCATTCTGGAGCATCTGAGATCATGCGATCATGGGTTATACTAGGGGTGGACGGTATAAACGGTATACGGTATAAACGGTATGAATTTGCTCTACGGTATGGATTTTGAGTATACCGTGTAACCGGTAGTGCAGCTCTAAAATAGCAATGACGTCATGTAACCACAGCGCGACTATTTCACTGGCATTTGCCCCTAAAAATAGATAGAATTAGTCATAGATAATAGATATGTGCGAACTGGAAAAAGTTATTTAGGAGGCTTCGCGCAGTGGGCGTGCCAGCCCCTACCGCACGCATGTAAACACGGGTCTAGTAGTCTAGTGGGACGGGACACGGGAGCTGTCGGCGTCTCCCTGAGCTAACGTTAGCTTAGCTACCGTTACAAAATGACCCAGTCAACTATTCACTTTTAGTTTAATACATGATGGGGCATTGTCTAACCGAACGGTATCTAGTCGGCCAGCTACCGATAGCTCCTGACATCAACAAACGCTCCACAAAGTCTAGTACTAGAGACGTGTATGCTACCTGTTAGCTCACGTTAACACAAGTTAGTTCACCGTTCAAAACGAAATGTCCCATTGAACTAAATAATTCACTGAGGCGTTGTATTAACGTTATATATGCAGTAGCTACAGATAGCTCATGATATCAATGTCTTATAACACTGATTCGATGCGTATTCGAGCTGAGGGCTTGCTAACGTTATAATACCAATACAATAGGGTCCAGGTGCAGCGCCGGAGAATCCTGGCCGTAGCTCTGCTCGAGGCTACTCGAGTATAGGTCCAGGTGCAGCTCCGGAGAATTCTGGCCGTAGCTGGAGGCTACTAGAGTACACACAGACAGTGGAGCTTGTTGCGTGGTGGCAATGTCTCGCAGATAATACCAGTACAAGTCTAATTATATAATATATATATTTTATAAAAAAAATATATATATATAAAATAAAAATAAAAATTTTATCAAAAACGATGATACCGTGATATATACCGTTACCGTCTATGCTTCAAATTATACCGTGATATAAATTTTAGACCATACCGTCCACCCCTAGGTTATACTGTACACACGTTGGATCAATATACTTATCGATTTTTTCGAATGGTGATCAGGAATTGGAATATACCATTTGGATACCATCTGATGTCAGGTAAGGAATCTATGTTATCAGTGTTAGGATAATCAGACTCGTTTTCATGGAGATATAAGCGTTTCCACTATATGTGATATGGCTGTTTCACTGTAAAAGCCATGAGGAAATAATAGCAGCGATTATCAGCGCACGGCACGAGCATGCGTGCGCACACATATACTATCGACCATCTAGCGTTTATTTGAAAACGATTCATAAATAAACCGACAAATGATAACGTTCTGGAATATTCCAGTAAAAGGCGATTATCATGGGATGTGTTGTTTTTTCTTCGAAACAGAGTGGTTTTCAAAATGCTATAAAAAGGAAATGAAGCGATAAAAACACAATCTGCTTTGCCAATGTTGACTGGAAAATGATTCTTTGATAAGCGATGGGCAGATTAGACACATAGCATAATTTAAAACATAGATTAGGCGATATTAACGTTACATGGGCCGTGGACCGTGGCATCAACGGGGTAAAAAGGAAAACACGGCCTGGCACTGAAAGTGTTAAAGCAATTTGCATGTTATTTTATTGTTTGTTATTGTTATTGTTATTATTATGATTATTATTATGATTATTATTATTATTATTGATTGTTAGCCAAGTTGTTTGTTTTAATTCTTTAGTGTGCACTTTACATTTCTTCTTAATTTTCTTTTAAAGCAAATTTGCACTTTCTTTTATTGTTTGTTAGTTATTATTGTGTGTTAGCTAAGTTGTTTATTTGTTTTAATTCTTTAGTGTGCACTTTACATTTATTCTTAGCTCTTGTTCTTGCTTGTAAAAAAGAAAGGTGCAGTACTTTACTGTATAACTCTTAACCCTTTCACTGCCACACGACAGAGGGTTAACCCTTTACTATTACACAACAGACAGTCGTGAAAGGGTTAACCTTCTGTCTATTGTCGCAGTGAAACGGGTTAACCGTTTGGTAGCGCAGCAGTGAAAGGGTTAAGATGTTTTGATTGGGGGGGGGGGGGGGGGGGGGTGAAGCTCGCCTAGGGCGCCAAATGTGCTAGGTCCACCCTGCACATACAGACACAGCGTCGATCGGGGTAGAAATAAATATCAGATCAACAATCAAACTATTTTATAACTAATTGGACCAGTTAGATTACAACAAACTGTATTTTATAACTAGTTGGACCAGTTAGTTAAACTATGGACCAGTTAGATTACAACAAACTGTATTTTATAACTAGTCGGACCACTTAGATTAGAACAAACTATTTTATAACTAATTGGACCACTTAAAACAACGTGATGAACTAAGTGGTTGAGAAAGGACACATCGATATGACGCTTGAGCAATATGATATGACAGACTAGAGCTGAACTCATAACAATACTGGTGACATGACTGAGACTAGAGCTGAACTCATAACAATACTGGTGATATGACTGAGACTAGAGCTGCTCAACAATACTGGTGATATGACTGAGACTAGAGCTGAACTCAACAATACTGGTGACATGACTGAGACTAGAACTGAACTCATAACAATACTGGTGATATGACTGAGACTAGAGCTGAACTCATAACAATACTGGTGACATGACAGACTAGAGCTGAACTGAACAATACTGGTGACATGACTGAGTAGAGCTGAACTCATAACAATACTGGTGACATGACAGAGTAGAGCTGAACTCATAACAATACTGGTGACATGACAGACTAGAGCTGAACTCAACAATACTGGTGACATGACTGAGACTAGAGCTGAACTCAACAATACTGGTGACATGACAGACTAGAGCTGAACTCATAACAATACTGGTGACATGACTGAGACTAGAGCTGAACTCAACAATACTGGTGATATGACTGAGACTAGAGCTGAACTCAACAATACTTGATATGACTGAGACTAGAGCTGAACTCAACAATACTGGTGACATGACAGAGTAGAACTGAACTCAACAATACTGGTGATATGACAGACTAGAGCTGAACTCAACAATACTGGTGACATGACTGAGACTAGAACTGAACTCATAACAATACTGGTGATATGACTGAGACTAGAGCTGAACTCATAACAATACTGGTGACATGACAGACTAGAGCTGAACTCAACAATACTGGTGACATGACTGAGTAGAGCTGAACTCATAACAATACTGGTGACATGACAGAGTAGAGCTGAACTCATAACAATACTGGTGACATGACAGACTAGAGCTGAACTCAACAATACTGGTGACATGACTGAGACTAGAGCTGAACTCAACAATACTGGTGACATGACAGACTAGAGCTGAACTCATAACAATACTGGTGACATGACTGAGACTAGAGCTGAACTCAACAATACTGGTGATATGACTGAGACTAGAGCTGAACTCATAACAATACTGGTGACATGACAGACTAGAGCTGAACTCAACAATACTGGTGACATGACTGAGTAGAGCTGAACTCATAACAATACTGGTGACATGACAGACTAGAGCTGAACTCAACAATACTGGTGACATGACTGAGACTAGAGCTGAACTCAACAATACTGGTGACATGACAGACTAGAGCTGAACTCATAACAATACTGGTGACATGACTGAGACTAGAGCTGAACTCAACAATACTGGTGATATGACTGAGACTAGAGCTGAACTCAACAATACTTGATATGACTGAGACTAGAGCTGAACTCAACAATACTTGATATGACAGAGTAGAACTGAACTCAACAATACTGGTGACATGACAGAGTAGAACTGAACTCAACAATACTGGTGACATGACAGAGTAGAACTGAACTCAACAATACTGGTGACATGACTGAGACTAGAGCTGAACTCATAACAATACTCGTAGTGACATCCAGGGAGCGAAATTAACTTTTTGACTCACCGGCCAGTGGCGGGTAGATGGGAAGAATCTACCCGCCAAGCAGATTTCTTACCTGCCAACTTTTTTTTGATAAAAAAATAAATTATTATTATTTTATATAATTTTTTTTTAATAAAATATATATATTATATAATCATACTTGTAGTTGTATTATCTGCGAGACATCGCCACCTCGCTGTCTGCAAACAGCTCCACTGTCTGTGTGTATACTCGAGTGGCCTCCAGCTCCAGCAAGGATTCTCCGGCGCTACAGCTGGACCCTAAACTCTTACATTCAGCATGAAAGGATTCTCCTGCGCTGCACCTGGACCCTAGTCAGCAGCCCGCATGCTGATGCGATGTAACTGGACACTTGCTGCAGTTGTTGATGTCGGGAGCTATGAGTAGCTAGCCAGCTGGATAACGTTACACAATGCCTCATGTATTAAACTAAAACTAAGTGAATAGTTGACTGGGTCATTTTGTAACAGTAGCTAACATCAGCTCACAGAGTTCTCTCTGACTAGACTAACGTCAGTCACGGTGACTGTGTGTTTACATGCAGCATACAGAAACAGGTAGGGGAGGTTTAGGAGCAGCAATGCGCTGCGTGTCTGTGCTCAGACAGCGAGTGAGAACTCCGCTCAGAATTGGATCATGATTTTCGGTTTTCACATGACCATTTGATTGGCCGCCACACGGCGGGCAGACCTCATAGTGGGAGGCGCCAAACGTATAAACTGAGCGCAAATGGCGGGTGGCGCTCTCTAGTTTCGCCCCCTGGTGACATCAGAGTATAATTTCTCCAATACTAAAATCCAATAACAAAAGCCATGTGTAACTGTCACAGATTAAAGCAAACTCACTTCATTTTCTGCCTTTTTCACACAAAGACGGATCTTAGTTCTCTCTAATGGGAGAACACATGTATTATATTTCAATCATGGTTGCCCAATGACCCCGAACGAATGGACGAATGTTACAGATTGGACCGGAGCGGAGCTTGGTATCGGATCAGAACCAGTGTTGTTGAAGCGGCCTCACCGTCGGGTAAGACCTGGATGCCTTTTTTCTGGTTGCTGTTGGGTGCCGAGATGGTCTTGTCTCCGGGGAACTTGGGCCCGTCGGTGCTGGACGTGCTCTTACCTGTAGAGTTCAGGTTCTGGAGGAGGAGAGGACCGGGTCAGAGACAGGTAGATAATACGTCATAATACACCTACTTTATAAAGTAACAATACACCTACTTTATAAAGTAACAGAGAGAGCTTCACAGAACAATTAAAAAAAAAAGTCTAGAAATAAAGCAATAAAATTGCAAGATGAAAAACAATCGCATCAAATTAAATATATAAATAAATAAATAAATAATAAATAAATAAATAAATAAATAAATAAATAAATAAATAAATAAATAAATAAATAAATAAATAAATGCAGATAAGCTTTGCTATGTACAGCTGAAGAGTTTTCTTTGGTGATGTTCTATTTTTGTGCTTGTGAAAAAGTACAATACAATATAAAAGTATAATATGACAGAAATGACAGATATTTTGAAACTATTTAAGGCCAAAACGTATAAAAACGATAAAAAAATTATATAAAAAATATATATATATATCGGCCCAATCTTGATATCGGACCGATACCGATGTGTAAAAAAAACAGCCATATCGGCCGATATATCGTGCATCACTACGTAGAATTGTTACAATAGCCGATAATCCATTTTCCCAAAGATAAATCCCTCTACGGGTGGACCTCGCAGGCGGTCCAACGTGACGTCAGATTACACCTCCATATTTAGGAGCAAATTGTTTGCATGATTAAAAACGATGGTTCGAACATCCGTTCGAAAAACCCTGGCGAATGTTCGAATCCCAAAAACAGGCTTGGGACAGCTCTAACTGGAGCTGAGCTGAATGTGTTAAAATAGACATAAAAAGGTGAAGGATTGGACTTTGCGAGCTAACTGTAATACAATGTTATTTTTTACAATAATTTACATAACATCTTAAGAAATTACTAATGTGTATGGAAACTGACAAAAAAGGTAATGGTAAAGGTAACGCTTAAAATGTATTATTGTAGCGGCAAAAGGCACAGTGGACATTTTTGGGTGCACCTAAATTATGTGCTGGTGCAACCAATGTAAAACGTTAGTCTGGAGCCCTGGGCGCCGTTCCCCGTACCTGGCTAACTGAGTTAGCTGGATAATTTCCAGCATAGCTTGACTTAAGCCAGACTTTTCTGTTCCCCGAAGTCGGATTTTCTAAATCACCATGGTAACAGATCAGAAAGTTTGAACCTGGTCCGGAGCAGGGTTAAGTTCAGTTAGCTGGATAACCTGCATGGCCACGCCCTCGCAAAGAAATGCCAGCTCGCTTCCTGAAATATTTCTCACAGTCTAGATCCCATTATACCATTCTGAATTATGTTTTTGTGCTTCGTTTTCCTAGAGGGGGCTTTTGAAATGTATAATAATAGAACTAAATGCTGATAATAAATCATATTCAGCCTATAAATTTACTTTGTCCTAAATAAAATAATGCACGCCATATACGGCGCTCGGAGTCGCGATACACGCTGCATGTGGTTATTTTAATAATGGCGCATTGCAAATGTGAATCCCGCGGGGATATTTTTAATGAATGAAACCTATCGGCCGTTTGGCTCTGATTAGTTTCATATATTCTCCGCTGTAGATTTGCTTAACGGAGCGCCCGGATTGTGTTTCATTCAAGCATAAAATTGAAGTGTCTATGCGTGGATTGTGGTTTTTGTGGATTATGAATTACGAGGAATCTGAGGATTGTTGAATTGTATCATCACTCACACGTTATTGTGATATTGTAACTGGGATTAAAATGTCTGATGAGATGCGCTGTTTGACGGATTTGAGCAATTGAATGAGCTGTTGACGTCACATTAATGCATTTGAGAATAAAGAGATAAAACTTCATTCAAAAGAAGAATATTCGAAACACGGGTCTCTTGTCCATTGACGGATACACAATGGATATATCCCGTCTGGCACAGTGGTGCAACGGCTAGTGCTCACTCCTGTCAACCGGACGACCCTAGTTCGAAACCCCGCGTTTCAAATATAATTTTTTTGGAATATAATATTAATGAATATATGCAAGATCTCATTTGATTATTCAATCCATCCAGCAGGCACGTTTAAAGAAATATAATCTGATTGATTGGGGTAATGAGGGACTTAAAATTAGCCTATAGATTATGCATTTAACTTGTCGGCGAGGCTATTGAGCCGTACTGTATTGTACCCATTCTGCAATCTGTTTTTTTTTTTTTTTTTATAAATGTTTTTATTTTCAATTTTCAACATAGAACAAGACATCACAATACAATACCGTTAACAATAATAAAAATAATGACACTAACAACAGTAATAACATCACAAGACAGGCAAACAAAAAAGAAAAAAGACAATAAAAATTAAATAAGGAAATGACAATAGAAAATAAAATAAATAAAATAAAATAAGTGTGGCTTTCACGTGTGCGCATTATCTCGTGTGCTATATATATGTGTGTTCTACCTACCCATATGTGCGTGTGCTTTACCTATGTATATGTTTTATGTGTACATGCATATATGTGTGTTGTGAACGTGTGCATATGACCGTGTATTCCCTAGTAGCCCAGAGTGCATGTACAGTACTACTGCAGCCAAGAGGACACGTACAGTATCAATGTAGTCAAGTGGGCATGTACAGTATTATTGTAGTCAAGAGGGCATGTACAGTATCACTGTAGTCAAGTGGGCATGTACCGCATTACTGTAGTCAAAGGTATATGTACAGCATTACTGTAGTCAAGAGAACATGTACCGCACTACTGTAGCCAAGAGGACATGTACAGTATCATTGTAGTCAAGTGGGCATGTACAGTACTACTGTAGTCAAGTGGATATGTACAGTATTACTGTAGTCAAGGGTACATGTACAGCACTACTGTAGTCAAGAGAACATGTACAGTATTACCGCAGTCAAGAGAACATGTATAGTACCACTGTAGTCAATAGGACATGTACAGTATTTACAATGCCAGTACCGTCAGACAAAACAAGGCAGCAGTGGGAGGTTACTGGTAATGGGGAAATCCGGCGAGTACAGTGGTGGCTAGTGCAGGCCCAATATGTGACAGATAGGGGTCCCAGATCTCATAAAAAGTGTCCAACTTGGAATGCAGCATACACGTAATATATTCACAGGGGATACATTCCATTATGATATTGTGCCATGACCTTATTGACGGGACCTCGTCCTTGATCCAAAACAATAGGATGTTCTTTCTAGCAGCAAATGTCAACAAATTGAACAGTCTCTTATGCTTGGAATTGGTAACATGAATATCTGGGAGGCCCAGCAAAAGGCAGAGGGGATCCAGCTCGATGGGGGTGTGAAATATGTCAGACAGTTCTTCTACAACGTTGTACCAGTAGCTCTGTAGTTTTACACAGGTCCAAAAACAGTGGACGTGATTTCCAATCTCTATCTTGCATTTAAAGCAAAGTGGGGACGTATTGGGATCCATTTTACTTTTACGGGCGGGGGTAATATGAATGCGATGCAATATTCTAATTTGGATGGCCTTGGTGCGGTTACAAACCGAGATTTTTTTTGCGTAGGTCCACGTATCCTGCCAGTCTGCATCTGTGATTTCTATGTCCAAATCCTCTTCCCAGGACTGTTTAGTAACATAGGAAGATAAAGATGAATTAAGGTTCAGAGTACTATAGAAGATAGATATTTGTTTTTTGGGGATCTGCAAGGAGAGGGCTTTCTCCACCTGCGAGGTGGAGATGTCAGTTAAAAGTGAGGTGTCCTTGGTGATAAACTGCCTAATTTGTAGGTACCTAAAAAATTCTCTGCAATCTGTTAATAAAGTTTTAAATCAATCAATCAATCAATGCCATTAGAAAATCAGGATTTCTGTGATCGACCCCTGCTGTCTTTTCAGCTGAAGCGGCCGCGCGCAATTATCCTACGTCTCAAGTCTGGTTCAAATGAACGAGACTGAATCAGCGTTCGAGGAACAGGAAAATCCCAGATTCAAACATCGGGTTAATTGAATCTGGATAATGGGACTCTTGATCGACTTAGTTGAACCAGGTACGGGGAATAGGGCCCTGGTCTAAAGTGAGTAAAGTGGGTGATAAGGTGAGTGTTTGTTTAAAGTGAGTGTGTACGTGTGGATGTGTGTGCTGTGAGTGTAGATGACAATGGGTCACAATAATTTGTATGTGTGGTGAAACTAATACTAGGTGACATGGCTATATTATCATATCACAAGAGGAACCCCTGACTTGACGTATTGCTACATACTTCTACAATACTCATTTTGGACACTTAAAAACGTCCAGGTGAACAAGCTGAGACTCACAGTTTTGCTGTCGTCGTTGCTCAACGTCGGGTCCTTGTAGTTAGGGCCGGGCAGCGCTGGGAAGTCCTCGTTATGAATGGAGAAGTCCTGCGTCTGCTCATTGGATGGTTTCGTCACCATGCCAACTAACGAGGAAACAAGAGTGGAGAGGGTGAAGGTGAGACGAGGTCTTCTGGTGTGAAGTAAGCAGCGAGTCCGACTGTGTTCGGCATGTCTAACTTGGTCTTGTGTACTTCTTCTAATATGAATGAATTAATTAATGGTTTATTTCGAACAATAAAAAGAATCAAGAAATAACTTAAAAAAAAATTTAAAGAGAGATATATATATATATATATACCGGTATATATATGGTATACACGTTATATAACCATCTTCAGAAAATGTTAATATGTACAGAAAGCTGGTGTAGAAAGTAGAGACTTAGTTAATTACAGTAAAACTCAAACCATGCATTTCAGACCGACTAAGTTTAAAAGGAGTAATTTTCTGTTTTACTTTGGGGAACAAAAATTTGAATAAGCTGAAAAATATAAATATTTAGGCTTCATTATAGAGGAGCATCTGAACTTCGAACCTGGTACAGCTGCATTGGCTGAATCTGCTAGTAGGGCACTGGGTGGTATAATAGCAAAAACTAAACAGCTGGGTGATTTGGGATATGCTGCCTAATTCAAATTATTTCATTCATGCGTTTGCCCTGTTATGGACTATATGGCAGGGGTATGGGGTTCAAAAGTAAATATAAAAAGGAGAAAAGGTACAGAATAGGGCAAGAATACGGTACTTTCTAGGAGTCCATAAATTCACCCCTGTATTAGCAATAACGGGAGATATGGGATGGGAACCGTGTGGAATAAGATGGAAAGGCAGCATGTTAGCTTTATGGAACAGATTTATAAAAATGTCAAGAGAATAATAAATAAATACTGTAAATACTGTTAACATCTCCTTGGTTAAGGAAGCCTCGTCTAATATACATCAGATTAAATGGTCACAGGAAATACTACATAAACCAAAACTAAGAACATTTAGTATGATCAAAAGTTGTGTGTGCGGGGAGCTCCCGTAGCTCACCGCATATCTCGGCGCTATTTCTGCGTCGGGGAAAACCGTGCTCGTCACGGATCTGGGGTACACGAGTTCGATTCCCGGACCCGCCGTATTTTCTCAGAGTGTCTTCCCCTGCTCTACATCCCATTTCAACCTGTTTCTGTCGGTCATGCTTGACCAGAAAAGCGATTAACGCTAAAAAATAAAGTTAAAAAAAAAAAAAAAAACTGTGTGTGCTCCATTATCAAAAAGACAACGGTCATTGTGTGCCCAGCTCCGCTCTGGGATTTTGCCCCTGCACCTCGAGACCGGACGTTAACGGGGGGTCGCAGAAGAAGAGCGGATCTGTATTTACTGTGGTATTGATATTGAGAATGAGTTTCATTTTATGTTTTATTGTCCACTATATTATGAGTTGCGTAAAAAGTTATTTGACAGGTGTAAAAACGTTGAGTTAGTGGTTTAGTGATGCAGATAGACTAAAATGTATTTTTTTTATCACAGGGTTTTTGCACTTGCTGAATATTTAGAGAAAGCTTGGGATAAACGCATGGAAATAACATATGTGATGTATTTTGGCCTCTGATGATGTGCATGGTGTAGCTTAGAAGCCATGGAAAGTGATTGTTATGTTCAATTGTTGTTTTTGGTGTCTTATAATCCCGTAAGGCAGTGGTCACCAACCCGTCGATCTTGATCGACTGGTCGATCTTTGAGACCTTCCCTGTAGATCTTTCCCTGCATTTTTTTTTTCTTTTTTTTTTTTTTTTAAATCTTTCCCTGAGAGTCCACATTACAGTTCTACTTTTGTTTTGATGTGAAAGGTGATGCTGCATAAGATTACGGTACTGCACTTAGCACTGACTGAGAAAGTACATATTACAGTTCTACTTTGACAAACATATTTACAATTAGCATTTTCTAATGTTAATAATATCAGAGTCCACATTATAGTTCTACTTTTGTTTTGATGTGAAAAGTGATGCTGCATAAGAGGACTGCACTTAGCACTGACTGAGAAAGTACATATTACAGTTCTACTTTATAAAATGCTAATTGTAAATATGTTTGGCAATGTTAATTAATAGGAGAAGGTCCACATTACAGTTCTACTTTTGTTTTGATGTGAAAAGTGATGCTGCATAAGATGACTGCACTTAGCACTGACTGAGAAAGTTCACATTACAGTTCTACTTTATAAAATGCTAATTGTAAATATGTTTGTCAATGTTAATAATATGAGAAAGTCCACATTACAGTTCTACTTTTGTTTTGATGTGAAAAGTGATGCTGCATAAGATGACTGCACTTAGCACTGACTGAGAAAGTACATATTACAGTTCTACTTTGACGTTTTAATGTTGGACCAAAGCATTGCATGTAATTAGAATACAGGCAAATAAAAGTAATTTAGTTTAAAGTACAATCTTGGCTGTCTTTTTCTCTCAACGCTTCAATAGGTAGATCTTGCCTTCACCAAAAAAAAAAAAAAGTGATCTTGGGCTTAAAAAGGTTGGTGACCATGACCACTGCCGTAAGGGATGGGTCGTCGGACACAACACGAAAATACAATTTCATTCATTCATTCATATATATATAAAGCTAATTTCATAAATTATCTGACTAAACAGAAGAAGCAATTAGCTTATCAGGTCCTACACCTTATTGCAATCAACCCCATTAAAACTTTTATAAATAAAAAATCAATAGGCCATCCAGTATCTTTAGGAAGCAAAAGGTATCTGCTGACCAGAACAAAAACTGTAACAAACAAAAACAAGTCATTCATTTCAACATCTCCATTAACTCATTGGACGCCAGTCACGATGATAGTCGGGTTAACTCGCCATCGCTTGAGCGCCAATCACAAGTATAGTCGGGTTTTAATCGTTATTTCTTTTATTAGCGATATCCATAAATGTTCATCCATCCAGCGTGATGTTATCGTTGGGAATGGGTCTGAGCTCGCAAAAGGGCAAATACCGCCGCCTACGTCTTCCGGCTGGTATTGCACTCCACTGGGAATGGTAGTTTTTTTTTTCTGGGACGATCCAAGCTGTGCGGGCATGGTTTAAATACTCAGGCGAGGTAACCTGATTTCAACGATACATCTACAAGGCTTTTATCCAAAGCGCTTTACAATTTGTTCCTCACATTTTACCCATTCACTCTCACATTCACACACCGACGGCAGAGGCAACCATGCAAGGTGCCAACCTGCACATCGAGAGCAATTAGGGGTTAAGTGTGTCTTGCTCAAGGACTCACACTCTGCCCGGGAGGAGTGGGAGTTGAACCGGGAGCCTCTGGATTACCAGACAACTGCTCTACCTCCTGAGCCACTGTCGCCCCACAACAGTGGCTTGCTTGCTCATATCTGGGCCACAGATGACGTCATACCATGTCTCCATGTACTTACGGGTGTTGCTCATATCTGCTCAAACTTGCAACCTGCACTCACACACCAAGCTACTTGATTGATTCAATAGGTGATTACAGTAGATGGCAGATTCCATGGTAGCGCATTTGATGAAAATTCATAAGAAGAAAATGAATGTGGAGGTAAACGTTTTAACCACAGATGGAGCTCTAAAGGTTGTGGTTTGTGTTTCTTACCAGACTATATAACATTACAACAAGCAAGCAGCTGTGATTGGTGTGCCAGTAGAGGTTTTGAGAGTTTGAGCAAATATGAGAAACTCCTCAGTACATCAGGACACTGTATGACATCTGTGTAGACATTTGTTTTTGCTTTGTCGTTGTACCAACTGTCCACATGTTCCATGACAGGCCCCTACTGGAGTGATGAGGACTGATAAGCAGCGGTAGCCTACAGGTTTAGGAGAAGCTAGCTTGTGACCAAATCTAGCTTTGGGAGTGAAGAAGTAACTGCTGATGTGCCCTTGGGCAAGGCACTTAACCCAAAGCTGCCAGAGTGGAAAGGCTCAGCAGAGAACTGTGGTCGTCCTAGGCTGCTCCTAGGTGTAAATATAGGGGCCAGTAGGAGCATGTAGCTGGATATCGCTGAAAAACAACATATGTGCTCAATAAATATTCAGTGGATAAAAACAGCTTCTTACTTGGTTCTCAATATGGCGGCCGGCTACAGTCTAGGGTTTCTCAACGGGGGCGTTCAGAGAGTGTGAGGGGGGCGGTACCACACCCAGGGGGCATTCAGAGAGTGTGAGGGGGCACTGGGTATCACCCCCAGGGGACGTTCAGAGAGTGTGAGGGGGTGCTGGGTGCAGAATTGTTGAAAGGGGAGCGTTGAGATGCTCAAAGGGGGCGCTAGTTTATTCATCATCGTTTTAATATCAGGACGACAACTTGACTGGAACCAGAGAGGAGCCTACATGCAGTGAAGCACAACCAAAATCCCACTTCAGAGACAATGTGTCACTTTCTAGCAAAGAAAGAAACTATTTATTTTTGTAATGTTTAATTTATGAAAAACTTGGTGGTGAAAAGGAGTAAAAATCTGAATCCAAACAAAAATGAATGATTTTTTTATTTATATATTGCAGGGGTTCTCTTTTATACCACGATCCCATTTTATTTAGTATTTTTTTTTGGCGACCCCACACTTAACTCTTTCTGCGCCATACTCGAGATTTCTCGGATTTCAAATCCAACGGTTTAGTGCCAACCCCGAGATTTCTCGGGTTTAGATCCTTTTTTATTCATTTTTCCGATTTTCCCCATTCTAAACACTCGCGCGGACCTGCCTGTGTCTCCCTGGCACCGCTGCCTACGTTATAATTGCAATGATGACGATCGAATCCCAACAGGTGGCAGTATCGCCTACCTTTGAGCTGGGTCTCTAAGGTGTCTTTCAGTACTGAGGTACCTCCGGCTGCAGGAATCCCTTCCCCCAAAGTGAGCAGCACACACAGCCATCTGTCAGAGATTTGCTCGCCTGAAACCTATTGTTTCCCGTATTATAGCTAGACCCAATGCACATGAGTAATGGCGATCGCAATGGAACTACATGGATTATTCATTTTGGAGTACCTTCTGACTAAGGTAAGGTCTATTTTAGGTATATTTTACCTAACCTAAAACATGCTTTTGTATTGATCACAGCGTCATATTTGACCAAACCTAAAACATGCTTTTGGTAACAATCGCTGGTTTGTCAATGTTAGACTATAAACAGTGCCTGTCAAATGTGACATACTATTGTCTCCATAGCTATAATACAGAACACACGATGGGTCTGCAAACATCGTGAAAATGGTCAATAACGCTGGCGCCATTTTGCTTAAAGGCCTCCATTTGAAACACAACACTGACGGACTTAACCCTTTCACTACCACACTACAGGTTAACCCTTTCACTACCACACTACAGAAGGTTAACCCTTTCACTACCACACTAGACGGTTAACCTTTCACTACCGCACTACAGAAGGTTAACCCTTTCACTACCACACTAGACAGTTAACCCTTTCACTACCACACTTCAGAAGGTTAACCCTTTCACTACCACACTAGACAGTTAACCTTTCACTACCACACTACAGAAGGTTAACCTTTCACTATTTCACTACCACACTACAGAAGGTTAACCTTTCACTACCACATTACAGAAGGTTAACCTTTCACTACCACACTACTAGGGGTGTAACGGTACACAGAAGCCACGGTTTGGTACGTACCTCGGTATTGGGGTCACGGTTCGGTACAACAGAAAAAATATATTTATAATTATTAATATAATTGTTTTAATTTATATATTATATTTATGATAATTATTATAATAATTATTAAATAGAATAATTTTCTATAGGAAAAGTATGTTTCTTTTTTTAATTTGATCAGCTGTGCCCCGTGAGTCCGGCAATGTATGAGGCTGCGGCACTGCAGATTTACCCTACTCGAGTCCGGCGGGGGAGAATGTTGGTGTGTTTGTTGGTGCGTTTCTTTCCATTGGTTTCATTTGGTTAACATTATTGGGCGAACAAGAAAACGAAAGAAAACTGTAAAATTGTAATGACCCTGCAGCTGTTCCAATGTAAATGTGCCTCGGTGTCCCCGGCCACGCGCGCTGTTCTCGCACGGATCTCGCGAGTGCCTGCATGTGCGACTGGTGTGTTTGCGCTGCAAAGAGGGAAGGCTCCTCTGAGCCGCGCAAGGGAAGGCTCCTCTGTGCCGCGCGAGGGAAGGCTCCTCGGCACGGTGGTGTAGTGGTTAACACTGTCGCCTCACAGCAAGAAGGTCCAGGGTTCGATTCCCGCTTGGGGACCAGGTTTCCATGATGCCAGGTACCCAGGTGGGGTATCTCCCAGGCCTTTCTGTGTGGAGTTTGCATGTTGTCCCCGTGCTCGCAAGGGTTTCCCCCCCGATAAGATAAACCCAATGGAAAAACATGCACAACAACAGATCGCTAACGCTGTGGCGTCCTTGACAAAGACGGACAGGAGCACTTGGATTGGTCCCCTGGCGCGGCTCACGTTGATGCCCGTCTGCTCCCGGCTGCCCTTGGGGGGGAAGGACGACGGGATGGGTTAATCGCAGAGACTAATCGCATCGGCGATCCTAAAGAGACAATGCATGCATGTGTGTTCCGGTGTGTGTGCTAAACTAACCGCTGTGTGTACCGCTAAAAAACATTGAGTGTCGTTGCATGCCGAATAAAGACCTCTGCAACAGGTCCTGCATTATTATTATTATTATTATTACATTATTATCCTCCGAGCCGCGTGAGGGAAGGCTCCTCTGTGCCGCGCGAGGGAAGGCTCCGAGGCGTATCCTTCGTATGGCTGCACGTACCGCACCGTGATGGCCGTACCGTAAATTCACGGGACGAATACGCGTACCGTTACACCCCTACACACTACAGAAGGTTAACCTTTCACTAGCACAGGAACATGGATGTCAGATAGTGTGGGCCCACCGGGCAGGGCGGTGGGCCTGGAGCTCACACTGTCTGATTTTGAATACGGAGGGCCAGTACCCCGGCGTGCTGGAGGCCGGGGAGGGGGGTGATGACCTGAAAAGGGGCTGAGAAGCACTGGTCCTTACCGTAGGGAGCCCTTCCTGCCAGAGGGTTGAGTAGCGGTGTGGGGTTCCCACTGCCTTCTCTCCGGCTCCTGTCTGCTAAGGCAGGGAAGTCCGACAGATCCAGTCCCGTCACGTTTTCACTGCCGTCTGTCGGGACGGAGAGGGTTCAGGGGGACAGTTTACATTCTGTCTTTATCTGTGTCATAATGACTGGCGTTTCTCCTGGATGAGGACATTTTGGCAAATTTGTCTCCTCTTTGTAATAGTTAATTATTAATTGTAGAAAACAAAATTATAGTGTTGGTCGCAATGATGCGTTTACTTATTATCCATTTAAAAAGGGATGACATATTAAATATGAATATAACATGTCAGTTAATATAATAGTATGTCAGTTAATATAACAATGTCAATAAATATAATAGCATGTCGGTTAATATAACAGCATATCAGTTGATATAACATGTCAGTTAATATAACATGTCAATTAATATTGACGATATAGCCAGTTAAGGTGTATAAATTATATAACAGCTAGCTAAAGGTGTATATATAATATAACAGTCAGAAAGGTGCTGTAAGTGGTATTTTTTGTTGGTAAAAGAAAAGTGGTCTAAATGTTAAAATAATAGCTCTACACTCCAACAGCCATCACTGATATATTGTCTGATCAGTAACATGCAGAGCTTGACATTAACACCCGCGGGTAGAATTCGGCAGTTCGGCATTTGGAGAACTCCATCACTCTTACCAGCCACTTTGGCGGGTGACCTTTTTCCATTTCCCTGTCACCGCAAATCCGCCCCTCAATTAATATCGCCGCAGGGTGGGCATAATCCCACGGGACAATGCATTGGGAAATTGTGTCCCACGAGGACATCTACCCGGCGGTCTCGTAGTGGTGACCGGAGTGCTGGACGTCCCGCGGTGATGTCGGGAGGTTGCGACCCTCTCTGCGCCGCCCCGCTCCCATCTCCCTGTCTCCGGCTGTCTCGGAGCGATGACCGGAGTGTTGAACGTCCCGTGATTAAGACAGGGAGGACGCAACCCTCTTTGCGTCGCCCCTGTGCCTCAAATAGATTCGCTATCAGCTCTATCTTTAATCTCTCAAAATGTTCAGTTGCTATCGCTATCAGCTCTATCTTTAATTTTTCAAAATGTTCAGTTGCTATTGCATGCACTCATCTGTGTTTCACTACACACATTGAGTGCATGCTTACCAACTGTTAGTCTGCAACACTACTATCACCGACATCTAAGAAGGGAGATCCCCCCCTTGAATGGCCCTTTTAAGGTTTCTCTCCTCCACACTGCCTGTGGAGCATTTTTTCCCTATTATTAGGTTTTAGTGAGTTTTTCCTTACCTTCGCGTGGGGTATGTCTGGGAGTGCTTGCATTCTATTATTTATTTGCATTTATTTTAAATTTGTTGGACCTTATGGTGTTCTTGTTTTGTTCTTGACTTATTGTTATGTTTCTTCTTGACTTGTTTAAAGAAGACGTGTCCGGCCCATGGGGACATTAACGTGTGTTGTCGGGCCTTACAAATACATTTGATTTGATTTGATTTATGTTATTTGGAAACTGTAGATTAAATACTCAAGTACAAGTTAAAATAAATGATGTGATTATTGAAAGAGTTTATGAAAATAAATTCCTATGTGTAATAATAGACCATAAAATCTGTTGGAAACCTCACATAAAACATGTCCAATCTAAACTGTCAAGAAGCATTTCAGTCATGAGTAAAGTAAAGCACATTCTGGATAGAAAATCACTCTACATTCTCTACTGTTTGTTCACTAGTTTTACCATATTTAAATTACTGTGCTGAAGTCTGGGGAAACACTTATAATTCTACACTACAACCACTTTTTATACTCCAAAAAAGGGCCATAAGGATAGTTCACATTGCAGGTTATCGTGATCACACAAACATATTATTTTTTAAAGTCAAAAACATTAAAGTTAAATGATCTTGTGGAATTAAAAAAACGGCACAATAATGTATAAAGCAAAAGGTCATGTACTTGCAGGAAACATTCAAGAACTGTTCTTTGATAGGGAGGGGGGTTATAATCTGAGGGGAGAACTCAATTTAAAAGTTCTTAATGTACGCACTACCATGAGAAGACACTGCATCTCAATATGTGGAGTGAAACAGTCTGAATGTGGTGCTAAAGCAATGTCCAAATATGAGACAATTAAAACTGATTTCTAAGGAAATGATGTTCACGAGGTACAGGGATGAGGAAGGGACTTGATATTCACGGGTGTTTACATTTTTATTTTATTTCCTTCGTGTTTTACATATAAAGTTTTTTTTTTTTTTTTTGCATATATACCAGTATATATATATATATATATATTTTTTTTAGATGTTTTAAATTAGTACACTCATTTGAGTAGTGGAAAAGGGGTAGGATTAAATAAATGTATACTTCTTCCTACTCCTTTTCGAACATGTAAATTGAGTTATGTTTTGATTTTTTTTTTGTTATTTATTTTGTTTGTATTCATTTACAAAAATATGGGCACACGCGTGGGAGCTTGCGCAAAATCTGCGAGGTTTTTCCACGTCGACATCTACCCCGAGAGAAATCTCGCATCGATCCGCCCACGGGATCGCGCGTGGGAGCTTGCGTAAAATCACCCAAATCATTCCAAACCGTATTTCCCGACGTTTTTCACTGATGGAAGGGCATTGGGAAGTTGTAGAACCGACGAGACCTGCCCCCGTGCATATTTTCGCGGGGATCGGAATACGGGCGCGCGCGCAAAATCGCAATCACCCCCCTTTGGCTACCGAGTCATAGTTACTCCTGCCGTTCACCCGCACTCTATTGCCCGCATGTGGAGGTCAGGAAACCTTGACCTTTAACCCCCCCCTCCCATTTGGCGTTAGATGTTATTTTAGCACGCACACCACACTACTGACATTTTGGATTAGATGTTATTTTAGGTGTTTCTGTTCAAATAAAATCTTATGTCCAAACAAATGCATGCAGTTACATTGTCCAATAACTTTTTGGGTGGGGGTGCGAGCGCTGGGATTTTTGGCTGGTGAAAATGCTGAGTGGCTAGTGAGCCAAAAAGTTAATGTCAAGTCCTGGTAACATGGGTCTCCCAGTCACTCTGCTCTGCAGTAAACTGAAAATTATCCTGTTCCCACTTTATCCAATCGGGAGAGAGAACTCCACACTGCAAAAATGGTCTTACAAAAATAAGAAATAAAAACTAGTTTTAGGCAAATGTGTCCTTGAAACAAGTACAATTATATACCAGTGTAGTAATCAAATTTGGTTTGGCAAGATTTCTTGAAATAAGTAAAAAATATACCGTATAGGGTTCTCTCTCCTGATTGGATAAAGTGGGAAGGGATACCAGAAAAAAGGGATACCATTCACTGCATGCCTGTATTATGCTCGCATATGCCTGTATCTTTTTACTGCTGTGAAGCACTTTGAAATGCAATTTCTGTATGAAAAGTACTATACAAATAAAGTTGATTATATTATTATATTATATTAATATGGGTAGTGGTGAGCAGTCATGAGATCATAAACAGCTGTTCAGTGCCCTGACAACTTGCTGCTGTGGCCAATAACCTAGCAACATATACAAACAAGCTAGTTAGCGCCATAGCAAAGTCAACATTAGCAATCATGAATGTTAGAGGGGCACACCAACATCATGGGAAGTGTGCTCACCGTCTCCTCCAGAGTCAGACAAGAACGTAGACACCGATTTCCCCTCACAGTAGAAAACTACCTGGCTGCAAGCTAGCCTAGCTTAGCACAAACGAGTGGAAGCGGATACGGACCAGTAGCCTAGCTGTTGGCCAGAAACGCCTCTCCAGGAGTTTTAACACTTTGAGTGCCAGCCACGGCATAATTCGTTAGTTCATGCCAACCGTTGAGTGCCAGCCAACGAGATATCTCGTTTTTAATCGTAATTTTTTTTATTAGCGATTTCCATTCATATTTCAGTGTGGATCTGTCTGAACTCGAATTGGGAAAATACCGCCCCCTATCGTCTCCCGGATGGTAATGCACGCATTGGAATGGAATGGATGGAATGGATGAGAAAAGAAAAATCCGGAATCCACATTTGACTTCTCAGGCAAGTAATCCGAGCCGATCGGACTCATTGTGGTCCCTCAGAACAGCGTGGAATATATATTTGAAGTACCCAGCGTTGGATCAATAAACGCGATCGATATTTGGAATGGCGATCAGGAATTGGAATACCGGTAATCTTTTTGAAGAACATCTGATCTGAGGTAAGGAATCTATTTGACCAGTATTGGGATAATCAGAGCTATTTTCACCTATATATCAGCGTGTGCCGTATGTGTGTGTGCGCGATCAGGAAATAAGAGAATTTTTCAGCCTGCTTCTATAGCACACATATACTATCGATAATCTAGCGTTTATTTGAAAACGATTCATAAATAGGCCGAAAAATGACAACGTGTTTTGTGTATTCCAGTGTATTCCAGTAAAGGGTGTTTATCACAGAATCTTCTGAAATCTTCTGGAAGTTTCAAGAAACTAGCATTTTTCAAAATGGTATAAAAACGAAAATGAACCGATTAAAAAACAATCCGTTTTGACAATGTTGACTGCAAACAAGTCATTGATAAGCGACGGCCATATTAGACACATAGCCATAATTTAAGATAGTTTATGTGTTCGCAAATATGAGAGCTCCATCATTGAAGTGGGTGGCGGCATTCAACGGGGTAAATAGGAAACGGAGACCGGCACTGAAAGTGTTAAGGTAGGCTAGTGGTCCGTATCAGCGCATTTCCCATAGTGTTGGCGTGCCTCTTTAATGTTATTCAACACTTTAAATGACAATTTATGGACAACAAACGGAATGTGTTGACACCATCTGTATCTTGTTAACCATCTATAGCGCTCTTTGTAAACATGAGAAAGCTTGTCAGTTCAGTGTTAGCTAGGTGAATTGCAAAGCTATTATTCCCCACTAGTGCATTGTCTCAGTATGTCGCTAGGTTACAGAGCGCTAAACAGCTGTTTATGATGCAGCCGGTATAATCTGCTCTCACACGGGCATCTAGGGACCAAGACACAAACTCAACAACAGAAGAAATAATGAATGAAAACTCAAAAACATTCATTAATAAATCAATAAATGCCATCTCTGGATGGATGTTAATAAAACACACTAACCTGTGCCATTAAAGATGTTGCTGGATATGGAGTTGTTCATCCCAAACGCCTGGTTACGGTTCATCCCAAATCCTGACATGCTGTGGAAAGAGAGGAGAAAGGTCAGCTTGAAAATGTGTGTGTGTGTGTGTGTCAGAACAGTCCGACCTGTTGATGAAATGCTGGCTGCCGTTTGTATTTGAGCGCCCTCTGTCTCTCTCTCTCTCTCTCTCTCTCTCTCTCTCTCTCTCTCTCTCTCTCTCTCTCTCTGTCTGTCTCAGTCTGTCTCTCTCTCCGTCTCTCTCTCTCTGTCTGTCTTGGTCTGTCTCCGTCTGTCTCCGTCTCTCTCTCTCTGTCTGTCCGTCTCTGTCCGTCTCTGTCCGTCTCTGTCTGTATGCTGAAACAGACTCAAATGGAATGGATGCTGAACTGCAACATGCCGCTTTGGTGTCCATGTTAATCGCGGCAAATCCATGTTGAGGTTATGTTCTGACTTCATAGTAAACAGTGGGAGGTTATGTTCTGACTTCATAGTAAACACAGTGAGAGGTTATGTTCTGACTTCATAGTAAACACAGTGGGAGGTTATGTTCTGACTTCATAGTAAACAGTGAGAGATTATGTTATCTGACTTCATAGTAAACAGTGAGGTTATGTTCTCTGACTTCATAGTAAACACAGCAAGGTTATGTTCTGACTTCATAGTAAACAGTGAGGTTATGTTCTGACTTCATAGTAAACACAGTGGGCGGTTATGTTCTGACTTCATAGTAAACAGTGAGGTTATGTTATCTGACTTCGTGAGGTTATGTTCTGACTTCATAGTAAACACAGTGGGAGGTTATGTTCTGACTTCATAGTAAACACAGTGAGGTTATGTTCTGACTTCATAGTAAACAGTGAGAGGTTATGTTATCTGACTTCATAGTAAACAGTGAGGTTATGTTATCTGACTTCATAGTAAACAGTGAGGTTATGTTATCTGACTTCATAGTAAACAGTGAGGTTATGTTATCTGACTTCATAGTAAACAGTGAGGTTATGTTCTGACTTCATAGTAAACACTAGGGCTGCACAATTTTGGGAAATAATCGAATTGCGATTTTTCGGACAGATATTGCGATTGCGATTAAATTTGCGATTATAATATTTAAAAAAAATTAAGCAGCCCCACAGAGGTTTATTGTAAAATGCGGCTTGCATCTGGCCTACGCGGTGGGTCTTTTCGGGACACAGAGCCTGAAAATGTTTCTTTTTACCTGGGAATCGATACCGGTAGGCCTACACAACGGTACCCTTTTTTCTGTACTTTACTCTCCCTCTCTGAAGTCTAAACTTCACAACACACAATCTAAATCCCTTACCTCCCTCTCCCAAACCGATCTTGTATCTCAATGGGACTTCCTGGTTAAAAAATAATAATAATTGCATCATTCCAAATCACGATTTCGATTAAAAATCGATTCATCGTGCAGCCCTAGTAGACAGTGAGGTTATGTTATATTTCGTTATAGCTTTGCGCTCTGCTCTATTGGAACTGTCCCTTTAATCATATGCTATCATGAAAACTTTCAACCACATGCAAGCTCCTCACCTGCCTGGCCAGTGTGGCCACACCCACATCTGCTCACACATAAGCGGGGCCATGGCCATACTACCAGCTCCTCACCTACTTTCACCACCGTGAAGTCCGTGTATAGCACCTCTTCAAGTTCAGTGCTTAACACTTTGAGTGCCAGCCACGAGAAATCTCGTTATTTCATGCCATGCGTCGAGTGCCAATGACGAGAAATCTCGTTATTTAATCGTTATTGCTTTTATTAGCGATATCCATTCATTTTTCATCAATCTAGCCTCACGTTACCATTGGGACTGTCTATGAGCTCGAACAGGGAAAATACCGCCCCCTATCGTCTCCAGGATGGTAATGCACCCATTGGATTGGACTCAATGAAAATGGATGAGAAAATAAAACTCCGGAATCCACATTTTACTTCTCAGGCATGTAACCCGAGACTACTGCAGTCATCGCCGACCCTCATAACAGCGTGGATTATGCGCTTCGAGTACCTAACGTTGGATCAATAAACGCGATCGATATTTGGAATGGCGATCAGGAATTGGAATAATCTTTTTGCAGAACATCTGATGTGAGGTAAGGAATCTATTAGGGCTGACCTTCAAAGCTTTTTTTGGCAATCGAAGCTTCGGGGCCGAGCTTCGATTTTAATTCAAAGCTTCGAAAAAAAATTTATAAAAAAAAATATATATTTTTTTTTATATATAATTCTTTTTTCTTTCTTATGTTGTGGGACTTGTACAGCACTTGGTAAACTTTGTTGTTTTTAAATGTGCTCTATAAATAAAGTGGATTGGAGGGCGGCTACGTGGCGTATTGGGCAAGGCGCTCGCCACGAATGACGGAGACGCTGGGCTTGCCTGTTCGAGCCCAGCGCTCCACATTGCTTTCAGTTTAGCTGGTTGTTCATACTAATACACATTGGCCGTATTAGGGGGTGGGAAACTGATGGGTGGGGATCGGGCGTTGTGGACAGCGACTCCTACAGGTCGGTTGGTGCGCCTGCGCAGTAGAATCAGGAAGTGTCTGGGGCAGCGTGAGCCTCCCACGCGTTACTCCTCGCCACTGAGCGATCGAGCTGCGCAGGTGAAAAGATGCGACTGCTGTTACCTCAAGTACTGGAGGGGACTTGTGCTATGTATGACTTAGTCCACATTGCAGCCGGCTTGTGGGAGGCAAGAAACAGCGTTCGTGACAGGGGAGGGTTGAATTGGATGATACGAAATTGGGATGGGAGAAAAATATAGAAAATGGGAGAAAAAGTGGATAAAAAAAATAAAGTGGATTGGATTAATGAATTAAGTAGCCCCTTTCGTGACTGTGACGCAGCCAACAAGGTTTCACTCGGCTGTGTGATTTAATTCAAGGTGGATCGCTGTTGTCGTTTGAACAACTTCAGATTTCATGGGAACTACCAATCCCCCAAATCAAGAATGTTTAAGATGAATGAAGTAAGATTGATTATTTGAAATATGGCCTGTGTAGACTAAACTATGCACAGAATTATGTCAGTCTACAAGGTCCGGATTCTACATGGTCCGGCAATGTAGACCTTGTAGACTCCACTAGACCAATTATCAGTGAATGTTCATGCATTTTTAAGAAGGGCTACTTCCACAAAAAAACGAAGAACTCACCAAAACATCTCAGTAGCACCTTATCTAAATGTTCTATTTCATATATGGAGATTCATATTTATTTATGTATTGCATGCATTTCTACATTTTATTTCCCATTTTGTTTATTCATCCCAGTATCTTTCTTTCTTATGTGTGGAATTCTACAAGGCATGTAGGTGTATATGTGTTTGAGGATGATATCCTTCAAACAGGCAATAGTGATGATATAATTTGGGCAGTGCTGAGCTGGGTTACTTTCCTCCAGTGTATTTGTCCCCCGGCCCCACCCAATGGCCCCATACGCACACACACACAGAAATCGAAGTAAAAAAAAATTAAAAAAAGTTTTTTATGTCCGAAGCTTGTGCCATCGAACGAAGCTTCGAAGCTTCGAAGTATTTAAGACAGCCCTAGAATCTATGTTACCAGTCTTGGGGTAATCAGAGTTTTTTTCACAGCGGATCACAACGTGTCCCATATGTGTGTGTGGCTGTGAGTGTGTGTGTGCTGATCAGGAAATAAGATAATACATTTTTCAGCCCGCTTCTCTAGCGTGCATAAGTACACATACTATCGATAATCTAGCGTTTATTTGAAAACGATTCATAAATAGGCCGAAAAATGACAACGTGTTTTGTGTATTCCAGTAAAGCGCGATTCCTGCAGAATCTATCATTTTTATCTGGAAGTTTAAAAAAAACGAGCGTTTTTCAAAATGGTATAAAACGGAAATGAACAGATTAAAAAACAATCCGATTCGACAATGTTGACTGGAAACAAGTCATTGATAAGCGACGGGCGTATTAGACACATAGCCATAATTTAAGATATAGTTTATGCGTTCGCAAATATGATCGCCCTCCATTGACTACAGCGCTGGCCATTGACCAGCTCTAGGCGTTGCTACCGGCTTGGCCGGCCGTCATACTAACACAATTGGCAGTGTTAGGAGGGTGGGAAAGCCGGTGGGTGGGGATTGGACGTTGTGGACAGCGACTCCTACAGGTCGTTTGGGTGACACCAGTGCAGCGGAAACAGGAAGTATCGGGGGCAGCATGAGCCTCCCACGGAGTCCCACGCGTTACTCCTCGCCACTGAGAGTTCGAGCTGCTGCGGTGAAAAGATGTGACAGGCTGCCTCCTCGTGTACCGGAGGGGACACTGATGCAAGGATTCTATCCTACAGCCGACCAGTGGGAGGCATAGTCTAGCAACGTTCAAGACAGGGGATGGAAGAATTGGAAATAAGAAATTGGGATGGGAGAAAAAGTGGATAAAAAAAAAACATGTACGAAACGGATTGTTTTTTCATCTGTACATTTCCGTTTTATACCGTTTTGAATACAAGTAGTTTGAGATTTCTAGTAATTCCAGAGAAAGACACGATAATAGCCCTTTAGTGGAATACACAAAACACGTTGTCATTTTTCAGCTGATTTATAAATCGTTTTCAAATAAACGCTAGATTATCGATAGTATATGTGTCCTCATGTACGAAGAGAAGCGGGGTCTGAAAAATCGCTTCTCCGTACTTTGGTCGGCGCGAACCTCACACACACGCTCCGATGGTGGAGAAAGGAACATCCGATTACCCCAAGATTCGTAACATAAAGGCCTTACTTCACATCTGATGTCATGCAAAAAGATTAATCCAATTTCTGATCGCCATTCCAAATATCGATCGAGTCCATTGATCCAACGTTATAGTCCAAAACACATAATCCACGATGCTCCCAGTGGGGGAACTCAATGCAATAGTATCCAGCTGCATGCCCGAGAAGTAAAACCTGGACCGGACTTTTTTTTTAATGCAGTCCCAGCCAATCCAATGATGTGCAATACCATCCGGGAGACGATAGGCGGCGGTATTTGCCCTTTGCGAGCTCAGACCCATTCCCAATGATAACGTCAGGCTGGATGGATGAAAATGAATGGATATTGCTAATAAAAAAAATAACGATTAAAACCCGACTATACTCGTAATTGGCGCTGAAGCGTCGGCGAGTTAACCCGACTATACTCGGGTCTGGCGTCCAATGTGTTAATATGTTGAAATGGTCAAACTTCTAAACATTTCAATGGAGAATCTGTCTGTTTAGTGGGCGCTGCCATGATGAATCCAATGCAACTTGGGAGTGAAAATAAGTAAGGGATAATGTATAGCTACGAGGTCATTGTCGCAAAATAATTGACCGACAGTGTTCTAAACGCAGTGAAGGTCAATTATTTTGCGACAATGACCGAGTATAGCTATACATTATCCCGCTTATTACATGGATAACTTACTAACAATATACCTAATTCATTTTACACCATCGACAAGACGAGATGAAATGCAGACGCAGTTGTTCTGCTGCTCCTCTGTCATCGGCAGGTGTGGACTTGATTGCACCCGAATGACCTGATGTAGTGCAGCTGTGCGAGATAAAGCTGGGAACGAGGTTATAGCTTTCATGACTGCGATCAAAATGCTTGATTGTGATTGGTCAATAGCGCTCTGTTGCCCCTGACAGCGGTCATTATTGCTTGTTGCCCCTGACAGCGGTGAATTATCGAGAAATAATTGACCGCTGCTAGGGGTAACGGAGCGCTATTGACCAATCACAATCAAGCATTTTGGCAAATGTTAAAACGCCATGTAATAATGAATTTTATGTTCTAATAAAGATGTAATAAACACTCTACATTGAAATGTTTATGTAACTTTGGGGTAAGTGTTTGACAAATAAGTGGCCTGGATTTTATGCTTATGTGAAAAAAATATCTGTGTAAGTAAAATAAAATTACATGACGTACCATCGCTACAGATGGTGCTAGGTAGTGCAGCCTACCTGTTTGAAGCTACAGATGGTGCTAGGTAGTGCAGCTTACCTGTTTGAAGCTACAGATGGTGCTAGGTAGTGCAGCCTACCTGTTTGAAGCTACAGATGGTGCTAGGTAGTAGTGTTGTCAAAAATATCGAAGTATCGATACATATCGATACTGAATATTTAAAATGGTTTCGATACTCATTTCACGAAATACAGATACTTTCTGCAGTATCGGTACCAACTGGCGAGTGTTCTACCGCAAGTTGTTGACACGCTGTTCAGAGCACGCTTGCCCCTCCGCCTCCTCCGAGTCCAGCCCTCCCCCTCACAGAGCCGTCTTCAGTTTGTAAACAAACATTTTAGCTGAAGATGGCAAATGCAGAGCCTCCGCAACTTGTGCTTGTGGATAAAGAAAACAGCAGAAGTGCTGTTTGAAGGTACTTTGGGTTTGAAGTAAACAACGAAGGACAAGCTAAAGATGCACCAATGCTATTTGCAAGCGGTGTTACAGAGCAGTGCCAACGCGGATCTCCATAAAGAAATGAAAGAGGTTCGTGACAGCTGCTCTTTCAACGTCACTGTGACTGAAGCATTAAACCATTAACTCTAGTTTAATACATGATACGTTGTCTACTGATGGCGCATAATATCAACAGCTGATTCGTTGTTAGTAACGTTACAGCTTTCAGCTAACGTTAGCTACTGCTAGCCGTTAGCTCCGTTAGCTTAGCTGGCCACCTTTTATAATTACTGCATGGAAACGGAGTAACGTTAACATTTAAACGTTATGTCGAGGTCATACAATACTACAGTCGACATAAGGTTAACGTTACCATGAAGTGTTTAATAGCAGCAATCTTGTTGAAAATGTAACGTTACTAAATGCTCCGAGCATAGCCTCTCTCTCTCTCTCTCGTTATCTTTAAACAAAAATCGAAACTGTTACTAACTGTAATACAAAATTACAAACAGTTCAGTTCATCAGGTACATGCAACACAGATTACAGTGTTTACATCTGTCTGCTTGAGAAAATACCATGTTCTGCATCTGCAATAAAAATGATTGAAGTGAGATAAACAGTTATTTTTAAATGTGTGATCTAAAGATAAACAAAGGGTTTTAAAAGTGTTATATTTATCTTCTCTTATAGTACCAGAGAGAAGCTGAGGAGAATCAACCAGCAACAAAAGCTAAATTTGTTTAAAAAAAATATACCGGTATATATATATATTATTATTATTTTTTTTTGTATCGAAATGGTATCGAAGTATCGATACTTTTCAAGGTATCGTATCGAAGTCGAAATTCCAGTATCGTGACAACACTACTAGGTAGTGCAGCCTACCTGTTTGAAACTACAGATGGTGCTAGGTAGTGCAGCCTACCTGTTTGAAGCTACAGATGGTGCTAGGTGGTGTAGCCTACCTGTTTGAAGCTACAGATGGTGCTAGGTGGTGTAGCCTACCTGTTTGAAGCTACAGATGGTGCTAGGTGGTGTAGCCTACCTGTTTGAAGCTACAGATGGTGCTAGGTAGTGCAGCCTACCTGTTTGAAGCTACAGATGGTGCTAGGCAGTGCAGCCTACCTGTTTGAAGCTACAGATGGTGCTAGGTAGTGCAGCCTACCTGTTTGAAGCTACAGATGGTGCTAGGTAGTGCAGCCTACCTGTTTGAAGCTACAGATGGTGCTAGGTAGTGCAGCCTACCTGTTTGAAGCTACAGATGGTGCTAGGTAGTGCAGCCTACCTGTTTGACGCTACAGATGGTGCTAGGTAGTGCAACCTACCTGTTTGAAGCTACAGATGGTGCTAGGTAGTGCAGACTACCTGTTTGAAGCTACAGATGGTGCTAGGTAGTGCAGCCTACCTGTTTGAAGCTACAGATGGTGCTAGGTAGTGCATCCTACCTGTTTGAAGCTACAGATGGTGCTAGGTGGTGTAGTCTACCTGTTTGACGCTACAGATGGTGCTAGGTAGTGCAACCTACCTGTTTGAAGCTACAGATGGTGCTAGGTAGTGCAGCCTACCTGTTTGAAGCTACAGATGGTGCTAAGCAGTGCAGCCTACCTGTTGATGGTGAAGGGCTGCCGCGCTGGCTGCTGTTTGGGCATGCAGATGGTGCTAGGCAGTGCAGCCTACCTGTTGATGGTGAAGGGCTGCCGCGCTGGCTGCTGTTTGGGCATGCAGATGATGCTGGGGGAGCTGCGGTTGGGGCTGCTCATACTGTTGGTCCTGCCCGTCATGCCGATGCTCTGGCCCACCTGGGAGTGGTTCAGCATGTTCCTCGAGTTCATCGGCAACGTCCCCCTGGTGATTAAGATAAGGTAAGGTACATTAAGATAAAATAAGGTATGGTATGTTACAGTAAGGTAAGATACAGTACATTAAGATAAAGTAAGGTACAGTAAGGTAAGGTATTAAGAATAAGGTTAGATCAATCAGATTTATTTAGAGCACATTTAAACATGACACATGTCAACCAAAGTGCTGTACAGAGGTTAAGGTAAGACATAATGTAAGGTACAGTAAGGTAGGTTACAGTATGGTAAGATAAGGTAAGGTACAGTACATTAAGATAAAGTAAGGTACATTAAGATAGGGTCACGTACATTAAGATAAGATACAGTACATTAAGGTAAGATACAGTAAGGTAAGGTACATTAAGCTAACACACCTGCTTGGCGATGGAGGGGTATGGAGGGACATGGTGGGGACCCCCGTCGTGGGGGTGATGTGACTCGGTAGCTGAGTGCCTTGTGTTAAATTTCGATTCAACTGAGGCGTGTTGTTACCCATGCCCCTTATCGAGAAGTTCCCCAGTGCACCTGAGAGAGAGAGAGAGAGAACAAATTAAATACATAACCACACCACTCTTCCACTGAAGCATGTACAGTATAAAAGACAAGTGTGAAAGCATCCCATTACTTCCTACTAGGGCTGACCTAAGGAGCCGTAGTCGACTGCCAACCTCTTAGCTGGTTCAGGGCCATATACGTGTTAAACTCGTTTTTGCTTTTATTCCATTTTTAACACTTTGAGTGCCGGCGACGTGTTATGTCGTCTTTTCATGCCCCCCGTTGAGTGCCGACGACGCGAATTGTCGTTTGATTTTTTTATTAGCGATCTGAATTCATATTTCATCAACCGAGTCTCCCGTTGGTACAGCAGCCCCTGTAGGAGCTCCGATGGGAAAATACCGCCCCCTATCGTGTATCCCTGTGTAACTGCAGGCCATTCAATTATACTGGTGGATCTGTGGAGGGGGAGCCACTATGCTGGCAAGCCGTCTGATGATGAGGGAAGTGATCGCGAGTTGGAAAGCAGCCTAGAATATATATTTACAGCAGCCAATAATCAATCAATAAACTCGATCGATATTTGGAATGGCGATCAGGAATTGGAATAATCTTTTTGGAGAACATCTGATCTAAGGTAAGGAGTCTATGTTACCAGTTTTAGGATAATCAGAGCTGTATTCACTGAGATAACAGCGTGTCCCGTATGTGTGTGTGTGTGTGTGATGTTGAGGAAATGAGGTAATCGATTTCTCAGCTGGCTTCTATAGCGTGCATAAGTACACATACTATCGATAATCTAGCGTTTATTTGAAAACTATTCATAAATAGGCCGACAAATGACAACGTGTCTAGTGTATTCGAGAATATTCCAATAAATGCCATATGAGGGAATCTTTCTATTTTCCGGAAATTTTTGAGAAAACGATAGCTTTTCGAAATGCTATAAAAAGGATATGAACCGATTAAAAAACAATCCGTTTCGACAATGTTGACTGCAAACAAGTCATTGATAAGCGACGGGCAGATTAGACACATAGCCATAATTTAAAAAATAGATTATGCGTTTTTAACGCTAACATTGAAGTGGATGATGGCACTCAAGGACATTAATCAACGTTATGGCTGGCACTGAAAGTGTTAATATCCCGGATGTTGTCACAGAGCTGTATTTTGGCTGGAAAAGGCATATTGGGACTCCAAAAGTGCAGTACCGGCCAGATCCTGGTATTGGCGCCATCTCGAGAATGCAGTTTCCCCTGTTGCAGACCGGGTGTCACTTTTTTTCGCTCCGGGTTAGCTATTCTGTTAGCCTGAAGCTATGGCTTCACCAGCCTGGAATACTTTTTGCGACGCCGAATTCAGTATGCAGTAAAGGAATATAGCATCAGCCAATGGACATATCGATCTACCAGATGGCGATCAAATAACTGGGAAATTCTTTTTGGAATCCAACCGGCCACAGGTAAGAACGATTTGACGTCAATTTCAGCCTGATCGGGCCTTGTTCTCATAGCCATCCACCTGGTCAGCGTATCTTGTTGCAATAACGAATGCCGTTATTGGTCATCAATAATCAGAAACGACCTCCCCCCCCCCCCCTTTCATGCATTCATGGTGGAACTGGAACATGATACCGATCATATGCATTTTGATTTTTAACTCTAGCTTGTGTAGGGCCGAAACGCCAATCGATTTAACGTTATTAGCTTAGCGCCCTATAACTAGCGTTGCAGGAATTATACCAGACCATTCCGACATAACGTTCATATTCACAACGCTATAAAACGGGAACGTATATTGGCATATTGAAGGGAAGGTTATACTGTCAATTGACAATGACAATGGACACATAGCAATAATATAAAATATAGATTTAGCTCTACAAACAACCTCACGCACAGTGAAACGTTGTAATGAAAAGCTGGCCTCCTAGAGTGGGCCCGTCTAATCCCAATGGCCCCGAATGTGTTAGTGAAATGCAAAAAATATAATTTATTTATTTATTTATATATATTTTTTTAAATCATTCTTTCAAAAAGCAAAGAGGCCTAGAAGCTTGGCTAACGCTAATGGCGTGCATACCAGCGAGGCTAACTAACTGCCTAAGAAAACGGGCAGAGGCACTGAAAGAGGATTTCACACACTAGACAAGATGTATCCATCAGTGGACCAATTGCATGATTTCGCAGAGGACAAGAAGCCTTCAGTCGACTTCTTGAGACAGCCCCCCCCCCCACAGCCCAAATGGAATGACCCCCCCCCCCCCCAAAAAACAATAAAAGATTATATATATATAGTGATGCACCGATGTGAAAATTGTGGCCGATACCGGTAACCGATATTAATATTGCTGTTCTGGCCGCGTGAATATTTTAGGCAACCAACTTGTGTTCAGCGTTTCTCTGATTGGCCACTACGCCCATGTGACCGCGGCAGCGCGAGAGAGCGGCAGTGCGGAAATAGGCTGCATTCTATTGCCATTCTCTGCGACAAACTCTAACCTTAACCAACTCCGAAACAGCGCCTAAACTTAACCCTTCTAACCTTAACCAACTCCGAAACAATGCCTAACCTTAACCCTAACCTTAACCAACTCCGAAACAATGCCTAAACTTAACCAACTCCGAAAGAATATTGCCATGCTCTAAGACAGGGAGGGGCAACTGGCAACCCGCGGGCCGCATGCGGCCCTCGCCGACGTTCCATGCGGCCCCAGGCCAATATTTATTAAAAAATTCGACTAAGAAGAGTTGGCAGTCGACTATGGCTCCTTTCGATCGATTAGTCGACTATTTGACTAGTAGGGGTCAGCCCCTAGTGTGGACATATTCAACGCTGTTGAAAGTGCCGTGCAGCAATATGGGGGTTTTGATAAACTGTCCGTTGTTATTACCGATGGAGCACCGGCAATGAAAGGAAAACGCACAGGATTCGCCGGGCTTCTAAGGCAGAGTGGCGTTGACTCAGTGTCCAATGCTGCACTGCATTATACATCAAGTAAGTTCGCTAACATAATTTCCATCTATTGTGGGTCACTAATAATGACCAATGCGAGTCGAGTGTAGTCAAATTATATGCGAGAGTCGTTAAATAGTTTCTTTTTTTTAATCTGATATAGGAGGCTCTCTGTGCCAAGAAGCTTGAATACAGCCATGTTATGGATTTGGTTACCAAGGTTACCAATCTAATTCGTGGAGGCAACAGGTCACTAAACCATAGAAAGTTTGTCTCCTTTTTGGAAGAGATGGACACTGATTATGGCGACTTGCAGCTACACACAGAAATCCGATGGCTGAGCTGAGCCGTGGGAAGTGCTTGGAGAGGTTTTTTGCGCTGCGTAAAGAAATCCCCACATTCTTGGATGAGCAACTGACGAGCGACACAAGCGCGTTTCTCTGTGACATGGCCTTCCTCACGGATATCACTTCGTACCTTAATCGCCTCAATTTGCAGTTGCAGGGAAGAAATCAAACGGTATCGGATCTCTATGCACACATGAACGCCTTTAAGATGAAACTTGCCCTTTTCAAACAGTGGGTCTCATTCTCCAACAGACTTACGACAAGGCTTTCTCTTAGGGCCAATTGAGATATTTTCGGGCAAGACATGAATATACACAATATATTATAATATAATATTAATTATATATGTTTTATTGGGACGGTTGGTGAATCCCAAAATCGTCCCGAAAAGGTCTCAAATGGCCCTAAGAGAAAGCCCTTTTTGTCGTAAGTCCTTGGTGAATGAGACCCAGTGCCTTTTATCTGACCACCCGGACTTGTCCACACACTTTTCTGCATGTGAAGAAATGCGCACAGAGATGCGCACAGCTGACCCCAAATATAAGGACACATTCGGAAAGTACAGGAGCGACATTGAAACACTGCAAATGCAATTCAATGATCGGTTCGAAGATTTCAACGGCATGCAGTCACGGATAGCGCTGTTTGCCGGCTCCCTCACCGCTACGGTGTCAGAGCAGCTCGAACTGTGCGAGCTACAGTCAGATCCTTTTTTTCAAGCAAAGAGAAATGAGAGGGGAATTTCGTTTTGGAAACTGCTACCTGAGCCCCGCTTCCCACTCCTCAGGGACTTTGCCCTCTCTATGGCCAGTATGTTTGGGAGCACATACATATGTGAGAGCAATTTCTCAAACATGAAGCACATCAAGTCAAAGGAGAGAAACAGGCTGTCCGATGAAACATTATTTCATCTGATGCAGATCACATGCACAAACATTGAAGTTGACATTCCTGCTATTGTGCGCCAACAAGAGAGACCACAAGTGTCTCATTAAAGACAGGGGGGGGGGGTGATGAAGAGGTGTAGAGGGGGGGAAGGAGATGATGAAGAGGTGTAGAGAGGGGGGGGAGAGATGATGAAGAGGTGTAGAGAGGGGGGGGAGATGATGGAGAGGTGTAGCGAGGGGACCATTATTATTATTATTATTATTATTATTATTATTATTATTATTATTATTATTATTATTATTATTATTATTATTATTATTATTATTATTATAACCATTATTGACCCACTGTGGGGCGAGGGTGAATGTCATGCCAGTTTGATAAAGGGTCAATGGGAGGCATGTAGTATTGCACTTTACTTTACTTGCACTTTACTTGTTTACTTTTGTAGTGTTCAGATAACACTAATAACACAAACACAAAGCAGCATTCCTGCTGCATTTCACTACAACAGTAAATCAAAAGTGCAATAATAAATGATTTTGTTAAATGTATAAACTTGTATCCTGCTACTAAACAAAACATTCCTGAATGCTTCATATCCATAACATGCATTTCAGTGTTATAATGTTTTGTTTAGTAGCAGGATAAAAGTTTATACATTTAACAAAATCATTTATTATTGCACTTTTGAAATGCAGCAGGAATGCTGCTTTGTGTTTGTTGAGCAGTGGGCTTTAAGTTCATACATTTATTTTATTAGAAGCCTTAATTATAATTGATCATTTTTGTATATTTGTATTTGTATTTATTGGTTTAAAATACAGAGACAGTGCATATTAAGGAACATTTGACTGTAAATATGCCAGTTTAGCCAAGTTATATATTTGGGGTTACACAGCAATACTTTTAAATTCAGCTGTTTATAAATTCATAAAGTTGAAATTGCATTACGAAATGCATTTGAAATGGAATAAAAACAAAGTTACAACAAATTATAATTGTTTATATACCTTATTTATCATATCTGTGACTATTAAGGGCTATTTGAGTGATGGGGTACTACTGGCGGGACTGCCGATAAACAATGCGGCCCCCCAGATTGATTGTGGAAATTTTGTGGCCCTCACCATATACAAAGTTGCCCACCCCTGCTCTAAGACAAACTCTAACCTTAACCAACTCCGAAACAGCGCCTAAACTTAACCCTTCTAACCTTAACCAACTCCGAAACAATGCCTAAACTTAACCCTAACCTTAACCAATTCCGAAACAATGCCTAAACTTAACCGGCGAAAGAATGCACGTTAAAAGAATGCATGTTAAAAAAAATTTAATTAAAATAATTGAAGTGATTCGAACTTGTTACCAACGCACCGCAGGATCCACAGCAAGGCGGCGAACCAGTTGAGCTAGCCGTCGATGTTAAAAGAGGTGGAATTACGGCTCCGCTCTGCTGCTACCGCGTCGCCGCGGGGGCGTGGCTAGACGCAAGTTGGTTACCTAAAATAATTACGCGTTCTGGCCGATACCGATATTTACCGATGTCGATATCTCTGTATAAAAAACACTATGATAATCAAATAAAGAGCTTTTGTAACTTATTTTCAGAAATGACTGATATTTTGAAACTATTCAAGGCAAAAACATTAAAAAAAATTATAATTTTTTTTAATATCGACCAGATGTGTAAAAAAAACTGCCATATCGGCCGATATTATACCGGCGGCCGATATATCGTGCATCACTATATATATACATGTATATATATATAATAAAAAAATGGCATTCGGGCAAATTTCGGCCAATCAAAGTCGACAATACATTACAAATCTTTAGTCGGGGACATGCCTACTTCCTACACAAGTACATGGTTAGTGGAAACGTGCAAGTGATTGCCATAGATTTATATTGACTATACAAATAGTCTGTTCAATTAACAGATCTGTAAAATTGTATTTCCACACATTAATATCCTTCCGCAAATGACTGCAATAATGAATGAAAAGGGACCACAAATACAGACATGTTCATATTGCTGACTAATCAGTGATGCAAACACATTTAGGTACGAGGGTGTGATTCATTGGAATGACTAAAAATAATGCTACAACATTTTCTTCTCCGAATGTCTACAAACACAGTCTCTGTAAGTCCCTAATTGACGTAGATAGATCACTTTCTTTTTGTCAGTATTTCTGTACCTTCCCTCTGTGATGTTTACATTATTGTCGTCTTCTATACTACCCATTTGTTGTTTACAAACATACTGCGTTCTAGCCAATCAGCAATACCAACTGAGTGAGTCATGTGACTACATTGCCCCCTACCTGTGCGAGCTGCTGTGCTAAAAAAGTACTACAGGGCTCTATGGAGAAACCACGACACTACCCCGACTAAAGGCTGTTTCAAATGAAAACGGCTGGATGTCATTTAGCCAAATCAGCATGGCAGTGAGTGTGAGTCTATCACCTTTTACATATCTAGCTTTGGCATGGATTGATTGTTTAGATCGCTAGCATGGCTAACAAATGCAAATATATTGTAGTATGCCCCGTTGTTCTGACCAGGATATGTTCCTTTTGCCCCCTTGATGCGCGCGCACACCGAGTCTGACATATACAGCAAACAGGTCAATTTGAGCCCATAGAAAGCCAACATAATGTTTTTGTTTAATGTATTTCCAGTAAAGTGTAATACATAACCTCTTCTGTATTTAAGAGATAATTCTCTCGTACACAGAGTATGTTACTTGCCCCTTCGGTGTATGCCTCGTCTTTCAATATAAATAAAACCCATTTCATTCATTTTGGCATATCAGTTCCCACATTCATTAAATAAAATTAAAAACAAATTATTGTAAGATACTCGTCAATACTTAGTCAGACAACATTATAAACTGAAAGTGTGTCTTCTCCACCCACACAGACACACGCAGAGCACAAACCAGCAGAGTAGATAGAGGAACAAGGCTCCAGATGACACAACCGGTTACACAGTGATGGATTTGGTGATATTTCGGATTTAAACCCTGTTCTAATAGCAAACCTGCAAAATGTTAAATGAGACTATTTGTAAACTTTGAATGAGAAAGGTTGCGGCATCTGGAGGGTGGAGGCAACACCTCGAATCTACACACGCACACACCTTCAAGCACCACAAGAGTGAGGCTGCACCTCTGATCTACACACACCTTTAGAGCCATATGAAATCTGCGTTCACGGAATCGCGGACGGAATCGCGGAATTGACCAATAAAAATGGAATAAACTGTAAAACGTGGAATATTGCAGAATTTGCCCTAATCTGGACTGAAATTCCGTGTTCGGGAGAATATGGAACGTTTGGTGCAACGCGAACATGACCGGGGACGCTACAGCTGAACACGGAGAAATATCCAAGCGTCTGGCTGCTTCGGTGCGTCGGAAGAAATTCCGCAATAAGCCCTAAAATCAGAGCAGAGCAGTATGCTAATGACTTTTATGCTTCAGTCGATAAGGTGTTTTGCAAATTCTGTCAACATACCGAGGACTGGACCCCGCAAAAACACGTGCGAACATCACTTCAAAAGCCATGTCAGGAACAAGGACTGTGAACACACCAACTCTAACGATGATCTCTGGTGATCACAATAGATACAGCTAGAGGGCGAGGCTAATCACTGACACTATTGTGATTTAAATAGCTATGTAATGTTACAGTACATAGGACTATAGATGGAAATTATAGCTTCTTGCTAAATCTGGTGCACCCATCTATTTGCAAATGATTGTCAGTACACACTGTCCTTTATAAATGAAATAAACTAAAGGTGCATAAATTATGCATTACTATATTCCATCACAATAGAATAGATATAGCTAGGCTACTGACAGTGATAAAAGTAGCTAGCTGTATCTATTGTTTACACTTGAAATGTGTATTTTTATTTTGTCACAATATTATTTGAAAAATATTGTGTAAAATTGAACTGTATTTCTGAGTTGCAGCCCTTAAAAACATTAAATGGACTATTATATCTTATTAAATTATGGACATTTATTCATTCCCACTTATTAGACAATATTTCTGATGGTAAAATGGGCGTAAAAAAAAGGAAAAATACAGAATTCTGAAATATTAAAATGGGAAAAAATTGAATTTGGAAAAAAATAAAATGGAATTTGGAAAATAATCAAATGGATTTCATATGGCTCTACACTACACACCTTGAAGCACCACAAGAGTGAGGCTGCACCTCGGATCTACACACACCTTCAAGCACCACAAGAGTGAGGCTGCACCTCGGATCTACACACACCTTCAAGCACCACAAGAGTGAGGCTGCACCTCGGATCTACACACACCTTCAAGCACCACAAGAGTGAGACTGCCAAAACAGGCCCCACAGCAATAAAAGCTTGTCGACTGGGAGAGAACAGATGATGCACACAGACACACGGCCATCCATAACTGTGCATTTGTGCACAGTTTGTAAGAGGGGCAGTGTGAGCATTCGTGTTGTTCAAAGTGAGGAGAAGATCTAGAGATCTAAGGCTGCAGCTACATTGATCCGTCAATGAACAGATAAGAAAATTGACGGAGGGTATTATTGTCCGTGTTTATTTTTAAATTAGAACCCAGCGTCAACTCCGTCTGTCCGACAAATGGATACTCCTCATTGAAAAATGTATTAAAAGCAGACAGACGGTCAGACACAATGTAGCCACATGACGTTAAAGATAAAGCAAGTGCTCTACAGATACTGAGCGTCATCTTATAAAACGGCCCAGTGTCGCCGGCAACACCGGCGTTGTCATGAGTTTATTAACCGGTGGGAACCCGTCATCACCGTGGCAACCCTAATGACGAGGTTTGGCCCCACTAATGACAAGGTTTGGCATCCCTTAATGACGAGGTATATGGTTATCGAAAAATAATGCCAGGGCTAGTTACCCCACGAAACAGAAGAAAGGGTGTACGTGTTGGTTGGTTGTTTCCATGTAAACATTCGATCCTATCAGTTAAGTTTACAGTTACGTTATAGCAATTCTACACCAGAAATGTAGTAGGTGTCATATTACTTTTGCAAAAACGTGTTCTTTCATAATGTCTGTCTGTCACAACGTTTTCAAGGCAATTTCTTTGCTCTTTTTGTATCTTGCTCGTCTTTTCCACATGCTTGTTGTGATTCTAATGGGACTTTGTGTGCGTGTGTGTGTGTGTGTGTGTAGGGGGGTATCCTCTTTGCTCTCCTGAAATACTTCTCCATTCTGACTTCAGGTCAGTTTGCATTATCTCTAGGGATGGGTACCGAATCCGGTACTTTTAAGGGTATCGACCGAATCACGTCGGTAGTACCGAGTACCGATTCACGTGAGATCCACCAGTGCCACATTTCGGTAATGCAAAAAAATATATATATGACGTCAACGTTTCGTTTACCACGACACGAAACCTATGAAGTGTGCTGCACGTTAGGTCTGAATGATGAATCGATTTTAAATCGAAATTTGAAATGATGCAATTAGCAAAAAAAATATATATCGCAAAATCTTTTTCTTTTTTTATTATTATTATTATTTTTTTTTTAACCAGGAAGTCCCATTGAGATACAATATCTCCTTTGCAAGTTGTTGTTATTGTTGTAGGAACGGTTTGGGAGAGGGAGGTAAGGGGTTTTAGATTGTGTGTTGTGAAGTTTAGACTTCAGAGAGGGAGAGTAAAGTACAGAAGAAAAGGTACTGTTGGGTACCAGTATCGATACCCAGGTAAAAGGAAACATTTTCAGGCTCGGTGTCCCGAACAGACCCACCGCGTAGGCCTGATGCAAGCCACTTTTTACAATAAACCTCTGTGGGGCTGCTTAAAAAAATATATATATATAATCGCAAATTTAATCGCAATCGCAATATCAGTCAGAAAAATCACAATTAGATTATTTCCCAAAATCGTACAGCCCTACTGCACGTTCACGTCAACGTTCACGTGCACAATACACGCTTACGTAGGATTTTACTCGATTCAACAACAAAGCAGTCGGGGCAATGGCAAGTCAAAAATGGTCGCAAGTGTGGTTACACTATACAAAGCTAGATGCAGACAACGCTCGCTGCAATATTGTATATATATTAAAAAAAATCTAAATAAATAATAATGATAGTAAATAATTTGAAGTTTGGACTCATTTTTTACAACTGAGGTAGGTAGATTACATTTTTAGAGACAAAAGTACTGAAAAAGGTACCGTTGGGCACCGGTATCGAGTCACAGGTACAGGTTTTGGTTTAAATGTAAACGGTACCCAACCCTACTTCTCTCCTCATCCAGCTCTCTGGTCCCCTTCTATGAATTCCTCAAAGTAATGCTTATGCTGCTCTTTTGCACCTTTGTAAACAAGCCACTGTTTTCTAGTGCCGCCTCTTTCTCTTTCCTCCATGCTTGCTTTGTTTCCCGTAACAGGTGGGGTTCGGTTGACTGATAAGCATCTTCGTCTTTGCTGACATACTGCATTTCTCCATTCTGCCATTCATTTAGTTCAGTTATTTTAGTTCTCCCTCTCCTTTCTTCTCAGACACCTGTCAATGCTGCCATAGGCCTACATTACATTTAATGATGAGTTAAACTCAGCCGATAGATGCAACAGCAGCCCTGCTGCTAATTACCTCAATCCTCCTAATCTAACGTGACCCTGAAGTAGGGCTGGGCGATAAAACGATAACGATAACTATCGCAATAAATTATTTCCTCGAAATAAACATGAAACGTAGTCGCAAAGTTTCGATATATCAATTTTCCAAGCTTGGATATGAGCACACGCACTAACAACCAATCAGTGAAGGAGATGACCGACAGCGGAAGGAGACCCGGAGGTAGGACTCAAGTAGTAAACAAGGCTGGCTAGGCTAATTAGCTTGCACGGCGCTATTTTATAATTTACGTGCCGAGTGGGTGTGTGGCGTGAATTCTGAGGCCACGTTTATAGTAGTGTGGGGTATACGGTGGACGTCGTTGCAATGTATTGGGGCGGAACGGAGTATTTTAGGGTCATATTTAGTACATTGTCATGGAATACACCGCTTGGAAACAACAGGCTGGCTAGGATAATTAGCTTGCACGGCGCTATTTTATAATTTATGTGCCGAGTGGGTGTGTGGCGTGAATTCTGAGGGTAACGGTTAGAGTAGTGTGGGGTATACGGTGGACGTCGTTGCAATGTATTGGGGCGGAACGGAGTATTTTAGGGTCATATTTAGTACATTGTCATGGAATACACCACTTGCTCTGGCTAACTGCTAACGTGCGCGGACTGATGACGACATCAACTCGAGACATTCGCAGCAGCAAAACAAGTCTATTAATAGCCCGTCCATCGGCGCCGGGCATAAGAAGTTAATTAAACTCGACAGACATTATATCGACGATAATTATCGATATCGAGTTATATGAAAATTATTTTATAATTTTATCGCAATAACGTTTTTGGCCATATCGCCCAGCCCTACCCTGAAGTGTAAACAGACAAGACAACATCCACATTTGCTCAGCACTTAAACGAGTTAACGTTACTGTACGAGAGCATATCACTCTACACTTAGCTAGTTAACATTACTGTACGGGAGCGGATGAGAGCACATCATTCAACACTTAGCTAGTTAACGTTACTGTATGAGAGCGGATGAGAGCTCATCACTCCGCTCTCGTACAGTAACGTTAACTAGCTTAGTGTAGAGTGATGTGCTCTCGTACAGTAACGTTAACTAGCTAAGTGTTGAGTGATGTGCTCTTGTACAGTAATGTTAACTAGCTAAGTGTAGACTCTACACTTAGCTAGTTAACATTATTGAACGAGAGCACATCATTCAACACTTAGCTAGTTAACGTTACTGTACGAGAGCGGATGAGAGCACATCACTCTACAGTGTAGAGTGATGTGCTCTCATCCGCTCTCGTACAGTAACGTTAACTAGCTAAGTGTAGAGTCTACACTTAGCTAGTTAACGTTACTGTACAAGAGCACATCACTCAACACTTAGCTAGTTAACGTTACTGTACGAGAGCACATCACTCTACACTTAGCTAGTTAACGTTACTGTACGAGAGCGGATGAGAGCACATCACTACACTTAGCTAGTTAACGTTACTGTACACTGACATGAAATAAAACCACATTTGCCAAAGAGCGAGTTGTTTGCGTCCCTGAATTCTAATAATTCATAATAGCACAAAAGGATAAAAAATTACTGACTTGTCTTGAAACAGTTTTTGGATACCAAGATCCTAAAAACCAATTAGTGGACTAAGCGGAGCAGCACTAACGTTTTAGTTCCATGCGGACCCCCAGTGGTGTGTGGTCCGTGTAGGCTACATCTGGACCATGGGAGGACTACCTCTGAAACCTTGAGATCGATGTGTACCAGAGTTAGGGGTTCAATTCCCAATGGGACCACACTGATGCTTCAAATATATGCACTCATGTACTTTGTTAAAAGTCCACCAAATGATTGAGCACAAAACCTCTTCCCAATGATCCATGGACACTGTGGGGTGTAATCTGGTAGTAACTGTCAGGAGAGTTTAAAAAGGATCGTTGTGATTTCTGGAACCCTGGCCCTATTTCCTACTTACCAACGATGATGTTGATAGATAAGAGCACTTCCTCAGCACAATCCAATGTGGTTCCTCATACTAGCTTCGTCTAGTTAGCCATAAACCAACGCAAAGTCGATAGGGTCGAGCTCCTGTCTGTACAAGCCGACTGAAATCTACTCCACGGTGCACACAAAGTAGATTTCAGCGAGCGTCAGGTTAGCTTGCACAGACGAGAGCTCGAGCCTGTTTGACTGTGTTGGTTTGTGGCCAACTATCCGGAGCTGGTACGAGGAACAGCGTGGATTGTGCCGAGAAAGGCCTCTTAAGGATAATTTATAGGACCAGGGTTCCAGAGATCCACAAGTGTCCCTTTAAACTCCACAGCATGCTTACTTTGTGGACCGCCGTACAAACTAGCCCCGAGCTGCGACAGCTGGCCAGACGACGACGGTGAGGGAGACGACAGCATCTGAAGAATGGAGAGAAAACAGTTTTCTGTTGTTGCCGTTTCCCCAGGACCAGACAACTGGCTACCAGCCCAGAGTTCATCTTCACAAAGCCAACATTAGTGTCTTCACAGCCAAACAAGTTTTCAAAATAAAATTAAAAATATACTTGACTGATTTGAACACTGGTTGGCAATGTAGAAAGTAGAACCAATGGGCTCACACCAGCCACAGGCGGAAGTGATCAGCATCTGGCTGGTGTTTAATGTGAAGCCCCGTAGTAGCAGTAGGGAGGAAAGGGACACAGGGTGGAAACTCACATCTTTATCCGACCGATGTGGGAACATCGACGGCTGGCTGTAGTACATGCTGTCATCAGGGAAGTCATTATCGACCACCTCAACGAACTCTACAAACTTCTTTCTCGACCCGAACATGCCTTATGTCACCTGAAAGCACAGAGAAGAGATGTTACAGCGTTTATTAGTTCCTGGGGTAACTGTTGAGGTCCTTGGGCTTGAGGTTAGACAGAGAAATGTGCTGTTATTTGGCCTTTAGTGTAAGTGGACACTGTCTGTGAAAGTGGCACTAGTATTGCTTGCAAGACAAATGTGCTACAAGCCATGAGAGAAAATGTGAAATCAACACAGACACAAAGCCTCCAAGCCAGGAACAGAGCACTGAAGCGTTCTCCTGTAAACGCCTGACCTGCAGCGATGTGGTAGCAGCTCAACACACATCAGCTTGCGAGCTCTCTCGCCTCTTGTTCAACTTGCATGGCATTCAGAAGATAAGTCAAAAAAAATAATTACACCTGGTGCAAAGTGACATTAAAGTTCTACCGTTTCATTAGATTCGCCTGGCCGATAAAGTTGAGCCAATTAAACCCAACGTTAATTAAAACAACGTTACCAGAAGCAAATGAATGGGATGCAGAAAGTGAAGCAGTCGGCTGTACCTTAATTCCTTCCCTCTGCTAACAAGCCAACGGTAGAGAGTTCACCGACTGGCTAATTGGTCCAACAACGTTATGAAGAAGTAACAATAAGAGAATAGGGTGTACAAAAAAATGTGTTGGCAGTGCCATTGCCTCGAAGATAAGTGAGCTAAGCTCGCTCATATAGCCAGTGTTAGCTAGGCTGCTTATTTACAAATCAATCTCACCGACTAGCGAGCTAACGTTAGCTAGCCAGCGAACTAATACTAATGTAGGCTAATAGCATAGCACGCTAGCGAGCTTAGTCCATTCAGCGACTACCCACACAGGCTACTGGGGGTTAGCTGCCTGGCTAACGGGGGCTAACGTTAGGCCTGCCGTGCCTCCTCTGTGTCTCCAGCACTCAGCTGGCCGTGTTCTCGTCTCGGCTTGACGCTCGGTGCAGCAGCAGCCTGGCGGACGAGCAGACAAAACCCCCGGAGGAAACACACTCTGCTCCGGCTCAAACCCAACCGCCGCTCCGTATCACCGCGCGGAGCTCCGTGGAGACAGATAGACGACGCCGGGGGGTTTCTAGTAGGACGTGAAATGTTTAATATAATGGGAAATAACCGAATACCGCCTCACCGCATCAATTTCCCTTCTCGTCTTTTTTAGATCCAAGATGGCTGTGTCTGTGTTGTAGTGTATTCCCCCGATCGAGAGCAGAGTAGCCTTTACCCTCTGACCTCTGACCTCACAGCCGTCCTACTACCCGCTTCCGTACACAGAGTGATCCCTTGTTTGGAAAGTGCGTCTCCCCCCAGACCAGAGACTAGATTCCATTCGATTCGACTCTATAGCACAAGTACAGGCCAACGAAAAGAAGTTTGGCATCTAACCAGGGTGCAAATGTAAAAGTAAAGTGCAATAGCAATATACAATATACAATTGATTAAACTGGATATAAAATATATGAATGAATGAAAACTTTATTTAACAGATTTCAGAATGGGTACAATACAGTATGGCTCAATACACACAAGTGTTAAGGGGATGCAGACCAGAGTACATGTACAGTCTCTCCTCCCACTATATATTCTCTCCCCACCGTCAGGATCTATGGGTAACAGTACTGTATATTTGAATATCGTATATGTCACAAATGTAACAGTACTAAATACCTGTATGTCATGTATGTCCCTATGCCATAAATGTCATGTATGTTGTGTATGTCATAAATGTTACTATGAATTGAAAATGGGGGACCCTGATGTAAACAAGATCAAACGTCTTTCTCTGGTCTGCATCCCCTTAACAATTGTGTGTATTGAGTCGTACTGTATTGTACCCATTCTGCAATCTGTTAAATAAAGTTTTCATTCATTCATTCATTCATTCATTCATTCATTCATTCATTCATTCATTCATTCAGAGAAAGACGTTTGTCTTGTTTACATCAGGGTCCCCCATTTTTAATTCATAGTATATAAAGAGTACTACTGAGTAATAATGCTGAGTAATAATGCTAATCTGATGTATGTACAGTGTTATAATTGTTAATGGTTTATTGCAAGGGGTAGGACCTGATAAGCATTATTGCTTCTTCCTATTCCTTTTCGGATCAGAGACCTTGTTTATTATTTATCTTTCCATATTACTTTATTTATTTATTTTTTCACAGCAAATTATCTTTGTTTGTTTGTTTGTTTTTTTCATTGTTATTTTTAGATTATTTTATTGTTCAAAATAAACTATTCATTCATTCATAGTACTGGTAGTAGCCATACTGGCCAGCGGTATAACTAGTAAGGGATATATAGATATAGTATATAGATTTGGTAGAGAGCATCCCTGGACCAAGCCATTCTTCTGATGTTTGATATTCCATAGTTTTGCTATAGCTGGCCTAACCCTATAGCTGGCCCTCAAAGTTTACTCAAATGCTGTGGGCAGGGCTTATTGTCGCTTTTCTGTCTGAGTGACCATGACAATATATGAGGTGCCATTTTGACCAATAGCATCATAAGTCTAAATAGCCATAATGCTGTAAGTCTGTCCATTTAATATTTTGAGAACCGTTTATCCGATTGATTTCACACTTGGTGGGTGTACTGCTGAGAACCCAAGTAAGTGCAGCTTTGAATATGAAGTTGATTGGATGCGTGGTTCTTGAAGATGCTGCAAGCAGCACTTCCGAGGGCCAAGCATTCTGCCAGTTCTAAACGGAAACATGCTCCGAATAGCCACATTTTGAATGGGCACTACACTAGTTGTATGTAAACAAATGCAACAAGCTAGATTATTTTAGTTTGCTGCTAGAGTTGCTGGGTTCCTAAACAGTCACAGTCCTTCCTGACACCAGTGGCTGTTACGAGGGAATTGGGGAGTTCCCAGCTAAATGAGATATTTAATTCCACTATTATTTGATTCACTTTAAGTCACCTGCAGAATTAGAGAATGCTTAACACTAGCACAGCCGACAAGGGGTCAAATAACCCCTAGGCATTTTCAATAAATGTATCCTCGTCACTCGGTCGAGCTGCAGCTCTGTCACTCAATGACTTTTCCTAAAAGTACCCGTTTTATCTGGCACGGTTTCTGAAATTTCAAAATGTAATTGAACGTTATTCCACATATATATGGAATATATATGTGGAAAGTCACAGCACTTTGTTGAGCGTCTAGCCCAGGGGTGGCCAACCCATGGCTCGCAAGCCGCATGTGGCTCTTTGCCCGTCAATGTGTGGCTCTTCCATAAAAAAAAAAGAAAAAAAAATGTATTATTATTATTATCATTTTTTTATTATTTTTTGTCACTCAAACCTGTGGCAAACCTCATATTTTTATATTAAGAGGTAATTATATAGTTTACACTGTTTATTTTTCTCATATTTCTCATAAGCTGTGGGGTCATCTGACCCCTTCCGGCGGGAATCAGTGACATTTTCTCCATGGCTGTTCTAGTGTTAATCATCATTTGGTCGTCCTCAGACGAGCTTGACAACGGAGTCTCCAGACTTCTCGGCCGTCCATACATCCAGCAAGCTCCACAGAATTCTCCACTCCTGCATCTCTCCTAAGCACATCCACGTATGTCTGCGTGGGATGTCCTCGTGATCGACGCCCGTGTGATGGATCCCACAGCACCATCCTGCTGGCTGGAAGCTCTCTATGTCTGTGGCAATGGCCGACAAGTTTCATCCTCCTGGCCGCCACTTTCTCACTCAGCATTCTGGTGTAGCACCCATCCAGAGACTTCTGCAGGGTGGGCTTCAGGATCCAGCTTTCACAGCCATATAGGACGACCGACTCCACAGTCGCATGGAAGAAGTTCAGCTTGATGTGTGTCGGGGGAGATTGGAGTTCCACACACTAGTCATGCCATTCAGGGCCCTCCATTTAAGTTTCAAGTTCAAGTTTGTTTTTATTTGTCAGACCAAAATACAGAATACTTTATAATGAAATGCTTGTTTCTTATGAGCCCCTGAGAGTGTGCTACATACAGTAAGAGAAAGTAAGTAAAACATTTTAAAAAATGTAAGAAGTAAAAAGTAGGTAAAGTCAATATACATAATATACAATACAGAGTAAAATGAGTAACAGTGAGGTAGAATGCAGAGGTACAAAACTTCGGGTAGGGTGCAAATGAGGTATGAATGTGGTGCAAATCTCTTTAATAATAGATAAATATAAAGTGTGTTAAAGTGAATAAAGTGATTTCTCACATGGCTTGAGTGTTTGTTTAAAGTGAGTGTGTACATGTGGATGTGTCGATGATGGGTTGTTACATAGTGTCATTGTCATTGAGCATCCTGATGGCCTGGGGATAGAAGCTCCTTCTGAGTCTCTGTACTGGCGAGGCATGCCAGCGCTTTCCTCACCTTGAGGTCCTGTTCCGATGTGTTTACCCATGAACCCAGGTATTTCAAGTCACTGAGCACCGCCTCCAGCTGTCTTGAGAGGCGGAGGATCCAGGGGGATGTTATAGGTGATTACCTCAGTCTTTTTCGCGTTGAGCCCGACCCTGGCACATATAGAAAACTATACCTCAGCCTCACTTACAGTAAAGAAAGGTGTCCCTCAAGGATCTATCAACCCCTATCTTATTTTCTATTTTTATAAATTACTTGGGTCATGTAATAAATACAAATGTTTAGGCTGATGTCACAATCATTTTATACAGTGGCACCCTCAAGCCATGCAGGAGGAGAGTGGTGTATAGAGTAGTGTAGGGAGTGGTGTAGAGAGGGGTGTAGGGAGTAGAAGTGGTGTAGAGAGTAGTGTAGAGAGTGGTGTATAGAGTGGTGTATACTGCAGGGGTTCCCAAAGTGGGGGTCGCGAGCCATCGCGGGGGGTCGCCAGATGATAATTTTTTTTTTTTTAATGCAGTCAGGCCACTGAACTTAGAAGCAGGCCAGGCCAGTGTTTCTAGTTGCAGCAGCGCAATAGTTAGATAACCTAGGTGGGGAACAACCAGGAGATCACTGCAACTTACACAAGTTGGAGAACTATCTCTCTCTCTCTTGCTCTCACACACACACAAAGGGAGCCGCATGTGATTGGTGGAGGTGGGACCCTTACAAAAAACTTGTTGCTAATCATTGACACATGCTAGCCTGTAATAATCCCCCCCCCCCCCAAATCTACTTTGCATTTGATATATTGCAAATATATGCCATCACACACACTGGCATTTAAAGGGTTAGAATTATAAAATGAATATGTGGTGTTATGATCAGGGCTGAAGTTGAATAAAAGATTGTATTTTCTTCAATCTGACATTACAAAAAAACAGAAAATCCATCAAAATCAGTGTTGTTGCTAATCATACATATGCTAGCCTGTTTTTTAACAATAATTTGTGATACCATCACAAACACTGGCATTTAAAGGGTACAAATAAAAAAATCCCTGCACCAGAATGCAGGAAATTAAGTCTTTGTAACAAAAAATGTCCTGGTGGGGGAACCCAGACCCCCTGCTTAAAAAGTGGCCTGACTGGGGCTATATTTTGCACTATATTTCCTGGCCTGAATGATTTCCCCAGTCCGGTTAAAAGCCTCCAATGCTTATTAGTGTGTGTGCGTTTGAACGTTTGCATGGTTCAACCATACATTTCCATTTATTAAAAATATATATATAAAAAAAAATAATAATAATAACCTCCTATAATAGTGGGGGTTGCGGCTCTCTGACACCGTTATTTGGGGGTCGCGGCCTGAAAAGTTTGGGAACCCCTGGTGTATAGAGTGGTGTATAGAGCAGTGTATAGAGTAGTGTAGGGAGTGGTGTATAGAGCAGTGTAGGGTGTGGTGTATAGAGTGGTGTATAGAGCAGTGTAGGGAGTAGTGTAGGGTGTAGTGTATAGAGTAGTGTAGGGAGTGGTGTATAGAGTGGTGTAGCGAGTAGTGTAAGAAGTAGTGTAGGGAGTAGTGTAGGGAGTAGTGTAGGGAGTAGTGTAGGGAGTAGTGTAGGAAGTAGTGTAGGGAGTAGTGTAGGAAGTAGTGTAGGGAGTAGTGTAGGGAGTAGTGTAGGGAGTGGTGTAGAGAGTGGTGTAGAGAGTAGTGTAGGGAGTAGTGTAGGGAGTAGTGTAGGGAGTGGTGTATAGAGTGGTGTAGAGAGTAGTGTAGGGAGTAGTGTAGGAAGTAGTGTAGGGAGTAGTGTAGGGAGTAGTGTAGGAAGTAGTGTAGGGAGTAGTGTAGGAAGTGGTGTAGGGAGTGGTGTAGAGAGTGGTGTAGAGAGTGGTGTAGGGAGTAGTGTAGGAAGTAGTGTAGGGAGTAGTGTAGGGAGTAGTGTAGGAAGTAGTGTAGGGAGTAGTGTAGGAAGTAGTGTAGGGAGTGGTGTAGAGAGTGGTGTAGAGAGTGGTGTAGGGAGTGGTGTAGGGAGTAGTGTAGAGAGTAGTGTAGGAAGTGGTGTATGGCCTGTCGTTGTTACACTAAGGGCTCACTTACAGCACATGCAACCAACACCTAACACCAACACCAACATCAAAAACTAATAACAGAGAATATTCACATACCTGAGGACCTCTAAGTAACATCCCAGCGGCCGGCTCCAGTCCCGGGACCACAGTTTGAGAACCTCTGACAGAGGGCACATTGTTTCTGCTCAGTCCGACTATACTGCTGCCTTTCAGAGGCCTCAGACATCAGGACACAAGAGGAAGAGGAGGAGGGGGAAGAGGAGAAGTGCTAAAAACAACTCAGTGAACAGAGAGTGAGAGAGAGAGAGAGAGAAAGAGAGATAGAGAGAGAGAGAGAGAGAGGGAGTGTGTGTGTGTGTGTGTGTGTGTGTGTGTGTGTGTGTGTGTGTGTGTGTGTGTGTGTGTGTGTGTGTGTGTGTATCTTTAGGGGGGGGGGGGGGGGGGCACTGCCCTTCTCAGATAAGGAAAATGAAATTCCTGCCCCCTTTTATCTAGTTAGAAAATAGCCCTAATGAAAGCACATGATAGCGTGGCTAGATCACACCTCTGAGCAGACTGAGCAGAGACAGGGGTGGTCGGGGGGGAGAGGTTACAGATTAGACACTACAGGATTACAGTAATCCAATTACAAAAAAATAAAACTGTAACCCAGTATATTTATGGTTAAAAAAATATATTTTACTATTATGTACTATGTCTATACGACTATCTACTATGTACTATGTTACTATTTCTATACAACTATCTACTATGTACTATGTTACTATTTATATACAACTATCTACTATGTACTATGCTACTATGTCTATACGACTATCTACTATGTACTATGCTACTATTTCTATACGACTATCTACTATGTACTATGCTACTATTTCTATACGACTATCTGCTATGTACTATGCTACTATTTCTATACAACTATCTACTATGTACTATGCTACTATTTCTATACAACTATCTACTATGTACTATGCTACTATTTCTATACAACTATCTACTATGTACTATGCTACTATTTCTATACAACTATCTACTATGTACTATGCTACTATTTCTATACGACTATCTACTATGTACTATGCTACTATTTCTATACAACTATCTACTATGTACTATGCTACTATGTCTATACTACTATCTACTATGTACTATGTCTATCTACTATGTACTATGTCTATCTACTATGTACTATGTCTATCTACTATGTACTATGCTACTATGTCTATGTCTACACTGCTATCTACTATGTACTATGCTACTCTGTCTATACTACTATCTACCATTTACTATGCTACCATGCCTATACTACTACCTACCATGCTACAGTGTCTACTCTATACTACTATGTACTATGCCTAAACTACTATCTACTATGACTATACTACTACCTACTATGCTACTATGCCTATACTACTACCTACTATGCTATTATGTCTATACTACTATCTACTATGTACTATGTTACTATGCCTATACTACTACCTACTATGCTATTATGTCTATACTACTATGCACACAGAGTATAGAATAGAATAGAATACGGGTGGTTAGGTGGAGTAGCGGAGATTGCGTTCGTCACCAACCCCGGAGCTGTTCGCCTGTTCGAATCCAGCTCACAGCTCCGGGGTTGTCACCAGCTTGGCTGGCCGCTCACACTAATACAATTGGCAGTATTAGAGGGTCGGAGAAGCTGGCGGGGTGGGTCCGGGTCGTTGTAAACAGCGACTCCTACAGTTCGGTCGGGGCGCCTGCTAAGCGCGGATAGGACCTGAGTGGGATAGTGTGATCCTTCCACACGCTACGCCCTCTCAGGGAGGATCCACGCTGCCAGGTGAAAAGAAGCGGTTGATTGGCTGGACGTGTGTCGGAGGAAGCACGTGATAGCCTCCACTCTCCCAGATGATCTGACTGTGGGGGGTAAGTGCGCAGCGACCAGGAAGGGGATTGGGAATTGGCATACGACTAACATTGGGATGGGAGAAAAAATCGGAGGAAAATGGAGGGGGAAAAAGATCAATAAAAAAAAAGAATAGAATAGAATAGAATAGAAATACTTGTATTATCCAGAGGGAAATTTGACACTGCAAATCGCTCAACATTAAACATTTAGACAGAACAGGTCACAAATAATAATAACAAAACAAACCAAATTGGCTAAGATAAGAATAGAATAAAATAGAATAAAAATGGAATAAAATATACAGTAAATAAATACAGTAAAAATATACTGAAGTATAGCTCTCAAGCTTGGCACTGCTAGTCAGATGAACAACACCACTGACTCTTAGCCGCGCCAGAGGTGTACACAATTTGTAAGTTGTTTTGGATAAAAGCGTCAGTGATTAGATGAAAATGTAATTGTGGAAAAAAAGAAAGATGCTTGATAGATCACACAGATGGGGAAATATGTTAGATAATATGATATCGATTGAAATATATGCCACCTACAGAAGTTCTCTGATGACTCCTCCGTCGTCAGTTACATCATGGAGTCCCTACATGGAGAGTCCTGGTGGAGCGCTTCGTAGGGTGTGAATTAATGAATGAATGAATGAATGAATGAATGAATGAATGAATGAATGAATGAAAACTTTATTTAACAGATTGCAGAATGGGTACAATACAGTACGGCTCAATACACACAATTGTTAAGGGGATGCAGACCAGAGAAAGACGTTTGTCTTGTTTACATCAGGGTCCCCCATTTTCAATTCATAGTGACATTTATGACATGTACACAACATACATGATATCATGACAATTATGACATATCGACATACAGGTATATAGTACTGTTACATTTGTGACATATACGATATGCAAATATACAGTACTGTTACCCAGAGATCCTAACAGAAAATATATACATATGATGGTGAGGAGACTGTACATTAGGAGACAATATACGGTGGGGAGGAGTGGGTGGTGCAACAACAACCACCCCCCACTCAACACCAGCAAAAACCAAGGAGCTGGTGGTGGACAGGCGAGAGGAGGCCCCCCACTCAACACCAGCAAGACCAAGGAGCTGGAGGTGGACAGGCGAGAGGAGGCCCCCCACTCAACACCAGCAAGACCAAGGAGCTGGAGGTGGACAGGCGAGAGGAGGCCCCCCACTCAACACCAGCAAGACCAAGGAGCTGGAGGTGGACAGGCGAGAGGAGGCCCCCCACTCAACACCAGCAAGAACAAGGAGCTGGTGGTGGACAGGCGAGAGGAGGCCCCCCACTCAACACCAGCAAGACCAAGGAGCTGGAGGTGGACAGGCGAGAGGAGGCCTCCCACTCAACACCAGCAAGAACAAGGAGCTGGAGGTGGACAGGCGAGAGGAGGCCCCCCACTCAACACCAGCAAGAACAAGGAGCTGGTGGTGGACAGGCGAGAGGAGGCCCCCCACTCAACACCAGCAAAAACCAAGGAGCTGGAGGTGGACAGGCGAGAGGAGGCCCCCCACTCAACACCAGAGAGACCAAGGAGCTGGAGGTGGACAGGCGAGAGGAGGCCCCCCACTCAACACTAGCAAGACCAAGGAGCTGGAGGTGGACAGGCGAGGCGAGAGGAGGCCCCCCACTCAACACCAGCAAGACCAAGGAGCTGGTGGTGGACAGGCGAGGCCAGAGGGGAGGAGGTGGAGATGGTGGAGTACACTTGAACAGTGGACTGGACTGGTTGGACAACACTGAGGCCCTTTACAGGAAGGGACAGAGCTGACCATTCTTCCTGAGGAGACTCAGACGTTTTATCAGTCTGTAGTAGCCAGAGTTCTCTTCTTCACCATTGTATGCTGGGGGGGGGGGTAAAATCAACTTAATAGACACTAACAAACTGAACAAGCTGGTGAGAAACGCTCAGTGGTGGGAGTTGAGCTGTTGGCCATGGGATGAAGAGCACGTTCGGCCATAGACTTATCCCCCCACGACACACCACAACCTGCCTCGTTAGTAGGACTTATCCCCCCACGACACACCACAACCTGCCTCGTTAGTAGGACTTATCCCCCCACGACACACCACAACCTGCCTCGTCAGTAGGACTTATCCCCCCACGACACACAACAACCTGCCTCGTCAGGAGGACTTATCCCCCCACGACACACCACAACCTGCCTCGTCAGGAGGACTTATCCCCCCACGACACACAACAACCTGCCTCGTCAGTAGGACTTATCCCCCCACGACACACAACAACCTGCCTAGCTCAGTAGACTTATCCCCCCACGACACACCACAACCTGCCACTTATCCCCCCACGACACACCACAACCTGCCTCAGTCAGTAGGACTTATCCCCCCACGACACACCACAACCTGCCTAGCTCAGTAGACTTATCCCCCCACGACACCCCACAACCTGCCTCGGTCAGTAGGACTTATCCCCCCACGACACACCACAACATGCCTCGGTCAGTAGGACTTATCCCCCCACGACACACCACAACCTGCCTCGTTCAGCCATACACTTATCCCCCCACGACACACCACAACCTGCCTCGTCAGTAGACTTATCCCCCCACGACACACCACAACCTGCCTCACTCAGCCATAGACTTATCCCCCCACGACACCCCACAACCTGCCTCGTCAGTAGACTTATCCCCCCACGACACACCACAACCTGCCTCGATCAGTAGGACTTATCCCCCCACGACACACCACAACCTGCCTCGTCAGTAGCCATCAGTGGGCACGGACTGCTGCCAATTACTGGAGAGCTAATGGCTGGTGAACTTGAGAACTGTTAGGACTATCTGACTTTTAATAATAAACACTGCACAGACTCTGGTACAGTAGGCCTACAGTGCGTTACTACTACGGTTTGGACCATGTACACCATCATCACTATTACTACTATTATCTGACTAAATCCTGCCCCTCACTACTGTTATCACTATTATCATTACTACTTGCACTTTGTTCTATCTTCTATTGTTATTACTACCTATCCTACCTCTCGACTACTGCAACGCACTGCTTGCTGGCCTCCCGGTCACTGCCACCAAGCTTCTTCAACTCATCCAGAACGCAACGGCCCGCCTGATCTCAAACCTACCGAAGTCGGCCCATGTCACCCTACTTCTTAGGGACCTGCACTGGCTCCCCATTGCTGCACGAATCAGCTTCAAGGCCCTCGAACTAGCATATCGTGCAGCAAAGGGAACCGCTCCCGCCTACCTCCGGTCAATGGTCTCTAACTACACACCCTCAAGACCCCTATACGCTCTGCATCTTCTGGCCGCCTCAGACCTACTCCTATCCGAGCTCCGGGAGGGTCATCAAAGAGAAGTCGCCTATTCTCAGTCCTTGCCCCACAATGGTGAAATGAACTACCCACCCCAGTTAGGACAGCCGAAACCCGTCCAATCTTTCGCCGTCGACTAAAGACGCACTTCTTCAACCATTATCTTAAAAAAAAATTGATAAAATAAAAAAAATATCTAACCCTAACTAACCTTACTGCCATGCACATGTCCTAATAAACGAACCTACACTGTAGCACGCAACACTTTGATGAACATTGTTACTCAGCTGATAGAGTTGTGCCTTCCTCATACAGAACTTGTAAGTCGCTTTGGATAAAAGCGTCAGCTAAATGACTAAATGTAAATGTAAATGTACTTGTACCCCCCATGCTGCTATGACACTTACATTTTCAATATTAACCCAAGGGGATTAATAAAGGAACACTTGATAAAGGGGTACACCTCTGGCAGCTACGGGTAAGTGGCATTGTTCATCAAATAGTGTCAAACTTGTGTGCTACACTCTGAGTGCATAGTTGTCTAGACACATAAGCATGATAGGCAGTAGTATACGGATAGTAACAAAGTACATAGATACACAATAGTAGAAGACAGTACTTTCTTTTATAATTTGTTTACAGTATCTGAGGAATAATTCCTCTTCTTTTTAGACGGCGTATTATAGAGCAACGTTTCTGGGGGAGGGAAACTAACTTTTCTGGAAAATAAGAAAACCTTACGTTGTAATCAACATATCAGCCTCCAGAAAGCACAGACAGTTACAGTTTGGACCATTTCAACAATTCCAGAGTGAGTGTTTCACAAATAAGTGGCCCAGATCTTATGTTTAAAATTGTATATAGAATATAGAATAGTAAGTCAAATGAAATTAAAGGGGCACTTCACCTAAAAGAAACAATGCTGATCTATTTCACACATAATCTCACACACGTAAAAAGCAGTTTTTCACACATTCATTTAGTTTTGACAGTTGTTGAGAGTAAATTAGTTTGAATATGGCCACCAGTGATGTCATTGGGGACGTTGAATCCTTGTGTTGTGTAAATTACAGCTCCATGAAATAAAACATTTCAATTGAAATAGCAACACCCGGAGGGCGGCTGGGTAGCGCAGTGGACTAAGCACTCGCCTACCACCCAGAGACTCTGGGATCGAATCCAGCTGTCAGTGGTACCTCCGGCTTGGTCAGTCGTCCCTACTAACACAATTGTCAGTGTTAGCGGGTGGGAAGCCGGTGGGGTATGAGTCCTGGTCGTTTTAAACTGCGACTCCTACTGGTCGCTCGTGTGCCTGTTCAGAAGGGAGGGGATCTGGGGGAAATAGTATGAACCTCCGCACACGTTACGTTCCCCCAGTGAAACTAGCTGTCAGGTGAAAATAAGCGGCTGGCGACTCCACATGTATCGGAGGAGGCATGTGGTAGTTCTACACCCTCCCCAGGCTGACAGTAGGACAATGCGCGCAACGACCAGGAAGGGAATTGGCATAACGACTAAAATTGGGATGGGTGAAAATAAAAAAAAAAGCCCCCCCCAAAAAGAAAAATAAATAGCAACAACTTGTCTTACCTGCTACCTTATAATTGAATTGAGTCAATTAATTGAGTGTAATTAACACAAGGATTCAATGTCCTCGATGACATCAGATGAAATACTGACCGCTATCAAATTTACAAATAAATTTGATTTGATTTGATTTGATTTATGAAAACCAGAGACAAAAAATGCTCTGAGTTACGTAAAAGTCAGTCAAAGCTTACCAAAAGCACGAGCAGTGAACTCCAAGCCCACGTGACTGAACTCAAACTAGAAAGAAACAGACTAAGAAATGACGTAAACTGTGAGGATTGGTCCGATTCCGCACACTTCAAGGTACCAATTACCTGCGCGCACCTGAAGTGAGTTCTAATCAGCTCGGTGGAGCCCTTATATACTCTGGTGTTCCTAACGTTCTGTGTTGGGTCGTTTTGGATTACCACTGGCTGCTGCTTGTTCCGCTCCCGTGTTTGTTCCTCGTCTGTTTCTCTCCAGGACATCTATGGAAGTCGCCGCTGTTCTTTGCTCTGCCATCCGTTGGATCTGTGCCCAGTGGCGTCGCGTGGGTATAATAACAGGGGAAGCCAAAAAAAAATTATTACAAAAAAAATTATTAAATATTTTTATTAATAGTTTTTTTTTTTTTTTTTTTTTTTTTTTTTAGTCAAGCAGTCACCATGTACACTACAGTATGGCTCGGCGGCCAGTCAAACGTTATTTTTTTTTATTTAACAGATTGCAGAATGGGTACAATACAGTACGGCTCAATACACACAATTGTATAAGGGGATGCAGACCAGAGAAAGACGTTTGTCTTGTTTACATCAGGGTCATTAATACTGCTGGAGCATTGGTTAATTTTTGGTCCGATTTTTTCTTGCGCGATTTTGCGCGCCGCGTGGGAGCAAATTCGAGACACATATTCGGTTGCAAAAAGGTGTCCCACGGTCTCCTCTATGGCCGTGAATATCTTCACGCGGATCGGAATCACGGCGCGCCCGTGGAACACTTTTCCGTTTCGGCGAGTTTATTCCATGCTTTCTGTTTTCCTTTTCTAAGCATTTTAGGGGCTACATGTGAATCAGTAAAAGTTGCGGGACGCCCAGATGTTTCCACGATAGAAAGCTCGCTTGGATCCCATAATAGGCTCACTTAATACAGCGTTTTTAAAATCACGCGACATTTTCAGGGTCGCGAGCCGACCTTTTCCCCTCGTTTTCGATGATGGAAGTGATTTAGGAAAAGCTTCGGCACGCCGAGAGGTCCCCGTGGATTTAATCTCGCGAGGATCGGGGCAATATTCGGCCCGTGGGAACAGTTACGGGTTAATACAATGTTCAGAGTGCAGAGGGGAAAATATGCTGAATGTTTTCCTCTCAGCCCCGTTTTAAACTTTTAGGGTGTGGCAGTCAGCTCGAATCTGATTGGCTAGGATCGGATTTGGACTCTATAATGCTGGAAGCCTGGAGAAAGAGACCTACCATCTGCCTCCTCTCCTGCTGCAGTGAGCATAGTGAGGCTGACAGTGTGTTAGAGGGAGTGAGAAGGAGAAGAGGGAGACATTTAAAAAAAAATAAAAAATTATAACACACTCTAGGCCCCGTAAAAAGAATGTAAACTATATTATTTTTTTTTTTTTTTTTTTTCATATTTCATATTTGATATTAATTCATATTTTAATATTAGGGAGGCATGGCTTCCGTTGGCTTCCATAAGGATTCGCCACTGTCTGTGCCTCGTTGCCCGCTTTGCGCAATTGCGCCTTGGTGAGTTTTGGAAAGTATTGTTTGGATACTCTGTTTTCCTCGCATCTTCCTGACTCGGGGCCTTTCCGTTTTTTGTGTGTTTGGGTAACACTGAAGATGGGCCGTTTTTGTTAGTACTTGTGTGTTTGGGTAACACTGAAGAGGAGCCGCTTGTTGTTGTTACTGACTCAGCTAAACAATTCTGGACTGCATTGTATTCCGTTCGCTCGTCTTGTTGACATTATCTCTCTCTCTGTTTTCCAGAGTGGATCGTCAAGTAGCTGCAGAGCCGCAGAGTCAGAGGCGCAACGCCACAGTGCCGTCTCTGCTATGAAGACGAGCTGCAGAGCCGCAGACAACTCTGCCAAGAACATTTTCTCCCCTTGTGCTTTTTGTTGTTTTCGCTCATTTCTGTTTTGTCAATAAATACGCCCTGGTTTTTGGCTAACTCTGAACTACCTGTCTGTGCCGTGCTGTTGGGGTTGGTATCAAACCATAACATTACGACCCGACCATGTCGACCCCAGCCGACACAGACAGAGTTAGGGCAGCGTTGGCGGTCCAGATCGAGTTGACCAACGACCACACCCAACAGTTAGGTGCGGCTGCTGTGCAGGACCTCCGGGCCCAGGTCCAGCCTATTCAGGAGTCTCTTAACACTCTGGCCACCCAGCAGACAACCCAGGATAATCAGCAGGCTGATATTCTGCACCAGCTACAGGCTCTTAGTGCAGCATTTAACACCCTGCTTTTAACCCCACCTGTCCCAGGAGTCCCAGCCAGATCACCACCCGCAGCCGCGACAGACCCCGCACCTCCTGACCTCGCACCTCGGGAGCCCCGTCTCTCCGAACCACGTTTGTTCGACGGTAACTTCGAGGACTGTGCCACATTCATCATGCAATGTGAGTTGGTTTTCCTTCATCAACCCAGCCGATTTACGTCAGAGGGAGCCCGAGTAGCTTACATGACTAACCTGCTCACAGGCCGAGCAGCACAGTGGGTTACTGCTTCCTGGTCTATGAGGGCTGATTTTTGTTTCTCCTACCCAGACTTCGTGGCAGAGCTCCAAAGGGTTTTCCACCACCCAGCTCGTGGCCAGGACCCAGGAGCTCGGTTGGGCACCTTCCGGCAGGGCAGTGGCAGTGTCACCGACTACGCGCTGGAGTTCAGACTGGCCGCAACCGAGAGCGGTTGGAACGATCGGGCGCTTCATCTCACCTTCCTGAGGGGGCTCAACGACGCTGTAAGGGACCAGCTCGCGACCCGAGAGGAGCCCGATTCTCTCGAGGGCCTAATCAGCCTCGCTATTCGCATCGACGGACGCCTCCGGGAGAGAAGGCGTGAGAGAGCCCGACTGGGACCCCCAGACGTTCCCCAGACCCCCTGTACTCGTGACAGTACTGCTGTCCGTCCTGCCCCCTCCGCGACTGGTGGTCCTTTCCCCTCCCGGTCTGTGACCGAGGAGGAACCCATGCAGCTGGGACGCACACACCTTAGCCAGGCTGAACGGGAGTCCAGGCTCAGGTCCGGCCTTTGCCTCTACTGCGGCCGGGATGGACACCGTATCTCCAATTGCCCTACCCGGCCAAAAGACCAGGCTCGCCGGGACCCCGGGAGATCCTGGTGAGCGGTTTTTCCTGTTCCCACACCCGTGCACCACCTAACCGTCTGACGAGCGTCACCCTAGCCTGGGCGGACCAACGGGCGACGGTGGAGGCACTCATTGACTCGGGTGCTGATGAGAGTTTCCTGGACGTTGAGTTTGCCACCCAGGCCAACATTCCACTTGAGGACCTCGAGAGGCCCTTGGAGGTTTTCGCGCTGGATCAGCACCGCCTGGCTGACATCACTCAACGCACCTGTCCTGTCCTCCTCACCATTGCTGGTAACCACGTTGAGAGAATCCAGTTTTTTATTACCAGATCCCCTCTTGTCCCAGTAGTCCTGGGTCGGCCCTGGCTCGCGCTGCATGAGCCCCACATCGCCTGGTCCTCCGGCACCATCAGGGGGTGGAGCTCCTCCTGTCATGCCCAGTGTCTTCAGGCGGCGTCCAGTCCTTCGCCCCGGAGTTCCCCTTGTGTGCCGCCCCCGGACCTCTCAACTATTCCCCCCGAGTACCACGACCTCTGGGAGGTTTTCAGCAAGTCCCGGGCTCTGGCCCTTCCGCCTCACTGGCATTACGACTGTGCCATCGACCTCCGCTTAGGGGCCCCCCTTCCCGGCAGCCGCCTCTACAGTCTGACCGTCCCTGAGAAGGCAGCGATGGAGAAGTACATCTCTGAGTCCTTGGCAGCAGGCCTCATTCGGCCCTCTTCCTCCCCGGTGGCGGCCGGTTTCTTTTTTGTTGGGAAGAAGGATGGAGACCTTCGACCCTGCATTGACTATCGCCAACTCAACGAGATCACCATTAAGAACAAGTATCCTCTTCCTAAATCAAATCAAATCAAATCAAATTTATTTATAGGGCCCGACAACACACGTTAATGTCCCCATGGGCCGTACAGATCTTCTTTAAACAAGTCAAGAAGAAAACATAACAATAAGTCAAGAACAGAACAAGAACACCATAAGGTCCAAACATTTTTAGATGAATGCAAATAAATGAAAGAATGCAAGCACTCCCAGACATACCCCACGCGAAGGTAAGGAAAAACTCACTAAAACCTAACAATAGGGAAAAAAGCTCCACAGGCAGTGTGGAGGAGAGAAACCTTAGAAGGGCCATTCAAGGGGGGATCTCCCTTCTTAGATGTTGGTGATAGTAGTGTTGCAGACGGACAGTTGGTAAGCATGCACTCATGTGTGTAGTGGAACACAGATGAGTGCATGCAATAGCAACTGTACATTTTGAAAAATTAAAGATAGAGCTAATAGCGATAGCAACTGAACATTTTGAAAGATTAAAGATAGAGCTGATAGCGGGGGGGCGGAGCTGAGCGATCATGGAGTAGACGTGTTTCACATGAGCTCCCTTCTACCGTGCTGAATATACGTTTCTCCCCATTAGTCTTTATTTTATTTTTATTTGTTTTTTATCTGTTTGCTAGGTCGTCGTGTTTAGTATACATTCATCGACTTTTTTCGACTTTCTACGATGGCGGGGGTGGAAACCAGAGCCATGAAACCAGGCGCCACAACCAGCAAGCCGGCACCGCCGAGCCTGGCCGCACCGTCTCCCGCTGTCGGGGAGTTAAGCGAAGCTGTGCTCTTGGTCATGACCAAGCTACACGCAGACTCTGAGACACGCATCGCTGAAGCACAGAAGAAAGTGTTGGCGGATTTCTGTATCAGCCTCCGTCGTGAGATATCAGAAGAAATACGGCTGGCGGTAGTCCCGCTGACAGACAAGATGGAGACGATTCACGCTGCCTCATCGGCTAATGCTAACGAACTAGCCATGCTAACGACGGAGGTATCATCACAGTGTGAGAAGATGGCGGGTCTTGAATCCGCCCTGCTGGCTAGGCAGGCTGAAGTCAACAAACTACAGTCGGCAATGGAGGAGATGCAGTCCCGGGATAGACGCCACAACGTCAGGATTGTTGGAGTACCGGAGACCAGCGGTGAAGGCCGTCTCTCTGAGACCGTGCCCGAACTGCTGCAGGAGATACTAGGGACGGACGTCCTCCCTATGCCTCCTATCTGTGAATCGGCCTACAGAGCGGGCAGGTTTTCTCCCGGCGTGAACAAAGAGCCGAGGCCCATCATAGTCAAGCTGAACAGACTCCAACAGAGAGAACTCATCATGCGGTCGGCTCGTACCAGAAGGGGTAATCTGAGGCTTGGCGATCACAAAGTGGCCATTTTCGAATACTTTACACCAGAGGTTCAAGCACAGAGAGCCGAATACAAGGTGGTGCTGACTAAGCTATGGAAACTAGGCCTGAGGCCCACGTTATTCGCTCCCGCGAAATTATCTGTGTTGGAGAAGGTCGGTGGTCAGCGTTTGTTTTGGTCGTTGGCTAAAGCGAAGGAATATCTCGCGGAGACACCCGAGTCTGTTGCTTGATATCTATGGAGGGTGAGTGACTTGGCGGTTTGGGCCTATATACATTGATTAGGTCGACTATTCACAAACACTTGCTGTCATGCCCAGACATGCTAACTGTCCTCTGCCCATCCAACTAGCGGGGCTTCCCAATGACTTCTGTTACTTGCTAAAGCTGACCTCATGGTCGTACTTGTGTATCGCCTCTTTGGAAGCTAACGAGCTAGCTGAACAATGTACATAATAGGCTAACGTGCTATCCGGATTCATCACTAGCTTACGCGCTAGCCTCGGGCTAGCCAGCCAGCGGGCTTCGTCTATAGTCTGCGCTGAGACATTCGAGACCCGTTAATGGTTACGTATTTTGGTTGCTGTTACTGTTCAAAGGGACATTGGTTTGCACAATTCAAGAGTGACCGAATCCCTAATTAACTTCTGGTATGCTTTTATTTTTATATCCAGGTTGTTTTGAGCTTTGGGATCCAAAGTAGATGCCAAGGTCGGTTGAATATGCATATACAATATATGATAACAGGTTGGGTCGGGTATGGCTTGCACTTCATGGCTATATTGTTATATGGCTTGCACTCTAGCCATTACCCTCTTTTCCTTTCTTTTTCTTTCCTATTGTCGCTGTTTTTATGTCATCTGTATGCGCGATTTAAATGTGATCCGATTCTACCTTGGACTAACTGCTGATTCGCCTTAATTTTGTTTTGAATTTTCCGTGAGCCACTTATGCTATAACGTTGCGACATTAATATGCAGACTCCAAGGTAGATGGTTACAGGGTTGATGCTGAGTAATTATATAATAATTATTGTCGCTGTTTTAATGGCATTTGAATGAGCAATTTAACTGTGATTCGATCCTACCTTGGACTAACTGCTCCGACCGATATCTTTATTGAAACAATGTATGATAACAGGTGGTGTCAGGTGTTGCCTATTACCATCCCCGGATTAATTAATGAATGTGTTTAATTCTATTCTTACATAGGTTATGTCATTTCAGCCGTTGTGCCTGATCAGAGGGACAGCTAAAGGGGTGCACTTTGACCATAACCCTTTTTTTCCCTTCCTTTTTTTGTCATGGTTTAATTGACACTGTTCACACAATTTTGCACAATTAACCTGTGACTCGATCCTGCCTTAGACTATCGGCTGGGATGCTTTAATTTAATTTCGTTTTGAATTTTCCTATACCCTTTTGGGCCTTAACAATGCGACGTTGAAGCGCAGATTCGGAAATAGATGGCTGCAGGTTGATGTGGAGTTATTATTTAATAATGGCTATTTTTACCATTATGGTTATCTCATGTTGGGGCCAGTGCTCAGGTGGGTTTCGACCGATATCTTTATTGAATTTTATTTTTATTATTATTTGTGTTTATTGGACTAGTGGGGGTTTACTCAGGGGTTTATCTAGAGGGGGGTTGGAGTGGGGAGCGTCTTATTGATCCATGTCTCTAGTGGGAAGTGATAAGAAGATGACCATCCTCAGGGGATGGGGCATAGGGTGGGGATTGGAGAGTGGGTATAGGGGGCCTTATAATAGGACGGGTGGGATAGGGTTTAGAGTAGAAGGAGGGGGGGTTGTAACTGGGGTGGTATTTTTATGTGTTTTATGTACTGTTGTCTTATATGTGTGTAATCGTTCCTCCTCTGAACTCCTGGGATTGACCGTCCGGGCCCGCCGGGATCAGCACCACTGTACTCAGCCTGGCTGCACTGGTATGTTCTCCACGCATTTATACAAGCTCGACCATAGCTAAATTGAATATTTTAATTTGGAACGCAGGAGGGCTTAACGCCCCACACAAGCGTGCCAGTGTCCTTTGGCTATTGAAGAGGAGAAATATTGACCTTGCTCTCCTTAGTGAAACGCATTTATTGGTAGGTGACGTGTCAAGACTGGCAAATCGGCAATATCACGTTATCTCCTCATCCTCAGCCGATGATAAGACGAAAGGAGTAGTCATAGTTACAAGACGTAACCTTGATATCAAAATCTTGGATGTATGGTCGGACACGGAGGGAAGGATTACTATAGCAAAAGTTGAATTCTTGCATAGGAAGATGGCTATAATAGCATTGTATGCTCCTAACACATTTGATTCAGCGTTCTATAATACAATCACAAAGAATATGTTGGAACTTAATGGATACGCTCTCATTGTGGGTGGCGATTTTAATGCGTGCTGGGATGCGGAGATGGATAGGTCCGGGCCCTCTGAAACGAGCGACCAAAAACGGGCTTCTAAGGCCCTTAGGATGTGGGCCAAAGACACAGGGCTCACAGACCTTTGGCGCTTATGCAACCCCACCCTCAAAGATTACTCTCACCTGTCAGCCAGACACAAAAGCTTCTCTCGAATTGACTATGCATTCGCGTCCCCTAATATGTTTGATAGTTTCGATGTCTCATTGGTTCCCTTGGCTCTCTCAGACCACAAGGGGATTTTCCTTACGGCAACCTTTGGCAGGCTCTCCGCAAGAGCTCCCAGATGGCGTTTTAATTCGACCTTGCTAAAGAACGATGACTTCTGTTCTGAGTTCAGGAGTAAACTAGCTGAATTTTTGCAGATCAACGTTGGCACAGTAGAAGACCCTAGGGTCCTGTGGAACGCATTGAAAGGATTCATCAGGGGTCATGTCACACTATTTGCCTCCAATTTGCGAAAATCCCGGTCAAAAAAGCTAGAAGGACTGGAATCATTATATGCGGACCTATACGCATCCTTGCAAACTGACTATAATGAACGACTAAACACACAACGTAAGATAGTCAAAAAAGAAATAAACTCCATACTTAAACAACAGTCTGAGTTCTTGATACATAGGACAAGACAAAATTACTATTTTCACGGCTCCAGACCTAGCCATCTATTGGCAATGAAAATACGCTCAAATGATCATTTCTCGGATATCCCCTCGATTAGGACGAGCCAGGGTGCAGTCACTAATGATTCGAAAAAGATCAATGACACTTTTAAAGAGTTTTACTCACAATTATATAGCTCAGAGGGTAATCTGGATGACTCTAAATTTGAATCGTTCATTGGCGGGCTTGAGATACCCCACATTTCTGAGGAAGAGGCCAAGGAACTGGGGAGACCGATTACTCTCGTAGAATTGAGCGAGACGATTGTTGAAATGCAGAGGGGTAAGGCACCAGGCTGGGATGGTATTCCACCCGAAGTGTATTTAGCTTTCTGGGACCAACTGGGTCCATTGATGCTCGATATGATCAATTACGCTATCGAACAAGGGGAGTTCTCAAGAGATGTCAATATGGCGTTGATTTCTTTACTTCTCAAGAAGGACAAAGATCCCAATGATTGTGGTAGCTATAGACCCTTGAGTCTTCTCGGGGCCGATTTAAAGGTGTTTGCCAAGGTGCTGGCCCGTCGCCTGCAGAGATTTATGTCTGTATTGGTACACTGCGATCAAACTGGTTTTATCCCGGGGCGTCTGGCTGCAGATAATCTTAGGAGGCTGTTGCATGTAATCGATAACAGTAAAGACAATACAACTCCATCCACAGTTCTGTCTTTGGATGCCATGAAGGCGTTTGACAGACTTGAGTGGTCATACCTGTGGAAGGTACTTGAGGTCATGGGTCTTGGAAAGAGTTTTATTCATATGATTAAAGTCCTGTATGCCTCGCCGTCTGCGATGATACTGACAGGCAAAAACTGTTCCACACTCTTTCCAGTCTCCAGATCTTCTAGATAGGGTTGCCCTCTGAGCCCGGGACTGTTCGCGCTTTCCCTCGAACCTTTGGCCCAATTTATTAGGCAATCGGAGGACATCGTCCCCATAATGGTCAACAATACCCCACACAAAATTGCTCTCTATGCGGATGACCTGCTGATTTTCATGGACGACCCCTCCCGGTCGGCCACAAAATTATTGAGGATAATCGACGACTTTGGTAAATTGTCAGGTTTTAAGATTAACTGGAACAAATCAGCCTGCCTACCTCTTAATGAACTGGCCAAGGCGGTACGACTACCAGCTGATATCCCCATAGTAGAACATTTTAAATACTTGGGCATAGAGATATTCCCCACGCTGAACCAAACTACTAAGTACAACTTCACGGGTACTTATGATAAAATACGCCAGGATCTAGACAGGTGGTCGTCCCTTCCTAACTCCTTACAAGCCCGGGCTTCCATAATCAAAATGAACATCCTGCCTAGGATAAATTTTATTAGCTCAATGCTCCCCCTGCCCCCTCCAATAGACCACTGGCGCAAGGTACAATCGATGGTATCTAAGTTTGTCTGGAATAACAAACGCCCGAGAATCAAAAGAGCTACTACTCAACGTAGAAAACAAGATGGGGGCCTCGCAATCCCTGATTTTAAACTTTATTTCTGGTCCTTTTCACTGAGACCTCTGATGTGCTGGCTAGACCCTGTAGAGGCTGTATCGTGGCGCTCCTTAGAAGCGGCGGCGGTATCTCCGCTAAGATTGCAGGATGTAGTGTACTCCACTGTCTCTATTTCGAAATGCCGGCTGAGGTATGGACCGATCATAACTTACGTGATCCAAACGTGGCGTAATGTACAGAGGTCGTGTGGGGTTAAATGCCCTTGGCACCTGGACTCTCCAATTTTTAATAACCAGCAATTACTTGTTGGACACAAGCCGGTTAATATTCCTCAATGGCAAAGGAGGGGAGTGCATACTCTGGAGGATATTTATGATAAGAACGGCCTCCGTGCGTTTCAGGACTTAAGAGAATTTTATGATCTTCCCGGCGAGTCCTTCTTTCTTTACCTTCAACTAAGGTCAGCACTGAGGGCGCATGGCGTACCGTGGGCTCAGGCCTTGCACCCACACCCCTTCCTCAGGCTCATAGTGGACAGGACGACATCCAGAGGGTTTGTCTCCGACTTTTATACGCTCTTAATTCAATCCACGTATAAAAATGTATCATTGGATACAATCTGGCGTGTGGATATCCCGGAGTTGGACCCCGAGTTTGACTGGGATGATGTTTGGGCAAATGTGGCATTATCTTCCCGCAACCCCAATCACCAGCAAATTAATTTTAATTATATTCATAGGACCTATCTTACACCTAGGAAGCTATATGCTATGGGACTGATAACCGACTCTCGGTGCACTTTGTGCTCTCAAAAGGCCACTGGCACTTATATGCATATGTATTGGGATTGCCCACCAGTGGCCCGCTTCTGGAGGTCAATAACGGACAAACTTTCAGATCTGTGTGGCTTAACTATCCCATTCACAGCTGTTACACTACTCCTGAACGATATAACGACACTACCCGCGTCCGTACAACTGAAAAGGGTTGTCCTAGCGGGCGTCACAGCAGCGAAGAAGCTAATAGCAATGAGATGGAAGGAGCCTGAGAAGCTTACAATGATTAACTGGTCCCTAACTCTATTGGATGTGATTTATCTTGAGATATCCACAGCCCGGGTGATTGGGGTGGGGCAGGCTGGAATTGACCTGTGGTTCGCAGCAGCTGAGAAGGTAAAGACCGCAGTGTGCGGCTGAGTGGGGTTGGGGTGCGTGTTCGGGTGAGTCCGGCGGTCTCTTGGGAGGGGGAGGAGGAAATGTTTTTGTCTGTCTTGTCTTTTGTCTTGTCATCTTGAGTTTAGCTGGGGATATTATGGGGGGGCAGCTATTTAACTATTTCTTCACTGTTTGGCCACTTTTACACGGTCTCTGTGAGTCTATGGAACACCTCTACAGGTTTTTGTTTTTTCATGAAGGTTCATTGCTCTGTTTTCGGGTTGTGTTCTCAAAAAATGGTCCTTGTGGTGGATTGGAGAGGTACGTTTTATTAATATAGGGTCACACGGCCGGGAATCGGGGCTGAACACTGGGAAAGACCATTTATTAGATAGTACCCCTTGGAATTAAAATTTAGAAGGTTGAACTCTGTTTTCTTTTCTCTTGTCTGTATAATTGTTAGTCTGTATTATTATTATTGTTTTTGTTATTTTCTTGTGAAGTTCTATGTATTGTGATTGTGGTTAATGTGTTGTCTTGTTTCGTGTGAATAATAATAAAAAATTTGATCAAAAAAAAAAAGATAGAGCTGATAGCGAATCTATTTGAGGCACAAGGGCGGCGCAAAGAGGGTCACGTCCTCCCCGTCTTAGTCAAGGGGACATTGAACACTCCGGTCGTTGCTCAGGGACAGCCGGAGACAGGGAGATAGGGGCGGCGCAGAGAGGGTCGCGAACTCCCCGACATCATCGCGGGACATCCGGCACTCCGGTCACCACTACGAGACCTCCGGAGACAGGGGGGCACGCAGAGGGGGTCGCAACCTCCCGGCCTTCGTCACGGGACGTCCAACACTCCGGTCAACACTCCAAGACAGCAAGTCATAGGGAGACAGGGAGACGGGACAGGCGTTAGACAGCTCATGAGATTGTAGTAGGCGGACATAGCAATAGATACAAGTGGTAGGCATATATGTGAATGGAGTAGATATATGAAGTAGGCGTATTATGTGAATAGAATAGAAGTACTTAACCCAGCAATGAAACCGCGTTGACTGTTAATCTGTTAACAGTCTGTTAATACTGTTAATCAGTTGACAGGACCACGGACAGACGGCGGTGAATAACTGATCCAAGGCCTCGGAGGTGCATGTAGAGCAGTCACTACAATCTTGGCCAAGACCAAACCCAATGGGGTGAAGAGAGCCTGATTGATTGAGAACAAACAATTATCAAAATATACAATGGATTGAGTACTAACTTACATTACTCAGCAAGAACACAGTGAAGTCAGCTCAGGTTTTAGAGAAATGTGTGGAACAGGCAACTGTATTTAAACAAGCCTTGCCTCTGACTGATTGGACTAATTAGCACAGGCTGCTCAAGTCAAACCCAATGGGGTGAAGAGAGCCTAATTGATTGAGAACAAACAATTATCAAAATATACAATGGATTGAATACTAACTTACATTACTCAGCAAGAACACAGTGAAGTCAGCTCAGGTTTTAGAGAAATGTGTGGAACAGGCAACTGTATTTAAACAAGCCTTGCCTCTGACTGATTGGACGAATTAGCACAGGCTGCTCAAGTCAGACCCAATGGGGTGAAGAGAGCCTGATTGATTGAGAACAAACAATTATCAAAATATACAATGGATTGAGTACTAACTTACATTACTCAGAAAGAACACAGTGAAGTCAGCTCAGGTTTTAGAGAAATGTGTGGAACAGGCAACTGTATTTAAACAAGCCTTGCCTCTGACTGATTGGACTAATTAGCACAGGCTGCTCAAGTCAAACCCAATGGGGTGAAGAGAGCCTGATTGATTGAGAACAAACAATTATCAAAATATACAATGGATTGAGTACTAACTTACATTACTCAGCAAGAACACAGTGAAGTCAGCTCAGGTTTTTCCTCTCATGAACTCCACCTTCGAGCCCCTCACCCAGGCTACCGTCTTCACCAAACTGGACCTCCGGAGTGCCTACCATCTGGTCCGTATCCGAGAGGGCGATGAATGGAAGACCGCCTTCAAGACTCCCAGGGGTCATTACGAGTACCTGGTGATGCCGTTCGGCCTCACCAACGCTCCGGCGGTATTCCAGGCGCTCATGAACGACATCCTCCGTGACATGCTCGAGGAGTTTGTGGTGGTATACCTGGACGACATCCTCATCTTCTCCAAGACCCTCGAGGAACACGTCCAGCATGTCCGCCGTGTGCTGGAGCGCCTCCTCCACAATCGGCTCTTCGTTAAGGCAGAGAAGTGCCGTTTCCACTCCGACTCCGTCGATTACCTTGGCTTCATCGTGGAGAGCGGCCTGACCCGAGCGGACCCTCGCAAGATCCGGGCCGTGGAGGAGTGGCCGGAACCCACCTCTCGGAAGGAGCTACAGAGCTTCCTCGGGTTCGCAAACTTCTACCGGAGATTCATCCGGAACTACAGCCAGGTGGCGGAACCACTTACCAGGCTGACCTCTCCCTCCCTGCCGTTTGACTGGTCTCCAGCGGCCTGCGCTGCGTTCCGTTCCCTCAAGAAGAGGTTCACCACCGCCCCGGTCTTGCTCCACCCAGACCCCAAGAGGCAGTTCATTGTGGAGGTGGACGCCTCGGATACTGGACTAGGGGCTATCTTGTCTCAGCGGTCGGCGACGGACCAGAAGGTCCATCCGTGCGCTTTCTACTCACGTCGTTTCCTTCCTGCCGAGAGGAACTATGACATTGGCAACCGGGAGCTGCTGGCGGTAGTGGCTGCCTTGGAGGAGTGGCGTCATTGGCTGGAGGGGGCCGAGGAACCATTCACCATTTGGACGGACCATAAGAACTTGACGTACATCCGTGCATCCAAGCGCCTCAACGGCCGGCAGGCAAGGTGGGCCAGCTTCCTCAGTCGGTTCGACTTCTCGCTGACCTTTCGCCCTGGGTCCCGCAACTGGGTCCCGAGGCCGGGCAGGTCGCCGGGTGGCTCCCGTGGAGGGGGGGGGTACTGTGAGGATTGGTCCGATTCCGCACGCTTCAAGGTACCAATTACCTGCGCGCACCTGAAGTGAGTTATAATCAGCTCGGTGGAGCCCTTATATACTCTGGTGTTCCTAACGTTCTGTGTCGGGTCGTTTTGGATTACCACTGGCTGCTGCTTGTTCCGCTCCCGTGTTAGTTCCTCGTCTGTTTCTCTCCAGGACGTCTATGGAAGTCGCCGCTGTTCTTTGCTCTGCCATCCGTTGGATCTGTGCCTCGTTGCCCGCTTTGCGCAATTGCGCCTTGGTGAGTTTTGGAACGTATTTTTTGGATACTCTGTTTTCCTCGCATCTTCCTGACTCTGTGTTTTTTTGTGTGTTTGGGTAACACTGAAGATGTGCCGTTTTTGTTAGTACTTGTGTGTTTGGGTAACACTGAAGAGGAGCCGCTTGTTGTTGTTACTGACTCAGCTAAACAATTCTGGACTGCATTGTATTCCGTTCGCTCGTCTTGTTGACATTATCTCTCTCTCTGTTTTCCCGAGTGGATCGTCAAGTAGCTGCAGAGCCGCAGAGTCAGAGGCGCAACGCCACAGTGCCGTCTCTGCTCTGAAGACGAGCTGCAGAGCCGCAGACAACTCTGCCAAGAACATTTTCTCCCCTTGTGCTTTTTGTTGTTTTCGCTCATTTCTGTTTTGTAAATAAATACACCCTGGTTTTTGGCTAACTCTGAACTACCTGTCTGTGCCGTGCTGTTGGGGTTGGTATCAAACCATAACATAAACTCCATGATCAAAACTGCTAAAAAAAATGTCATCAATGACAAAACTGAGGAAAACAAAAAAAATCTAATCTACGAATTCCAATCTGGCTTCAGAACATCCCACTCCACTGACACATGCCTTCTCTATTTGAACGACCACATCAAACAAGTGGTGGACACGGGCAAATACTGCGGCATGGTCATGCTGGACCTACAAAAGGCCTTCGACACTGTCAATCACACCATTCTGATTGACAAGCTAAAAGCAATTGGTTTTGATAGTCTATCAGTGAGCTGGATGCAATCCTACCTGGAGGGGAGAGAACAGATGGTGGAGGTAAACGGTACCCTATCCCCCCACGGCCCCCAGTGAGCTGTGGTGTTCCACAAGGAAGCATACTAGGACCGCTAATGTTCCTAATTTATGCAAATGGCATGTCGTCAACTTGTGACTGCAACTTGTTCCTGTTTGCGGACGACTCAGCCCTGCTAGTCTCAGCTCGGAACTAGGCTAAATCTGCATACTCGCTGATAACAAACTATCATTACACATGGTTCAAATAACAAACTCAGCAAGACCGACGGCTTCTCAGTTACAGTGGGTGACAATATTGTCACAAGGAAAGATGAAATTACCTACCTGGGTTCCATCCTAGAGGCTAATCTTTCCTGTGACAAAATGGCATCCAATGTAATAAAAAAAGTCAACCAACGAACTCGATTCTTGTACCGGAACTCCTCTCTGGTAAACAAGAATACCCTGAAGACTCTGGCAGGAGCACTCATTCAAGGGTACTACGACTATGCTTGCACCTCATGGTACCAAAGCACCTCAAAGGCGCTAAAAACAAAATTACAAACATCTCAAAACAAACAATTATTACATTTGATAGTAATAATGGCACACAGTCATAGAACCGACACATGAATTTGATAGGAATTGTCATTTAAATGCCTGAGCAAAGAAATAGGTTTTAAGCTGTCTTTTGAAGATGTCTAGTGAGTTGGCTTCCCTGATGTTTTGGGGTAGTTTGTTCCATAGTTTTGGGGCATAGTTGATAAAGGCTGCATTACCGATCCTCTTTTGACTGTTTCTGGGAGCCTCTAGTAGTCCAGCAGCTGATGACCGCAGTGTTCTTGCTGGCCTGTAATTTATTAGAGTGTTGGCGATGTAGCTAGGTCCCTGTGCATTTAGAGCTTTGTATGTAAGGAGAAGGACTTTAAAGTCAATTCTAAATGTTACAGGAAGCCAGTGTAAAGCAGCTAAGACTGGACTAATGTGCTCTCTCCTTTTGGTTCTAGTTAGTAGTCAGGCTGCAGAGTTTTGGATTAGCTGAAGCTTCTCTGTGGTTTTCTTAGGGAGCCCCGTGAAAAGTACTTTACAGTAGTCTAACAGTACGCTAGATATGAATGCATGAATTAGCTTCTCAGCATCATTTTGATTAATAAATGGTCGTACTTTTGCTATATTTCTGAGATGGAAGAACGATGTTTTCGTCACTTTGTCAATATGAGAATTGAAGTTCAATTCTGAATCTATGATAACCCCGAGACTAGTGACCTCAGATTTGATCCAAGGGGTTAGTCCTCCCAGGTTCTTAGGGCCGATAATTAGAATTTCAGTTTTGTTCTCGTTTAGTTTCAGGAAGTTCTTACTCATCCATTAATGGAGTTAATCGCTGTATCATTTGGTTCAGCAGATATGTACAGTTGTGTATCATCCGCATAGCTATGGAAACCTACATTATGTTCTCTGATGATATCACCCAGCGGTAACATGTAAAGGGAGAAGAGTAAAGGACCTAAGCAACTCCCTTGTGCAAGTCCATAGTTGTTGTCATATATCTCAAACATGTGGCCTCCTAGTTTAACATAGAATTTCCTCCCTCTGATGTATGTTTTAAACCAGCTTAGCACATGTTCTGAGAAACCGACAAGGTTTTCAAGACGATCGAGTAGAATATCGTGATCGATTGTATCAAATGCTGCACTGAGATCTAGCAGGATAAGGATGGAGATCTTATTCTTGTCAGAGTTTAGCCTGAGGTCACTGATTATTTTGGTGAGGGCAGTTTCAGTGCTATGATATTTTCTGAATCCCGATTGAAATTCTTCTAAGATGTTGTTTTCTTCAAGAAAGGAATTAATTTGAACTGAAACTATCTTTTCAAGTACTTTACTAATGAATGGTAGGTTGGATATTGGACGATAATTTGCCATTACATTACTATCCAAGTTAGGTTTTTTTAGTAATGGCTTTACAACTGCTGTTTTAAAGGCATCTGGGAAAATAGTAAAATACCAGTTCTAAGGGAAGTGTTTATGATATCTAGCACAGGGCTTGAAATACTATTAAACACCCGTTTGAAGAAAGCTGTGTAGGTATAGGGTCAATGTCTGAGGTGGAGGAGTTACATTCTGAGACAGTTTTGGAGAGTAGCTAATGTGATGCATGTGAATCTTCTCATGGTTACATTGCACGGTTTGCTGTAATCAGCTTTATTTCCATCATGAGTAATGCTGGTCCTGATCAAGGTTATTTTGTTGTTAAAGAATAGTGCAAGTTCTTCATTTTAGGGAACTTTAATACTTTTACTCCACTACATTTCAAAGGAAATATTGTACTTTTTACATTTAAATGTATCTGAACCCATCAGTTACTAGTTAATTTGAAGAAAACGATTTTACATCGAAAACATGGCATAAATGTATACTTTCACATTTGAAGCCTGTCAACTTCAACAGGACGTAATCAGAGCAGCATAACTGGACCAAATACCACTTTAACATGAATGAATGAATGAATGAAAACTTTATTTAACAGATTGCAGAATGGGTACAATACAGTACGGCTCAATACATACAATTGTTAAGGGGATGCAGACCTGAGAAAGACGTTTGTCTTGTTTCCATCAGGGTCCCCCATTTTCAATTCATATAGACATATATGACATACATGACATACAGATAGTCAGTACTGCTACATCTATACATTTATGACATACCAGATTTGCAAGTACAGTACTGTTTGTGATACAGAAGGAGTCAAGAAAAGGGAGTATATACATTTGACGTAGAAACTGTACATTGGAGGTTGGGTGGGGGGGGTTGGGTACATTGGGATATTGACAACCATACTGGGTAATTTACATTGGAGGTGGTTGGGGGGGGGGCGGGGGGCACACTGTATAAACAAGTAACACTGTACATTGAGGGGGGGGGGGAGGAGACACTGTACAAACAAACACAATTGTACATTGAACTATTGACAAAACCATACTAGGTAAATGACTGTACATTGGAGGGGGTTGGAATGATTGGGTTAGGATATTTACAGGGGCCAGTGTTGAATTGCAGTCTCCCGTAGGTGTCCCTTGAGAGAGGTTTTGAAAGTGGGTAGTGATCCACATTCCTTTACAGCTTTGGGTAGGGCGTTCCACATTGATGTGGCATAATTGCGAAACGTGTTTAGTCCCTTATTTGAGCCGAATCTGGGTTTGACATGATTTGTGGAGCTCCCTCTGGTGTTGTGATCGTGGTATTCACATGACCTTTAATCAGAGCAGCAGAACTGGACCACATACTACTTTAACATAACCTTTAATCAGAGCAGAACTGGACCACATACCACTTTAATATAACCTTTCATCAGAGCAGCATAACTGGACCACATACCACTTTAACACAACCTTTAGAGGTCAATGGATCAAGGGTTGAATGCTCCCAAGCACTGGAATACACAAACTTACTTTTACTTTAGAGATACTTAATTAAGTACATTCAATAGCAAATACTTCTCTACTTTCACTTACGTATAATTTGAATGGAGGACTTTTACTTTGACCAGAGTACTCATTTATCTGGGTATTTCTACTTCTTCCACCAGTGGTAACTGTTCAGTTCGCTCTGAGACCTCCTGCAACAAGCTGATTCACTTCTAACAGCAGTGAATCCACCTTCACACCTTTGGATGTTGGAAAGATTCAAGATTCAAGGGATTCAAGAGTTTTATTTGTCACATACATACACAAGACATGCAGTGAAATGTAGGTGGCCATGCCCGCCTGGATTGTGCAAAAATACAAAAAATAGACATGATAAAAAGGTAATACGAATAAAATACAGTACTAAACGTAAGAAGTAAAAAGTAATAAGTAATACTATACAAATATACAGTGGATTTAGAATATAAAATATGTGCAAAGATGTATACAGTCGTTTTTTAAAGTGACCTTTTTTGTAGTGTATTATGTGTGTGTGTAAATGGTAAATGGTAAATGGCTGCTTTTTTATATAGCGCTTTTATCCAAAGCGCTTTACAATTTGTTACACACATTTTACCCATTCACTCACACATCCACACACAGACGGCGGAGGCAACCATGCAAGGTGCCAACCTGCTCATGGGGAGCAATTAGGGGTTAAGTGTCTTGCTCAAGGACACATCGACACGCTGCCCAGGAGGAGTGGGAATCGAACCGGGAACCTCCGGATTGCCAGACGACTGCTCTACCTGAGCCACTGTCGCCCCTGTGTGTGTGTATGTGTGTGTGTGTGTGTGTGTGTGTGTGTGTGTGTGTGTGTGTGTTTGTGTGTGTGTGTGTGTGTGTGTGTGTGTGTGTGTGTGTGTGTGTGTGTGTGTGTGTGTGTGTGTGTGTGTGTGTGTGTGTGTGTGTGTGTGTGTGTGGTGCGTGCGTGCATGCGTGTGCGTGTGTTCATG